>NC_141791.1:4026348-4359992 GCF_054643075.1 Acanthaster planci | reverse complement strand
CGAGGACGTCACCACGTCCCATGGCATAAGAAGTGTGGACCCGCGAAACCCGGGCCGACACCCACAGCTATTTATAAAAAGAGTAGCAACATGAGTGTCTCCAGTAGTTTTTAGAACCAAAATGGAGGATTTTATTGAACATGGACTGTACCGTGACTGCACAGATAACGAACAGCTATTTGGTTCCAGAGTCGGAAGTTGGCGCTGCAGCTCTGACGCCACCTCTGCTTTCGCGCCCTCTGAAGAATATAAGTTGGGAGGATTAACGCCGGTGTGATTATTTCATTCTATAGTTGAGTCGTTTTTACTCACAATGTTAGCTCAAAGAGTTAAATTCGAGGCGTTTTTGTCTTCACTACCGTGTTTGACCGAGCCTGGTACCTTTTGGTGACATATAAACCACGCTGGCGGAAGACAATGAAATTCAGTGAACTGGCGAGTTGGGCTGCAGTTAATGGACAGCAGCGCGTGTGACTGCCGTCACCTAAATGGGGGGGCATCAATCAGACAATAAGATATCCTTCTCCTGTGTGTTACAGCTACAACTCCAATGCCGGTGTATATTATTCCCATAATTTGACATTTACAATGATTTACTGGCCTTGTAACCCCCGCCTTTATACAGCAGAAAGGGCAGGATCGGCCCCTGTGATCGCCGCCGCAGTCTGCCAGGGTCATTAAAGGCCATCTTGCCTCCTACTTTGCATCCTCTGATAAACTCATCTGCCCTGCTTCACAGCCATGCATCTCTATCAAAATGCAGACACAGTGCAAGTATCATCCATCCAAGATAGGCTTTTCCTTTTTCGGTGGTCGCTGCAGTCATAAATCTTCGGGGGCATATTTTTTTTTTTTTTTTGCGGCGGGGGATCTACTCCCCTTGTTGTTCTTTCTATTGACACCCCCCCTCCGGTCAGGCCGTGCCAATTTCATTGGTTCCAAACAGGGCCCGCTAGGCATCAGTTGGATGATGTCAGAATGTCAGGCTTAGATCGATGCCTTATTTATGTTACCACACCTAGACTCTCTAAAAGGGAGTTCGGGCGGCCCAACGGCCGTCGACGGGATTTAAAGTGTGCCAGAAACCGGACTCAGTCCGGAACTTGGCGCCTTGACCGGGAAACTTGTGGCACAGTGTTGTTATTGTTGTGCAAATTCGTGGCAAATATCAGTTTGGGAAACATTGAACAAAATCGCACGTGAACTGTCAAAAGAGTAGACAACACTTTGGATCATATTAATGTTGTGATCTTATAGCCTACGATACTAAATGTGGATTATAACTTTAGCGTAAAAGCGTAAAATTCAAGCTAATGAACAATGACGAAAATGAACTACGTACTGCCTCTTTAGTCTCTTGGCTTAATAAAAGTCATATCAAACGAAAAAGCTCGAGATTCTGCACTTAACATCTGTGTGCTGTATTTCCGCAAAATGAAATGTTTGGTTGAACGTCTTTTGCATCATATACATGTACTTGCAATTTTCTATTCCAGTTCTCGTTTCTGGTGCTGCTGATGTTTAGCTCTGTTTAGGTGCCCACGAGCCTGGATCTGAGATTTCCATAAACTTTTGTTGTTACAGTGGAGGAAAAACATTTGCTTGAAATCCGCGATTACAAGCCTTAATAACATCCCTGAACCACCAAGCATCAATCTTGCGTCTCGAAAATGAAACGTACCGACAAGCCATCCTCCAGTCTTGGTGAGGTTTCTATGGAGATCAATCACTTTCAACTGCAGTCTACAGCTTCATTTGTTAAACATCAAAGATATAACTGATTTGACGCTGTACTTTTGTTCCCTTGGGGGATTAACCTCACTTCTCCAACACCCCCATCATCTCGCTTAATGGAACGGTTGTTGATGCGGGGTGCCACCCCTGTGCTGCACCTTCCTTCCTCTGCTGAGCCACCCAGCTCCAGCTCTTCTCCAAGCCCGCACCGATCTGGTTTGACGTAGTGCTCACCTCATCAAAGTGACACTGTCAACTAATAAGGGACAACTCCGCTCACCAAATCTCCTTGTTTGTCTACCCCCTCTCTAATTATCCTCAAGGGCTAATTTTTTAGGGGGGAACCGTGCAGCCGTGATTTTCTCGCCTGTTCTTGAACTGTGCTCCGTTGCCGAGGAAAAAACAGCCAGATGGCGCAGCGCGTCCTCGGCCACCCCGCGACGGGGCAAGTTGGCTCATCCATCGGTTGGCTAGTTCCTCTCTGGTACGATCCGGCATGTGCCGGTTGGCCTCCTTTACGGACCGGACACATTGGACTTAACTCATCTAGTTCATTCCCGAATACCAGGCCTGTTTGATGATGCCGGACTTTTTTCCCAAAAGACGGGCCTACGGCTGTTCAGAGAGAAATGGCCCAGGTTGATTTAATCGCTATTCGCCCGAATTCGGCACGGACACAGAGATGGGAAATCAGATGAGAAGGTGGCATACTCTGAGCTTGCATACGGATCAAGGCGGCTGATGAGATACTTTCAAATGTAGAAAACGTTTTCAGTTGACAAAAAAATGAACATTTGCCAGCACTGTGGAAATGAAACAAGGCTATTCTCATAACGAGCAAGGGGTTGGCGGGCGTAAAAATGCGTGAGAGCAAAATAAACACTGCAGGTCTGAATCTTATCTTCTGTCCAAACTCGACCGGAATTTGTTGTCAGTTTGTTCACTATTTTTGTCCAGATTTGAAACAAACCCCTCTCCTTGTAAAAAGTATACCATGCACACAATCCGGGAGCTATTTTCACACTTGCTCAGTACCGTTCACGACAAGCCTCCATTGGTGACTATTTCTCTCACGTCTGTGACCTGGGTTAAAATACACGAGCAACAGTTTTTCAGTGGCTATTTTGTTGGTGGAAAAAAAGTATTTCTCACTTGCCCCTCACTTCCTTGTCACGGCTCGTGATGGTTAATCAGGTACTTCTATCCGTGTGTGGATTCTATGGCCTGGGTTCGAATTCCACCATCATGCCAATCAGGCTAACCATTTCTTGTTGCCAGCCCATGCAGTTGCCCCTTGACCCGGAACAACTTCGTCCTCCTTCCCCTGTCCACAACGTACACCGCTCTGACAACGGCGCGTTTGAGAAACCCCTGGTTCCGTAATCGTATAAACAAATGCACCATTATGACCGAGCCCTTAAAAACCGTATGACTGAGCACCTCTCTTTTGCATCGGTGCAAAACCGTGGATTTCGCCTTCAATCCCACAAAGATGACATTAATACGCATTCTGCACTTTTGAGTCTGATATTAAATTAAAAAGAAACTTTACTCGAATTGAAATTGCCGTTTCGAGCGACCGTTGTACAGCTCTGTTAGGAATACAACACAAAATTATTTTTGTAGAGAAATGAGCTTGCAGATCATAATGATGAAATCCAATTTTTCGAGACAACTGACATCTAAACTTCCAAGTAGGTGGGGGATAAAACCTTCCCAACATAAAGGGCGCTATTTACAGTATTGCGCATTGCATATTCAGCGTTGTTCGCGGTTCGTGCACGGGCGCATTCCTGCCTGGCAATCCCACCGGCAACACCACTACATGGAAACGTCATTAGCACCTTTGAAATAGTAAAACAAAAATTGCTATAACCAAGGTTAAATGAGACGTAAAGATGCATTTTGAAGGTTTGTATTTTTTAAAATTCCGTTGCAGCTACCCCTTAAAATACCTCTTACCCCCATGGGTGTAACGCCACTCCCCACCGAGAGTAGTGCTCTGTATTTCGAAGTTTGGTTTCCACAGGATTGCACAGGTAGCCCCCAAACTTCGAAATTAATTTGACTGCAGAGTAAGTACGTCATACGATAATTTCTTCTTGTTTTTTGTACCGGAAAATGCTGATTTAACGATCAAGATTTTGTTCAGAGCGTGTTATTGTTATATTGAGTGTGTTTTAAGTGCATTTTTAACTTACTGTGCAATACTCTAAATGTAAAGAGGTAAACTTCACCATACGAACCATTGCAATAAGGCCGTAAAACACTCGAGAGTACTTAAGGGTTTTTCTGCTAATTTTTGTTTATTGATAGCGTGCACCGAGCCTTTTGTGCAAAATTTAACTCTCACAGTTACTGATGTGATGTTACGCTTAGATAAACTCACTTAATCCACTCGCTAGCCTCCTGGTAGTTTTATTATCTATTGGTAAGGGGCCCCAATTGGACCCAGGATCCAGCTAAGTAAAAGTAACCCAAGTGTGCAAAAGTGCGGGCACGGCTGCTGTGTTTCGTGCTTAATGTGGGCAGAACAAGGCCCTCCCACAGCGTAATGTCTTTTGTAGACCCTCTGCCTCAGAGCAGCTAATAACACCTTTAGTTCCTGCATTGTTATACCAAATTAAATTAACTGAAATTTCAAAAAAGTGTCGTTCCCACGCGTTTAATGCGGCTCGGGGATAGTGTGGACCTTCAAGTACAGCTTCAAACCCGTAAATTTAGCAACTGAGCGAGAAGTTACATATGATGGTAGGGATTTTAGAAAACCCATTTAGCGGACAACGCCTCATTAATCTTTGCGTATAAAGTAGCGGCAGATGATCTTGTAATGAAACAAAAGAATTCTGAAAATAACTTTCTGCCTTTGACAGTGTGTGGTATGTGCACGGAAGGCCCTATCTAGTACGACTAAAGCACACGCAACAACGGTCGGTCTTCGCAAGTTTTTGATGTAATTATTGTCGTTTAAAACAGTCTTACCTCCCTCGAAAACTTGCAGTATAATAACTCAAACGGAAAGTTTGCCAAGGGTTGCACGTTAAGAATATTGACTCTTTTTTAGAGAGAAAGGCAACTTATTTTAAGGGACAGAGCGACGGTTTCAACGGAATAGTCAATTATAGATTTTAGTGTGCGCACACCTTGTTCCCATGAGCAATATACTATTTCTGCCGTGAAATGTGCTACTTTTTACTTCCAAGAGCGAGTTGTGTAAAAAAAATACCCAAATACTTTGTATAATGTTTTTTATCGTTTTAGATAGAAAAAAGACTTGAAATAAGGCAGCATAAATTCAGTGGCATAACTTCTGGCTGCACGGAGGTGGGTTGGAGGTACGCGCCTGTGGAGGAAGTTTTTGTCCATAATTTGAAATGTTAAAATGTACACAACCTACAAAGTACAAGCCACGACCCATCTGCCTGTGCTTGGTGGGTAACCAAAGGAAAGGAAGGTTCAAGTGGCGGATAAATCGCATTGTCAGCCTATACAATATCCAAAATCAGCTGGACCAGGAAAGAACAGGTTGCATTTTCTTATCAAGTTGACTTCTACCCGTTGGCTACCTGGATTTGATATTCCATCAATCTGAAGAGACGATTGCCACTTCTGCGTGAATTTAGGAGGAAAAAAAAAAGAGAATCCATCATGGGTTTCTGATGTCCGCCAACTTCCTGTCCAGACTTAGAGCATAATCTCTCTTATCGATGGATGACCAGACGGACAGGCACTTGTCCACAGCGCGGTACTTTCTGCAGGTATTTCAATCCGGAAAACTGCAGGTAGCTCGTAAAACATTAATGTGGACTTACAGACAAAGTGCTTGTCTAGTGTACGTCGGTCGGTAATGATAAATTGAAAGTGGATCTTCAGGGGCAAACTGCGGGTATTTTGCAAATTCAAACCTTTGCGCGTATAGACAGACACAGCAGCCCATTAACGTAATGATGTTGGCCCAGTCGTGTGTTCTCAGACCTTTTGCAAACATATTCAAGGGTTACGAGTATTTGAATTTTAATTTGCGGGCAGTTGCAAACTTGGTCAAAATAATGAATAGCTCATAGATCCAAAAACCTACTTTGACCACTTTACACAGACAACCAGGGAGGTTGTAGTGAGGAAATCAGGTGGACGAACCTGCATTCCACAGAAGCAGCATGTACCTATGATTTTTCTGGAAAGATCTGTTGATTATTTTGCACAGAAGATAATGGTTGAGATATCAGAATAAGAAAATTAATTAGAACAATATAGACTAAGGAAAAGCTATTAACAAATCAAAACTATGAACGTTCTCCGTCTCTGTTACATATACAGAATCTGCTCACTCACTTCAAACACAAAAACCACGACAGGTAGCAACAAAATGCATCCCCGAAATGATTTACTTTGACTTGGTCACATGGGCATGTGTGACAAAAATTCGAGCGTGTCGACACTTGAATCCCAACAATAAGAGTAGTTTTCGAGGACGAACGAACAAACAAACGAACATACACACAGACAGAGAAGAAACAAACGAAGAAATCAAGAGAAGCGACATGGTTGGATTGCGGCAACTTATGTCATTATGGATGTTTTCATTATTCTTAATTGGACAGCAAGAGACAATGGCGTGAACTTCATGAAGTGCTTGAGTGATCCTCTTTTGAAATTAAACTGTATGCCTCGACTAGAATTTTGGCCAAAATGAATGTTTGTGTCTTCCAAGAAACCTGTCTGTGTCTTCAAAGAAACTCCTAAACGGGTGACTTTTTATGTATACGTATATATCCACATGGTGTTCCGAATAAGACAAAATTCGCGGGCTTTTAATTTCGTCAATTGCCGTGCTTTCTGTAAGAATGGATAATGCAAATCAGGTGAAGACCATGTGTAGAGATTCCAAGACAATCCCTTCCAAGGGAGGCACACAATTTGAAAGTGTCCCACCAATTGATAATCAGCCAATATGCTCCCCTTCTACCGGCCCAACCCGGGTCCCTTAAAAAAGAAGTAGGTCTGCTGATGAGTGGGTACATGTACGCCCGTCATCCATCGACAGATGGCTGGGACTTTAGGAGGGTTTTGTAGGCATAGGTTCTCTGTTTCTGCAATCGACTTTTTTGAGGGGATGCAAACTGAACAGCCCGAGTTTGGAGATGCTAATAAACCAGTTCGGGGGGCATAGTTTTTTTGGGGGTTGTCATTTCTTTTTTTACTTTGTTGAGCACAGCGTCGTGCGCGGGGACTTGACTGCAGCGGGAAGGACGAATTGACTTGGGCGGATGAGCAGTGATGACCTTCCTGCCGGTTTGCCCCCCGTTATCACGGTGACCGATGGCGGTGGTGGCTGTTACGACCATCGGAGATGAAGATACAACTGTGACAGTGGAATGAAAAGGAAGAGAACCGTTCACTGAAGGGGGGAAGACTGCCCTGGCAAAAAGGATAGATCGCTTGAAATGCTGAGAGTTTGCAGAACATTTTCGCTCGGGCTCTGGGGAGGTTTGAAAAGCATGCGAAATGTTGGACAGAGGAACGCTGCCTTCAAGCTTCAACCTCGCACCACAATAATTCTTGATAGAGGGTTCATTCTTCAAGTCGTACCCAAATGGTTTCTTTCCAAAACGTTCACGGTCGCATGCAGGGAATCCCTCGAGATTTGGCGGTTACTCTGTCGTTTAAACCACCTCATTTCTTTCGGTCGTTCTCCCACCTGTTTCTTCACGAATCCCAACAATACTCTCACTTGAATCTTTGATTTTATTTTGTTTCGTTAGACTAAAGCCAGGGGGACACATAAAGCCGGGCAGGCAAACACACTGAAACAGTTTGCCCTATAACAAGCGAGCACACACCCCAAATCTGGGCCAATTTATTCCGTTTTCATAATTAGTAGGCCTTTATGGGGGGATGGAAGTCGACCTCCCAGGACGACCGCGATGGCCCAGTTTTTGCGTGATTATCAAAAATAGCCACCAGAGCGAGCCCTTCGTGTGTGTGTACTAGGAGAGCGACAAATAACCTTGTTGTATGAGGATGTCCGCACCGGCTTCCCCTACTCTGTCTAAATTAAATGACTTCGAGTTGCTCTCTCTGTTTGACAGTCGAGTTTTCTCCTGACACGGGCCGGGCAAGTTCTGGTCCCCTTTTCATGGTTTTTATTGAATTGGGCGGTCCAAGGGCCCCACATCTGTTTTTTTTTTTTTTCCCTTTTTTCAGAAACACTGAATGGTCGGTTTGGACAGAGGTGGCCCCTTCTGTCGCCTAATTGATGTCTACCATACAGCCGACTGTTTGAACACACAATCTACAGTCCCCGGCAACTTATTGATTGCATATCTAGAGAGTTTTTTCTTCCATTTTTCACTCCCCCAAAATTCCCCAAAGCGCATACTGTATCGAGTCGACCCATTCCCCCCTCAATGTCTTTTGAGAGACCCTCTCTATCTGTGGGACCCGTTCTCGTCGATTTGATTGTCCGACAAGGCCCCGTCCCGAAAGCCAGATTGCAAGTCCGCTCTTTCACTCTTTGTCCTAAATTTATCCAATTCTGTGTTTTTGAAAATTAGCGAATTCCCCCCCCCCCTTTCTGTGTGCGCTACGTCTGCGAGATTGATGGGACGAAAAGCACAGATTTTGTGTACTAACAGGTTATTTGCCACGCCGCTCGCCGTATACTTAATGTAACGTATTAAGTGACTTGGGGGGCCCCAGCGCCGCGCCTGTCCCCCTAGCCCTCCATAGCACCGCAATCCGGGATGTGTGGGAATTTTCCTCAATAGAAACACATGTTGACTGATGCACACAAAAGGCGCACAATAGCGCGTGCGCCTAGCACAATGCCGTGCAAACAAGACGGACCCCTGCTTTTAAGTTGGCTGCCGGGCGAGCGAGAGCCGCGCCGTGCACTGGCACTGGGCAGCCCCCTCGCACCCGTACACCGCGCCGAGCTACACACACACTCACTAGCCCCTACTGTCTCGCGCCGATTGTTTTAGGCCGGGCAAAATGGTTTCAGATGCAAGATTAATACTGGTTTTATACACAAGCTAGACCCGTTGCTGTGCCCAGCGATCCAGGCATGGTGATCAACAAAAGCCGTTTTCCCCCTCCAAGCGTTAAATCAAAAAAAAATAAGAAAATGTATATATGGGAGCTCGCACTCGCCGATACTGGTTGTCTCGCCTGCAAACAGCAAACCGGTTGGACGGCAAAATTAACCCACACACAAATCAACGAAAATAGAGGAACTGGCAGTTGGTCGTCTGTACAGTCTACCCTGTCCTGACGACAATGGTTGCACCTGTCCAAGTAACCATACGTCGCTGCACATTTTATCTAATTCAGGCCGAAGCTTCACTTAGAAACAAAAAAACGACGCAAGAAAACGAAACGCGTCCTCCCGCTTAAACTTATGGGATTTTCAGGTCTGGTAACTTGACCGAGTTTAGTGGCCTCGCGTAAACTAGCCGGTATCCGTACTTCCGTACAATTCTTTATTCCAACCGACCCAAGAACCGGTAGTTCACTTTTAAGCCCTTTCCATCCCTCAGATTTGGTACCACGTTTGCCAGCAACATTTTAAATACCACTCGTCGGCTGCAATACTGCAAGTAGGCCCATAATCGATGACACCACCACCACCACCACCACAATCCGAGGCCCAAGAATTAGTAACAGTCCAATCTCCAACCCTTGTAGAATCCCCCTTTTACCAGCTTTATGTGGGAATCCAAATTCCTCTTTGTGTTTACTGCATGCAAACCTTTTTTAATACAATTTTTCCTTTCTCCATCTCTGCAAGTAATGAAGCTTGCACCATGCCATTTTAATAGCTGGTTTTAGCTGCCAAAGAAACACGCTCGGAGCGCTTAAACAAGTCGGAGGATTTAAAAACCTATTCGGGTTTCTCTCTGCACTGCACCCCCCCCCCTTTCAAACCGGTTGGACGGATGAGAGCGTGCTTGCCAATATTTAGTCCCGGTGTTCGATCTCCGGACTCAGATTTCACTCATCTTAACCCAAGCCCTCGAGCACTTCCCCCCGTGTCCATAGCCGTACTCAATGAGAACCCCGTGACAAAAAAGGACCTACTTTGACAAAATGAGGTATCGGGGATTGAATTCGAGTTCCCCCTCACACACCCGGGCCCAAACACCAATTACTCCGCTACCCCTGCTTCCGAAACGGACACCTTTTTTTTTTCCTTTTAACAAACACGTCTTGTTAAAAAAGGGACAAAAAGAAAAATATCCCCACCCGCCCTTAGGGAACCGGTACATGCCAGACAGACGACCACGCCTCGCGTTCTGCAATTTAATTTTCTAATTTTGGCGGGAACCTCATTTCAGATTCACTTTTATCCTTTCGCGGTTTCACTTCACAAAACAACCATTCACGTGTACTACACTGTCCAGAGGGACCGCACACTGTCTGAGCGGCGCACAAACGTGCCCCATTTAACGCAGCTGATGAAACTATAAATGCATGCCTCCAAAAGAATAGGAGGGGGAGTACTCCATTCTCCAGAATAACGTCCAAGCTGAAATGTTACAATATTTACATACAAGACTTTTCGTAAATCTGAGATCTATTTATTCCTTTTGCTATATACCGAAAAATTACTTTTGCAAGTCAGGCCCTCGTTAAATTCCAAACGAAACGTGGACATATGACTGCAATAAAAACGCATGAACGAAACTGGGAAGATCGTGTTTCAGAATTCGTCAAGTCCAACAGTTTCTGCCTTCAGTTGTGGGACTGATTACGAGCAGCGATTAGAGTTTTGAAGACGAGGATCTGAACCGATTTTGTTCGTCGCAGCAAGCAATGTCTATACCAAGTTTTAGAAGTATTTCAGTATTTGGTGAGCACAACGAGCTATCCGACACAGAAATAAGTGAAGAAAAAAGATTATAAACTGCGTCAGTCGCAGGTGGAGTGTCTTCATACTTAAGTTCCAAACAGCTTGTCATCCCTATAATGCGACCTCTTGGCTTAATAAAGCCCCCTAACCGGATTTAAATCTCCTTCCTCATAAGTCTGACACGCCCCTACTCTCCCTCTGCTCCTTTTAACAGAGTGGTGCCTCACCTTTGAGACTCGTTATCTGGGCTGTAATTAGAATCATGTCGTTGGTTTCGCAACTAAAGATCACAGTGGCGTAAATTTGGGGCTGGATGGCTTGATCGGCCATGGAAATTTGAAAAGTCGGGGGAAGAGGAGGGCTGACTCCATAATATTATGACACTTACACATGGAGCGAAGTTCGTTATACAGATGTGCATCTGTAACTATGTGTTACGTTCATGCATAATCTTACACCTGAGCGGCATGTCGCTTTTTGGATTGTTCTCCCTTTTTTGAGTGATAGTGAATGCGGTACATTTTGGATGTTGGGAAATCCCAAAAAAATTCTTTATAATCCGCTTGATTTTTTTTCTCGACACGAAAAGGTGTGTGTGTGTGGGGGGGGGGGCAATGCAAAGGCGACCCAACCCTGGTCAAAAAGTGTGTGTGTGTTGGTGGCGGGATATATATACCCCCATCGCCCGGGATTCACGCCCATGCTATTCTCACTCAGGTTCTCGATGCCCTTATATCTGAAAGGATCAGAGGAAGGTTTCACAGAAGGGGGGATTTTCAATGACAGCAGGATCTACTATTAACATAATAGTGTAGTTCGCAGTGTGTGCACAGTGTATCGGTTAAAGAAAATTAATGGTCAAAATCACGCTTAGTTTAAAAGGTTAACCGCTTTTATAATTACCCGTTTTTGTCAACACACCTTGGGGTAGTTTGAAATCCGCTGTGCTCATTGTAACGTATTTGATCGATTGATCGAACGTTAAAGTATAGCTGCGATGACTTTTTCTTCGACACAATTTTCTGCAACTTTGTACTCTTCCTCATTATATGGAAACTCTTTTTACTTTCCTATTTGGTCAAATGTATTGGATAGTGTACATTTTAAACTTTTCTAAATTATCCATGCTTTTCTGGACAACTGAAGGCGTCGTTGCTGTGATGTCATCCAGATAAGACATGGTTCAGTGCTTGGGTTTTTCTGTTCAAACTGTGAATCCAGAATTTACTTACTGAAAAAATTCTGAAAACAGATTGATGCTTGCTAATTGCTATACGCATCAACAAACTAAATCGGCCAAAAAAAAAGGAAAGGAAAGAAAATTTAGTCTAGCAGATCTACAAAATGCAGGCCTTTCTAATTCACAAACCAATGTAACAATGACGCTTTCTTCCTGGAATGACGTCACAATTTTCATGAATATGGAAATCTCATTAACACGAAAAGCAAACAGGCAGTAAAAAAACCTTTGAAATAGTGGACCAAAAGTCGAAAAGAAGGTTAACTGAGACACAGACGTGTACTTTGAAGGTTTACATTTTGTTTTGTTCTTCAAATTGATTGTAGCTACCCTGCAAGTTTTTCTTAACTTTTTAAAACTTCTTTTACATCCGTGAGGGCCTACTTTGAAAATATACCTTGCTAATGGCAACAATTCTTTTTTTCTTTACAGAATCAATTTATTGTTGTGACCATCTATGCCCATTTTGGATACGTGTATGGAACCAGAAACTGAATATCGCATACTTTTAAGTTTGTTCAAGTCCCGTTTTCTCGCAAAATCCCGTTTTTTGATCGCTGCCAATTTTAGCCGCACTTCACATGGGCATCGCCGGGATGTTTTTTCCAGGGGAAAAACTATTTTTTTTCCGGGGGGGTTCCTGGGGGAGCAAAGCACTCATCAGCTAAAGAAATTAAACAACAAAGGGGTCATCGTGGTCTTCAAAATCGGTATTGATTTAAAAGATGGATTTCGCCAGGACAGAAGCGCGGATGAAGTTCCTGTCTTCGTCCAGCCCTGAAAATTTGACACATGATACAACTAAAAATGTCTCCTGAAATTCACTCCAGTTAAGCATTTCCCCTTAATGTTTTCCCTGTTCATTTGCTCATAGTTTTCCTGCTTTTGTTGAAACAAATTCCGTGCATTTCCTGTTTTAATTTGGGGAAAATCTTCCTGGAACGTCTGCAGATTTTCTGGAAGTAAAGTGATGAAAAATTTACAAAAATCTTCTCATCCCGTCCCCCCATAAAGAATTATTTGTGGAACAATACCTGATTGAAACACTTTATGGCACTTACCCGCCTTTATGGCAATTTACGTAATGTTGGAGGCCATTTTATAAGAAACTCCGCGTGGGTGGTTGAATTGTGTCTTCTCAGCGTGCGATTTATGTAATGGCGACCCTCAGTATTAGGTAAAAACCACTTTGATCGTACCCGCACTCCCTCAGGAGGATCAGTGAAATGTTCAACACTCAGAATTGCGAGTCCTTGGGATAACAATAATTATCAGGGTAATGATTGAAGTTGGTACTTAATTAATGAACGATAATTGCATAATAAACGACCCACGGTGTCGTCTTCATGCCTAAAATAATAGTTTGTTAGACTATACGCGGACTCGGAGGCTGGGTACGAGGAATAAACAGAAAGGAACAAAAGCCTTTGACAAAACGAAAACAATCCAAAACGGGCCTTACGGTTGGGGAATCCAGAAAATCGATCGGTTGAGTGATCCATCGATCAGTTGATCCTGAAAAAGGCCGAAACCAGCATAAAAGAAAGGATAATTGTGTTCACCTGCTGTAATTAAAGTTCAACGGCTTTATATCGTGTATAGTAAGGCTTTCATGGATTTTTACAGAAAGCCGACTGGTCGTTTCTTTTGTAAACCAGCAGCTTTTATTTTTGTTGCATCTTTCGCCAAATGTCGACTTTTTAGTGAGAATGAGGGCAGACCGGGCCTGGGCAGGTTGCTCCATATTAGCCACACGTCGATGAGCATTACACCACAATTTTGTTTGTCCAACGAGCGCAAGTTCCACATTTGTGGAAACCGGGCCACCCCGCCAACCCACCAAAAATATAGTCGACAAGACACAAGTCACCTTGACTTAAGTCGACGCGCTACGGTTCCTCCAATCAGAACAGCGCACGCCTTCAGAAAGGAACGAACAGGGGCGTCTTAATCACAAATTGCCCCCTCTGATTGTTGACATAAAATAAGTATCTGTTTAAGAAACAGCGGCGAGGGAAAACAAGATTGGACGGGGGGGAATATTGCATCAGCGTCGCCCAGAGGCTTATTCGAGGGTGCCGGACGGCGATACGGCAGCGGGATCTACGCGGTGGCATTAAGCCGTGACAACACGGGGGCCCCTGTCCGTCTAATTACGGCAATATGCCGCATTGGAGTCTACCTCACGGATATTATGAAAATGTATTTAGCGACGGGGGTCCCAAGACCGGGTAATGTATATACAGACAAGGAGCCGCACAGTTTGTTGATTCCGGACGGAAACCTGGCCGCGACGCGGCTGTGCGGTGCTTCGGTAAGAGGCGAGAAGGGAAAATTGGTATTTAATGCCAGAAGTTAACCAATAACCCAAATTCGATTGGTGTTAATCAGATGTGGACTGGGTAATGGGACCTGTGGGCCGCGCGATTGTCTAAAGTGTCGGCTTTTAGACAATGCGAGCCAGTGGCGCGGTCATAACGAGCCCCTAATAACTCAGAAATGTATACGGCCTGGGATTATGGCTCTAACATACTCCCATAATTATCTTAGCAATATGATGGCTTCATAAACATCGCAGTAATGATAAGACAGATTTCTTTTACGAAGTGGATGGGGCACATGCAGCTGCGTTGTTAGGCCTGGGAGCGGTGTAAATCAATTAGAGCCGGTGCCGGGTATGTCGGGTTATGATACCCGTGAGTTATTGCCAAGTGCACGGCGAGAGGCTACCGGTACGGGCACGGTGGGCGACTGGGTGGGGGACCGCTCCGCACACGGTAGGTCCGTTTAATAAGACTGGCGATCCGTGGAAATGAAATCCGAGGAGGTTCTTTTTCTCTTCATCAAAGTGGGCTGGTCAGTCTCGTTGTCGTGCTATGTTAAAAAGAAAACAACAACCGAAGTCGCGTTATAGATCGCATTTGACCAATCAACGGCCCGGACAACAAAGCAGCGGTAGCTGCTGGTGCCAGGGGCGGTCTTCAACATTTTAGTTTCAAATCGCTAGAGGGGAACACAATAGCTCCGAGGCTGTGAATTGCTTGGAAAAAAGGGTTAGACCCGACCGGCCCTTTTCGCGCACTTAGGCCTATGCCATCATCATTGACAAGATTTTGCAGAAAGTGATATTGCCAACCTCCTTGCCTCTTCTTTAAAAAAAAATTGACGTCCAACAAACTTCGACACAATCCTTCCATAGTGTCGGGTATGAGGCTGGGGTTTTGGTTTTGTGCTCATCACTCTTTTGTTTTACGCTCTGACGCTGGATTGGCAGTATCAATGGCGAATGGTCTTGTTAACGAATAGATAAAAAAAGTCTACCTATCACTTGTGCCGCGTCTTTCGCTTCCTTTCAAAATGAGTGTGGTTCATTGTCATTCGCACAACAGAAGAGACATGTCGCTTGTCCGTGTCCAGTCAATTAACTGGATGTCGTTTGGCAGTGAATATCAACCATTTAATAAACATCTGCATCGCAATGGAAAAAATAATGAGGTGGGCTCTGGGACGTGTTGTATACCTGTTTGCAGCGGTACATACATGGCCTGGTAAATTTCAGTAACTTTCAAACCATCGAAGAGACGTTATCAATTGCAAACAACTTCAATGTGGGCCCCTTCGTGAGTATATGAACACCTTGCAAGGGTGTTAGCGCCCTGTAAGGTTTTCCACTCTCGTCGGCCGGTTGCAAATGTTCCTGACACTGAGCTTATAATGTAAAATACCCACCTTTTTGACCACAGCCCCAATATACGGACGCTCTGCGTGATAACCAACTTATATAGCCAAAGCAATCCTAACAGGTGAAGGGTCTACCATTAAAAATAAATTCCCATAGACAGCAGTGATAAATCCCCATACTTCACAAATATTTAAAAAATACTCACAACTCTCACGGTGTTCAGGCTGCACAGAAAAATAATGTTCCACATGCCCTCTTTCATTTTACTTTCAATTTTCGGGGGTTGACCAATGAATTTTTGGGAAACTTTCACCAGAAGCAGACCACCCCTAAAATGCAGAAAATGTCCCTGTCCAGAAAAGTAACCATTTTGAAAAACCATCCCTCGGCAAAATGGCTCAAATAGTGCCACTTTAAAACCCGATTGCATCCAAATTGTTCAGAATTGGAAGCCTTGAGTCCGTCCAGAGGTTCAGTCTCATATTTCTTCAATTCCCCAGTTCCATGGCTCTCAGGACCCTCTAATATAGAATGTTTTGAGTGTATAACTTTTACTAATGAGCTCGGCGGACATATTTCTGGCCTAAATACGAGGGTGCACCCTGAAGACAGTGAACGTGCGCAAACGGTGAGCCGGTTTACAGAAACCGCCATTGTATTTGGACGACTCCTTTGTCATTTCCACACAGTCATAAACATCAAGTGGGGGTTGGTCGTCTGCAAACCCACAACGACTTTGTTGTCATCAGTTTCTAACAATGAACGTGGAGCGGATTGGACAATTATTAAAGTATCCCCTGGGATAGGCCTACTGCACTTTGTAAAGTTGCTGGGTAGCTGCACAGTGCACATACCGCGAGAAATCGCCGTCAGTATTCATACGTACGGAATCTTGTCATAACAGTGACTTTTGAGGTCTGTGAATTGGGCGATCTTTCTCTTGTGATAATGAATGGGCAGAAGGCTGTGTATTTTCTAACGGGGATGGTTCATTTTACGGTGGGAAACTCCAACCTTTGAGCGAACAACATCGATCAAGTTGAACATGCGTCACATGTGTGAGCAAACCGATGCAGATGAATGAATGTCAATGTGTGTTATGATTTCTAGACTTGAACCGATAAACTATCTGAAGAGAAACCAGTCGCCCTTCGGACCTTTTTCCCTCATTGCAGAAACACAATCTTTTTTTAACGTATACTCACCTCAAACCTCACCCAAACTCCTCGTCTAAAATGTTAAGCTAAAGTCGCTGTGAGGTTTTATTTTTAATGAAAACCCGCAGGAGTCTGATATTGGTCGTATAACCTAGAAGATCAGAAGGGTGCAATGTTGAACGTCTGTGATCACGAGAGGTGTTTCCACTTGTAATAAGTGAAGAGTGCATACGGGTGTAATAGCGAGATGCCCTGTGTGACACCTTCGGCAGATGTCGCAATGAAGTCAATCAGTCGATATCTAAAAACACTGTTGACTACTGGAGATTGCCAATGGTGATTGATGGGGATAAGGAACAGGCTTGTAACGAGACATTTTGTGACTCGAGTCGAGTCATGGTAACGTAGTGACTCGAGTCGCGTCGAGTCATTACAATAGAGTTGGACTTTGGACTAGAGTCGAGTCAAGTCATTGGGCGAAAAGTCGAGTCAAGTCAGGTATTTAGCTCGAGTCGATTCGAGTCACAATTAATGTTTGAACACAATACGATAAATAAAAACAAAAGAGAAAGTCATTTAATACTGCATGTGGTAACACCACATCTTACTCTTAATTGATGATAACACGTGACATGAACATTATAAACTGGCACTGTAAGTCATTGTAATTATTTTTTCGCAAAGAAGTTTGCTATTTTTTTTGGACAAGAGTCTTATAACGATCACTTGAGTCGGGTCCACTGATGAGGAACTTGACTCTAGTCGAGTCATTTGCTTGAGCTAGCTACTCGACTCGGGTCATTTACTCTTTAGGACTTGAGTCGATTCATTAACCTTTTGGGACTCGAGTCGAGTAGCCAAAAATTATTTCCAAGTCGGACTCGAGTTGAGTCATTACAGCTCTGATAAAAAGCAGAAAACTTACAAAAGTATGAGAAAAATGTCATGTGGGAAATGGGCATCTCGGCGAGGGCATAAGTTATATTCACTGTCACGGAGTATCAAGAATTTATTATGGGGGATGTGGCTGTCAGACGAGGATGGCTTACTGTTCGCGCCTTTGACATTGTTACGGAAACCAAAGAAGCTTTTGAAAATATAAGTACATGTACTAAACACGAACCGTTGGCATGCGAATAGATCGTCATATAGGCCTACACTTGACAGTCCACATAAGAAAAGGAGATGGGGAACAATGGGTGTCTTCGGGGGGGCAGGGGGCGTTCCCCCGCTCCCGCGGAAAGTGGATGAAAACCACCAATCTGCTTGAAACACCTGGGCGTTCACCCCGTTTCCATGTTTCCACCAGTTTGCTGTTCAGCTATTGACGAATGCTCAGTCCCCCTCTGAAAAACCCTGGCAACGCCCATGTATTATACCCACGATCAGACACAAGGAAATCAAAGGTAAGAAAATTAGCCATGCCATGCCAATAACAGCGATTTGCTCATCGTGTCTAGTACCACCGTACATCGGCGCCCAACCAGCCTGCCCCAATGCTATGTACAATAACGCAGTTACGCAGCAGATAAACTCGTGTACTTGGCTATCGGCTAGCCCACTGATAAAAATGTTGTACAAGGGTTATCACATATAACGGTCGGCATGGCATTACTAGAGGTCAGATATATAAGAATGAAGATAACAAAAACTTCAGGGTACGAGAAGTACGATTTCCTGGACTCCGGCGTGTGAGATGGGGATAACAAAAATATGAAACGATTGCACGAGAAAGATAACAGGTTGTCCCCTCCCCAGTAATCTGATCTTATTTACTGAGACCAAATATTTTTCTCCAAACTTTCTCTACGCTGTATTGGGGAGGGGGTTGCACGCGAGCTGGTCACATGGGATGGAGGTGCGTGGCCAAGTTTAAGGTAGTTAGATTAATGAGCATGGTTGCTGGGCAATTCTTGGGCAGTTTCCAACCTCATTTCTGCAAATTATTGGGCACCATCTGTTTTGGTCCGTGCTCGGACCATTTCTCGTCTCAATTTTTTTTTTGTCTGGAACCATGGGAAATGCGTGTGGGCTCGGCAGGGGCCGTTTTGACACTTTTCATATGGTGCGTGAAAGTGTAAAAACCTCCATTCACAGCACCCTTTCCCATGATCTTTCCCTCACCCTTCGTACCAGCAGCAGCTCCCCTTTTGAGGGAGTCGGGAATTTGATGGGAATCACAGTCAAGAAAAACACGATGCGGACGAGTCCTACTGGTGTGAGAGAGATTGATGGTGGTTAATTATTAATACACACACAAGGTTTTGGTTGTGTATTTTCGACACCAGTATTGCATTTATTAGGTTCGCGCCGCTCCTCGCCTTGGGCCTGCCTTTCTGTCCAACCAATCCCAATACAAGACCGGTTTACTTCCCTAACAGACTGGCTATTTGATCTACGGGGAGAAGAAACAAGCAGTAAATCCCACCGACCGCATATCATGCAAAATTGGCTTAATTTCTGGTCCTGGATTGGATGGACAGGGGAAAAAATATGCAAATTGCTGCCGAAACTTTCTCGCTTCGTACAGAAGTGCAGCGCACGGTGCGAATCGGTCGGGTGGTCGTAAGGCCCACAGCGCCGGCGCGGAGCTGTGACCGACAATGGCTTAAGCGAGCCCGGTGACTGGCTGGGCGCTCGATACCGCGCGCCCCTGTGCACATGCGCAACAAGTAGGCGCTCGTTTTCAATAAAACCAGTCATCGCCCGGTAAAACGCTGCAAAACTGGTCTTTGTTGACTCCTCGGAATCACAGCTGTTTCTCGCTAATTTTTTCTCACCGGTCTCGTTCACTATCTCGTTTCTGTTGTCGTGGAGGCGAAACACGTCCATGTCTGTATAGATAAGCTTTTTTTCATTCATTTTTTCCTCTGCCGTTTGTAATACGCGCGGTGTGTTCAGCATACATTAGGTATATGAAGCCGAGCAAGGTCCCCCTTCAGTTGCGGCTTGGGTTCCAGGAGGGTACACCCATGATCGAGTCCGGATCAGGACCAAGTGTCGTTGTCGTCGCTGCTTCTGCTGCCGCTGCTGCCACCACCAGGCTCAGGGGGATGTTCCCTGTCGTAGACCTGCCCCACGCTTCCCCGATGCTGGGACGGGCCGGCTCAGCCAAGGGCTCGGACATCGAGACCAGCGTGTGGACCTCGACTGAGATACCGGCCGATGTCAGCTTTGGCCCGTTTGATGGAGAGTTCCGCCTGGGTGCCGCCATGAAGGACTGCCGGGACAGCCCATACATGCTAGAGGTGAGTCACGAGGGTGGAAAAAAAGCTGAAGAAAAAATCAATAAACGCTCTGGTGTTGCAACAAAATGATGATAATGTTGACGATAATATTTTGTTTGGGATTGATATTCTTTTGTACAGAGGACTGTGCCATAAATCAGTTACAGCTCATTTTTCCTATTACTCAGAATCGTAGCACGAGAATGAGAATGCAATGTTTTTTGATTAATTTAAAATATTTAAAATATCGTTTTGGTCATTTTAGATGAAGGTATATATTGCAAATGATTACATCTGAAAACTGTGTCTTCGATTAATTTTATTTTAAACCAAAAAACAAAATTATGAAGCGCCCAAATGATAAAATAACAATGAGTAAATATGTGAAAAGGGCAAGTTCAGGTTATCTCGGGTACAGACAGGACGTGTTCTCCCACTGATAAAGATTGAAGCAAGTTGGCGTTTCTTCAGCGAACCCATTACCGTTTTAAACATTAATGTGCACACGCCCACAAAAGACGAGACATTAAGAAAAATGGCAATGAGACCATTTTATTGTAATGCTTGTAATTTCTGAAAAATTACCATACCATCATTTACCATGCAAAACGTGTCCTAGAAAGTTGTTGAAAATCTCCACCAATCACAACCGGAACAGTGGTCTGACGGAAGGTGCGCCCTCAGTGGTTAGATCTTGACTTGGTTTTACTGAACTTTGAGAGGAGTGGAGCATTCCAATTCAAGTTCCTCACCTGTGTTGGAAATGGAGTCCCTCCTCCATTGGTTAAAAACAGTTTATTTCTATCATTGGGCTAAAAAGTGGAACATCCTACTGCTTCGGTTTACGAGGGGCTTTGGATCTTACCGACGAGTTTTCCACACGTCTTGAAGCTCAGCTTGCAATTTTACTCTGGTCAACCTTGTACGTTTTGGGGTTTTGTACATGTTATATTCTTTCATAAGAATTTCTGACGTGACATGCCTTCTACGATAGGATGTAGCGTTGTAAAATTCCGATTATTTCAGTAGTGCGTAGTGTCAAGATTGCGATTTGACAAACGCACCCTTCTTGCAATGATATTTTGTGGGGACCCATTACAATGATAACAAATCAAATTTGCTTTCTCTTCAGAAGCGAAAACCTGAGCTATATCCATTTTCAAAATATATTTGTTTCATTATCATTGTTAGGTCTTTTTTGGGGGGGATGGGTTCTCTGATGAAGGGAATTGTACAAGTAACTCAACTAAACTTGTTGAAAAGGTAGTGACACAAAACGTAAATCTATCTCCCAGTGAGGCTGGCCACAAAAAGGGAAGCGTGCACTTTTACTTGCGAGTACAATTGGAAACCAATCAGCGTCCTCACTAACACATACACAGCATTTTGCAGGTATCCATTCAACACACTGTGAAGGAAATGAGGCTGCAGAATCGATATAGGCTATGTAATTTTCTCGTAAGGTCTTCTTGCTGGTAGTTTTTTATTACCCATGTAAGGAAAACACCCGCTTGGAGAGGGTGTTTGCATTAATGTCCGCGCAAAAACAAGGGCTGCTAGTATGACATTATGATGACTATTTCTTGCAGTGTGCCGCAACATCGCTGAATCTGATCGTATAAGGGCTTAAAATCAAATCAAACAAATCTGGCCTTGTCCGTCAAGAGCTTTATTGACTCTTGTGGCGGACGAGATGATATGGTGGATTGAACTTTTCATTTGAACTTGACTTGCCGGGAAACTTATCAGAATGTGAAACTTCTGTCGAGTGACGGTTACTGAAATGAGAAGAGCAAAGAAAAAATCAAGAGAAAAACACCCAAAGAAAACTGGACAAAAAATGAAGTCACGTTGATGCAGGGCCAGGGCGATATTGCAATGTTGCAAGCAAATAAAGCGACTATGAAACGAACCGAGTCAAAAGTATTCCTTCGTGACGTTGTTCATTCTCTATCACCCGTGAACAGAACCTGTGCCTTACGGTAGCATAACTGGGGCGGGGGGATTAAACAAACCCCCTCCATACAAGAGGCCTGTGTCCCAATTTGCCCCCCCCCCTGCCGCTCAGAGATTATCGAAGGCAAACAATGTGGCGAATGTCCACCCTGTTGGTAAGTGCCGAACCCACTGAGTGTCTCCCTCCAGAAAACGAGGGCCCCTCTTGCGCCCTCTTCAAAACTCACCCCATCACGCCACTGGTGTGCCATGGCATGTGTTTTGACTCGTGCTTCACTTGTAATGGAGCTGTAAATGGGCTCTACGACGAGGTTGGAGGCCTCTCTCATCCCTGTACTAAAAACCACGCCCAGTTGCAACCCCAACAACCAACACATGCAGTGTCTTAGCTCAGATTTAGACAGAGTCGAGATAACTGCTCTAGTGGATTAATTTATTCAAGCATATGGCCGTACATATTCCGAGGAAGGATGTCCCCCCCTCCCGCACGCCAAAACGACGCAGTTTCCCCATAGAGGACAAAAAATGCACTCCTCTGTATGGCTCCCCTACCGGAAAATATTTTTACGAGCAGGGAGTCCAGGAGACTTTCAGTTCTTGTGAGCATCAACACACCAAGTTTCCCCCTTTTTGTTCCAAAAGAGCACAAAATCTATTACTTTTGAAAACTTTGTTCAAAAGGGGTCCCATATATTACCAGCCACCTTCCCTCGGCTGAAAATATCCTGGCAGTCCCACTGCTTAAGGATCACCCTGCGGGGGGTCTCCGGCGCAGGGGCAGGGGTTCATGCTTATACGATGCAAGTTTTCAGGAACGTATCGCGTGACTTCTTTTGTGGAATAGCACGCCCTACCTGTAACTTTTGATTGGAAAGCTCGTTCAAACCTGGGCTCAGTGGTCCCTTTTGTGTCCCAAACGTGAGTCCGACTGTCCCATATGGCAGAGCATTTCGCTCGGATCAATGACAGCGGTTCTTCTTGCCGTCACGGCCAGGGTCTCGCCACTCTATGGTCGATCCCATTGTCGGATTAAAAATGACTGGCATTCGGCAGTGTAGTGGTACGGGTACCCATATATAATGCATTGCCTGACGAAGAGGCATTGGTTACTGCCTTTGTCACTGGCTTGCTTCTACCACTGTCGTTTATATAATGATTGCTACTACCAAGTCTGTCCACTATCGCCACTGTAAGAAGCGTCAAATGCATTGTGATCATCCTTGTCGCCTTTTACTAACGTCGCTGACAGTTGTCATTGTCGTGGCAATCACCGTCTTCATCCTCACCTTGAAACATTCCTCGCCCCCCTTGCCATGTAATGCTGGAGTTTATAGTGGCTCAACGTATGCAGTTGTGGCTATAACTATCGAAACTCTCAGAATCACCTGTTCAAAACTACTTGTCATTTTTTCGGACCCTTTTAACAGCTCTGTGTGAGAAAGATACCTTTTTATCTATTGAAGTTTCTGCAAAATTGACCAGTGGACCCGGGTGTTACAGCACGAGAACGACAAGTGTCCTTTTGGGATGGGGTCACCTCTTTCAGAAAGTGGGGGCAAAAACATGAACAAAAACTCCAACTGGAACAGGCAATCTGGGTGTGATTTTCCGAGTGAATGGAATAATTGTTGTAAAGGGAGTATTAGTAAAACGCTGACGTCACGTCACATGAAAACTTACTCTTCCTCTCTAGAGTCATTTCACAGTTGTTGTTTTTTTTTTAAAGAGGGGGCATCTTGAACATCAACAAAGTTCCAACCGTGTAACCTAAATTTTGATTTTCAAAGACATCGACTTGACAAACACTGAATGAATCGCTGATGTCCGTAGTGCATTAGTTTGGAGCGTATAATTGCCATAATGTAAGAGAGAAATTCATAAGAGTTGGCCCCATAAGGCGTGTTTTAACCATACATTTTCTAAATTCAAACTTTTCATCTGATGCAATCATTGAAGTAATGACTCTTCTTTGAGGCTCAATTAACCAACTTTACCCGAATGTACGCCCCTCCCACAAAAGATTTGCGAAAATAGGTGGCAAATTATATAACTCAGAAAGCAATGCCTCGGAAGAACTCCTCTGGTTTTAAAAAGAAAGTGGCACGGGGGGGGGTTGTGTGTCTGTTCCATCCAAACTTGAAGAGTGTGCCCAGAACTGCATAATTATAAACTACATTAGTGAAGGCCAAAGATAAAGTCGAGGTCCTACATTATGTCCCGTAAGTCTCCGATCAATGCATAAGCGCGTAATGCACACGCACGTTAGCGAGTGGTTAGCTACGCTCAGCCGTTTTATGCGGGTATGAGTATGGGAAAATTACTGCGCTCGATTCACTTTGCAGTCGCCTTTCTTTGAAAACAACTTCAAATAAACACATTCAAATAAAAATATGAAGCATGTCCCCACAGTAAAGCTTCGGTTGAGGACTCCCTTTGTTGGGCGAATATCACTTTTGGCAAATATCAGTTTCATTAATTAGAACTTTCCTCTGCAGATTTGTACGGGTATACACATGAAATTTAATTTACAAGAACTTTGTGACACGGTCTCGCATGACTATGAACGACTTTGTTGCCGTTCGGAACTTGATCGATCGTTCCCGTCTTGTCCAACGTGTCGCACCGGTAGACATAAAGCCTCTTTTTTGTCTTAAAAGATGAAAGAGCCGCCACCTTAGGAATGGTACTACCATCATATTTGTTTGATTGAGGATTTCGCACAGATGAAAAAATCGACGTTGTAGAAAGTAAATACCTATCCTTCCTTTCAAAGCTCTCCGACTCAAAACCCCTAAGCGAGCTCCGATTACACATCCAAAAGTCGCGGTAGGAATCCATTCAGCAAAATTGCCATTCTGTGAAAGAAAGTCTGATTGCGCTTCACCGAGCATCGATGGTTTTATAGCATACATCTGTTCAAAGTGTAAAATGAGTACAGAAGCTCTTCACTGAAAAGCCGGTTCAATTCAACCATAAACTCATAAGCAGGTCAACAATTATAGAAACGCTTTTTGTTACCCTAGTATCAGTTTTTATGTTCATTGTTATCGTCATGTGAGGGCGCTGTAACTAGTCATAATTTTTTTGAGTAAGTCACCCAACTGGATAGCAATTTTTAAGTATGGCATTACTACAATATCATTGTGGACATACCAGCTCTGATCATGCACCTTCTCAACATCTTACAGCGTTCAAGAGCAGTCCTTTGGGTAGACTGATTAAAACTCCCAACAAAAAGTGCATTATTTAACTTAACGCCTGTAAAGAAGACCAATACAAAAAAGAAGACAAAAACCCACAGATTGTAAAAAAAAATCAGATTTTGTATCGATCACTTTAAATCTGAAAAGAGCGCTTTACTACACAGCCATAGTTTGAGCTGTTTGAGAGAGTGACTTTACGTTGGCAGTCACTAACTTTGAGAACAGACTTGACATGCAAGCGTTTTGCATGGGGTAGTTTGGGCTTCGTGTTCTGCGTGCGTGGCAAGGAGGACCTAGTCTGGGGGCGGGACCAGCTCATGCATGACCTCCTTAAAGGCCACTTTGTTTCCTTTACTAAAGAAATTATAGGGTCCACTCGTCTGTTGCTTACGCTACGGGTTCTCGAAAATGATCGCTCATTCTCTTTTTATATTTCCTGCTTGGTCTCACCCCCAGTGACTTGCTCCTTGCCAAGGACTTCGACGCAAAGAAGCCCCGTTTTATTGTTTTCATCCCCTTTGAGGGTCCGAGCCTCTTCTCCCCGAGGACCGATTAGTCCGAATAACTACCCGCCGAATCCGGTAGATCTCGCCTAATTAAACACCGTAATGACTTCTCCGGGAGTTCGCGTCTTGCGAGCATTCACTCCGTCACCCTACCCCAGAAATCTCTTTCTCGGTGGGGATCAAGAGCTATTCTATTTTTACCAAATCACTGCTCAGTTGAAGCAATCAATTACCCGTGTGCCAGGAGACACGCAACTACGTGTGCCGGATTCAGGGTTAGAATATTCAGTAGGACTGTGCCCAATCAATGCCTACACTAAAAGTTGGGCACCTACGAAAAGTTTGAGGGCTGACGAAAAACACAGCGTGCCAAAAATGCATATACGCCTTTGCAAACATAACGAAAGTTTTAACAACTATTTGCGTCCTTTTAAGTTGATTTTCCTACTGTGGGGAACTTAAAACGAGACTCTGTGTAACTTCGTGGGGCTTCAGCCCTATAACCAGCTCTATGATGGTACTCGACGGTACCTGAATCAGAATGGGACCTACTGAGTATTGGCATCTATGGCCCCCAAACCGGTGCCTCTATGGACTGCGGAACACTTCTTTATTCCTAAAGACCAAGGAGTTATCAGTGGGTTGGTATAGCTAAAGTGGTTTAAGTTCGTCCACAGTGCGACATGGACATGCCTTTTGAATGTCCATGGGTTAGTATTGCATTACCCGCGTGGTGTCCCGCCGAATAATCTTTACGTTCCGTATCTTGGCACCAATGAAGTACCACTGGAATTCTGAACCCCAAATACATCATTGAGAGCGAAGGGGGACCAGCCAATAGACTTATTAACGTAAAAGCCATCTTTGCTCGTGTTCCCTGGATCTATCTTATCCATCGTAATTTGTTAAATAGAGTTATGCCAGACTATTTTGGATATCAAGTCTCCCTTTAAATCGGAGGCTTAAATTAGGCACATGTACCATGAAGCACATAATTTGAATTATTCATTAGAGTTAGGTGGCATTACTTTTTGATAAACTTTTATGACTTGTAAACTTTGATTTTTTTCTTGTTGTTAAAATTTTAATTAAGTTAAATTCCAAAACCACATGGGGACCGAGGTAGGCCTGTAAACCTACTACAAGTTGGGTCGTAGACTTCTGTATAGTCTGCAGTGAGTTTGTCTGAAGTCTGCAACGGTCCTCCATCAGCGGCCGCTTTCAAACAAAAAATAGTTGCAAAGAGCGTTTTTGAGCATTCAAGGTCATCGCACATGCGTCCTTTGTCTCTGTATTCGTCTCAGTGAGAAGCATGGCAGCACATTAGCTGTAATCGACGTAACGTTCGTAGAGACGCCAACGAACAAACGCTTTGCATGAAACGGGATCCCACTACACAAACCCGGTTTTGCTCCTCCGCTATAATCGGATTTGTGGGATTCGACCCGGAGTAATTTTTGTGCGTACAATTCTTTTCTTTGCCTGACCATTTTGGCAAAGGGTCATCTCCTGGGTGAATGCTACCACCTCCTTGCGGTCTGGTCTCTCCAAGGGCCCCCCGCTTCCCACTCATCTCATTCTTTGGGCGGTCATTTATCTCTTTCTACTGTCTTCAAAATGACCGCGCGTCTATGTGGCTTATCCCACCTTTACTGGGGCATCTTTTGTGATGGCACCGAACACCAGTCACTGTCTGCGGACCTGGAGTAACAACAGCATGATACTGTAGAAAGTGGGCCTAATAAAAGAAAGTTGTCCTGAAGAACAGCATTGGGGTGCAGCTCAGTCTGAGGCCTACACACCTACGTCCTGTCTATAACCTAAGGACACACATGCACACTAAGAATACCCCTCGAATTTTTGCTCTGTAAATATCGTGACGAAAACGAGAAATTTTGAGTTGAAAACGAAAAGGGATGAGGTATATGTTTTCTCGCGGGGGTGTCTTAATGTGTGCCATCACACACGGAAACCACGCGGAAACCACCATCGTATGGTAACATATTTTGTAGCATCGCATGATATTACTGCAGTAAATGGCATTTGGGAACTTCCTCCTGTAAAATGTAAAAACTTACATTGGTCAGAGAGGGAAGGAGGAGGAGGCTAACCTCCCAACCCCGCCCACCTAAGGCTTGAGGCTAGTAAGACTGGGTCCGAATCTCCGAATTACTTGGCTATGGCGTGAATTACACACGACTCCATGGGAAATGTCTGTGTCCACTGCACCATAGGCTCTTGTGTAATTTCAGGCCACAGCCAACTAATTCGGACACGGCCTACCTCACTTATTATCAGTAAAACGAAAGATTGTGCAGAGCCCTGACCACTACAAACGACTGTGGGGCGTGTCGTCCTGATTTTAGTAGTAAAACTGTATCTTCAACTAAGATCAATAGAGCTGGTCGGAATGCATTTTCCCCCTTTTTGTCCCCTTATAGGTCAAATACTCCGAAGGTCGGCTGGTCAGCGGCCCTGACTCCCATCCCACCCGCTGGATGAGATTTGTCGCCGCGGCGCACGACGACCACGAACAGAACCTTTCGGCTGTTCGTTCGCCAGAGGGGCGGGTGATGTTCCGAACTAATCGCAGCATCCTACGAGGGGAAGAACTCCTGGTCTGGTACACCAACGCATTTGCCGAGTACCTGGGAATGCCTTTAGCAGTCAACCACTACCGAGGTAAGAGACAGTTTAGTGATCTTGGACCAGAGCCCTGTATTAAAAGAGCTATGAAATGAGTTTGACTATTACAAAGTGCACGACGCCATTTTGTTTCCACAACTGTACAAGTAGGTTGTGGAGAGCGAAGCTACACTTGGATCAGAAAATGGCTATGTAAGTTAGAGTCGAGTGAAATGACACAGGAATGCTGGAAGTTAAACGATTGGTCGTTTCGTGTGTAAGCACACATGCAGACTTGAAAAGACCAAGAGTTTGCAACGCGTTGACCAATCACTGTGCCAAACGCGCGTTGGGTCGACAGATTTCGCGCACTGTAATTGGTCAATGCGTTGCAAACTCTTGGAGGGGCACTATTGTGAATCGCCCATATTGCTATAGGAGAGACACTTTTTATGGAGGGTGCTTTACTTATATTTAAATTGAGAGATCGTGTGTTGAATCCAAATAACTCTCCAGGATGATAATTTGGAACATTGTATGATTTTAATTAATGATACGACGGAAGTTTCAAAGGTTCCAAGTAGAATAATTTGAGAGGTTGAAACAGACGTTTTCCAGTGGAGGTGGAAATCAATATTTCTCGATTACGAAACGGTGGCCAAACCCAACCTTTTGCATTTGTAGCTACTAGTTTCCTCCTTGTAATTCCGGACTGGAGTTAAGCATTCACATTAATAACTTTTGTTGTTAAATGCAATTCATTGATATGTTTACCGGCCGACTAGCTCCGACATCTGGCCGGTCCAAAGTTCGTGCATTTGGCATTGGATATTATCGATTTCTGGTCAATAATTATGATGTCTTGGTGATTAATGTCCACGCCTTTTTCATGTGAGCCTCATTATAGAACCCCCGAAGAACCTGTAGAGTGTTATGTCCCTCCCAGATGAGTAAACAGTAGACAACAAACAGACGTGACTGCTCGAAACCACCGCCACGTGCGCTGTTCGTTGTCCGCTGACTGACGTCGCGCCTCATCTGGTTTCCAAGGGTTTGTTTCGCGCCATTTGTGTCGCTCTATCATAAGCTCTGACACCAGTAACACCATCCGTCGATGATTTGGCTGACAACGTCCTAACTAAATTAACGGTATCTGCCGCGCTGGGTAAACAGACAGCCGTGAAAAAGTGATCAGAAACGCAGCCGCGTGGGGAATTTTCCTGTCTGCGTGACATTGATCATTTACATTTGCCGTGAGCAAACCGTTCCAACATGCGCTCGATACTGAAGATTGCATATTTTAATGCACATTTTACTGAAAGGACGTAATTACTATGCACTCACCGATTTGGCATGCTGGCTTTGGGTGTTTGATGGGGCGATTGATACATGCTTCGTGCAAGGGCGGATCTAGAATCATATTTTCAGTGGGACCAAACCTGATGTGCGTTTTTTGGGGGTGAGGCAAACATTTTGGTTTTTCACGCTATTTTCTCTTGACTCTCTGAAGGGAGAGGCTGCATTTCAGGCCTTTTTAAACGCATTTGGAAGGAGGAAAATTGAAGTAGACCAAAACATCGCCTCTCTCTCTCATCATTGTTTTTAAAAGACAATAATTGTTGATAGTTTTAAACCCCTCCATCACGATTTGCCCTTGCTTTTGAGAGTCTTCGCCATGGCATTGGCCAACTTTGAGCCGACCAACTTCAAAGATTCTATCGACACGTTTCCCTTTATTTCTGAAAGCTCACTCCTATTGGACCAAGATAGGCATAAAGTTACTTTTTGGATTCGTTAAAAAATAAAGTTAACTTGAAAGTTCTTGACAAAACGAAACTTTTTTTCGCGATTTCATCTGAGATGCTTTTGTTTGGACTTAAAAGTAAATCGTTCATCCAGTGTCCAAGGAGAAAATTGTTGGACCTGGCTTTGTTACTGTCAGCTCCGGGGGGGTGGTTCATGAAGGAGAGCTAACAACAACGATTTTGAGAACAAAAATATTAAAGTGTTGACGTCGTGTCACCGGAGCACGCAGCCACTCGTAGATTTAAGACAAACCTGACAAAAATGTCAAGATTGCTAAAGTTTGGATCGTGGCACCGCTTGCAAATGGGCTGTGAGAGAAGCTACAGCAGCCCGGCCCAGACGAGTGTACATGAGATAATTTTGTAATGATAGCTCAGCAACTTTGCCAACAAGAGCACAGCTTCGCTTTTGCTCCGGCTTGCAAGTCCGTGTTAGAAGCCGGCCCAAAGAGCTTCGTGACGTCGATGCTGCTGGTGCGGTCGTCAAAGCGGAGCAAATCTTGAGCACGTTTTTTGTTTTGTTTTGTTTTGTTTTGATTTTTGTTTGTTTTTTTTTCATTGGGGGAAGTTAATACGGCCTTACTCCCGCTACGGATTTAATGAAACGCACGGGAGTCATCATGCTTGTACCTACAAGGAAATTCGACGCATTCTCATGTCAGTTTCACAAAGTTAGCTGGAGGGATTCAGTTTGATAAATAAGAAAGAAGGAAGTCCCTTCAAACAATTATTTTTATGAAGTAACTGTCAACAAACCTTTGTTGTCATTTATTTCAAAGTGTTTATTTACCTTTCTTGGGTGAATCACTACAATTAGTTCTCCTCGTTACAAGCAGCATTGTTTATGTCATGCAGTGACATGACAAAATAAACATGTGCCTGAAAACAAACAATCAATCGCTCAAAAATACAACAATCTATTGGTTAATAGTCGTTCATAGTAGTACAAAGCTCAAAAAGTTCATTTCAGAGTGGGGTAGCTAATCATGTTTACTCTGAGAGCGATTATAGTCCTTACGTGAATACATGTATGTGTCTAAACGAGCTAATCCATTTCGTGGGACTCTATGGTGTCATCATGCATCTTTGCCCCAATTCCAACCGACAGAAGTCGGCCAATTACTTGGGCCCTCTGCCCTGGACGTATTATTGGGGCTGGAGTGTCAAACATTCTGTTGCGGACACCGATTTTTTTTCTTTTTGAGCGAGTTAGACTGTTTAATGGGTGAGGTTTGGACAGCTTTCTTGTCACCGGTCTAACATCTCATTTTCTCGGCCGACTGGTCGGACCAGCTCGCCGGTTTTGTCGTCTCGAGTGCGGCATAAGGACCCCTTTTTTGCTGACTTCTCGCCCGTTCATTCTCCAGGGGCGCTGTTAACTTTTCTGTTCCTTTGGGATTCTCTTTCTTGGCTTTTTTCTCAAACTTTAATAACTACCTGAGTTCCACACGTTCCAAACTCCGTTGTCAATGAGCCAGGTGGCATTGTCCAACCTTCTAGTCAGCAACAAAAGGGAAGAGGTCATTCAAGGAAAGAGAGATCAATAAAATTCTTTTTGGACTCAACCACCACCGAATTACGGTATTAGCGAGGATTTAGAGGGCTTGGTTGCGCCTAAGAAGACTTGCAGAGCGACAGGAGAAAAAAAATCTACCATACGCCCCGGAGCGATATTAGCCCTATACTGTCACGGTGTTACATGAAGAAAAAAAAACTCCCTTCAATTAGCCATTGCTTGAATTGCACACGTCGGACGGTAAGGGCAGTAATCGGATTTTCTACCATTCTACGAAGTATAAACTGAAGCCATAAGAAAGGAAAAATTCGTTGTGTTTAGCCATCTGAAATGTGACTATCTGTCAGTGAGTGAGGGCCCGAACATTGTCTGGATTTTTTTCTGGAGGAGCGTCAGCTCACAAGATGTTTGATCGCTAGTTCAACGCGAAACAAGTTCTCAGGACTTCTTCGTTTGACGCTGAAGGGACGGTGTTGCTCTTTTGAGCTGGGCAGGAGTTCGACGGGGCTTTTTTCTGTCACAGTGTCTACACGGTGGGTGTACTCTGGCAGTAACAGTTTGAAACAACTTCCCCCGCGTTTTTCACGGTAGGCTGCTTTGACCTTTTTAGAATACCAGAATAATTTTGATCACTCCGCCTATCTTTTACCACAACAATTTTAGGATGTGTTTGATCGGGGCAGACGAATCTGCGAACAGGCTGGTTGCGATATCTCAGTATTCTGTGTAGATGGGACAAAGAGAGAACAGGTACACCGTTTTGCAACAGTAAGCCCGCCTTTGCCAAAATTGTGCAACAATTCGAAGTAATTAGCAAACATGAATCTAATTGATGCTTGGGGTCGAAGGGTGCATTTACATCCTAAATATGATGGGGGCAGCGAGTGGAAGCTGTGTCCAGAATTTCTGACCAAAATTAACGACTCCATATCTCTTTCAGCAACAGCTGGTTTTCGCGCCGCCATCCAAATTATTTGTTACAACGCAGGTGCAGCAAGCTTAGACACGGTTAGTTATTTTTCACTTTCTCCTCATTTGCGAGGTTGATAAGAAGGGTGAGCATTAGCCGAATGAACTTGCCACGTTAAATGTGGAGTTTGCCAAGGTTTTGGTCTCGATTCTTCGTCTACTGGTGTCGCAAACAATGCTCAGGCGGCCTTATCAAAGTGGTTACTTGATCCAACGACACCAAATTTTGTCTATAACGCTCGATTCAAAATTAAAAACCAGGATGAAAATGAAGCTTAAATTTTATGAGACTTTTTTTTAATGTAGTAAGGATCTTTCCTGCGACCAGGACTGATTTCACTCTTCATTTGGTTATTTGTCAACATTTCACAATGTATTGAGTGTTTTCTCTGGACATTTTACATCTCTGGCACTTCCTTTGGACATCGTAATAATCGCGTGACGTGTTTTCGGTGCAATTTCATATGAAAATTACATCTTGTGAGTAAGTAGGTGACTGAGACCTTTTAAAGTAACAATAGTAATTTTAAAAGAACGACCAGTCCCCTAAGGCCTTATGGATTGAAACTGTATAAAAAGACAATTTGAAAAAGCCTGAGCATTTTAAAAACCCTGTTCGGCATTTGATTGAAAATTCAAGTGGTTAAGTCACGGTGGCAAGAGCTCTGAATTGAGGGACACTGCAGGCCCCACGCGCTCAACAAGTTGAGCAAATTTGACGCTTATCTGATCTGACGCGAAATCATTTTTACGCCCACGAAATGATGGGCTTTCTTTCACGCGTGCTTGCCGTGAACACCAGGCTTCCACTGCGCTCGTGGCGGCGACTTAAAATGGCCACAAGTTGACGGCAAATAGCGGATTACCGCCTATCGTCGTTGAACGGGGTGTAAATACGGGCTTTTTGTTCATGGAAGTTCACTGTAGGGTTTTCAACTTTTCCTCTCTTCTCTCTCCGCACAGCCCTGCCTAACCAAGGCTTTTGTCCCGATGGCCGTCATGACGTTTTTTCATTTCCAAATCCAAACTGGACGAAATACATTTCGTTATTTGGCTCATATCATCGTCAGTTTTTATTGCCTGCGTTACGTATGGCAAACGACTAGGAGTTAATTTATATTTTCAAGGCAAGCTTTGCCTTTTTTATGAAATTGCCGACGACTGATGTTAAAGTCTGGCTTTTGATACTCTGCTAATGCATGCAAAAATAATTTGCCATTTAATGAGTGTGTCTGTTACCACATGCAACAAGACCCGTGATATGCGTTGAAGGTAACCTTTCTTTAGACGGTATATCATTCGAGTAACATGTAAAACGCTTTTTTTTCTGTAGAAAACTTTTTTCCTCTGCCTCAAGGTTGTTTTCTGTTTTATTTTATGAGACATTCTGTACAACTGAACGCCAGACGAAGACAAGAGACCAGATCACTAATCCCCGTTAGAATTTTTTCCTTACCCCCCCCCCTCTCTCCGTTCTGGTCTAACTGCCATTTGTCCCAGCCCAGCGATCGAAGACGAGATAATACGAACACCAGGTGTGAGGTTTCTCTGGGCCGTGTCTCACGGCGTCCAACAGTGGGAGCGACCCGCTACAAAATCCTTCGTGATCGATCACCAAGTAAGCTTGTGTTTGTTTCGGGAGTATCCACTGGTTTGATCAGACCTTGCAAAGAAGAAAAGGCCAAAATGAAAGAAGGGTTTGCACAGTTTGATTCAACTGTGCAGTTTTTGTTTTACGAAAACAAAATATGGAAAACCTTTCGGTGTGATGTATTTTTCACAAAGAGGGGGAATCGTCTCTTTTATTGTTTCTCGCTCCAATGCTGAGGTAGAATGAAGTCCGTCTTTCGCACATAAAGTGCTCCCAGCAGCGCAACGGTTCAACCGACTTATAAAAAAACCACAGGGCCGCTATGATACCCCCCCCCCTTATAATCCTCCTGTGATTAGAGAAAAGAGCTACGATGCGGAGTGGCGGGGGGGGGCTCCCGATGTTAACCGTGTTTGCAAACAACAGTGTTAAGGTTACGGCCACGCACGTTTTCCCGATTGGTTGGCCTCGAAATGCGAAGCTAGGTTTTGGAAACAGGAGCGGTTTTTGGAAGTTTGAGTTTTGTCTCCGCGACGGCTTGCAAACATCTCTGTAACTTTGCGCAGAAGTGGATGCCCGTACATACAATATGGCAAGACGATTTCGGTGAAATTCTGGACTTTTTGCTGTTGTTTCTGTCGTTTTTCTGTCGTTTTTTGCTGTGTACCAGGGTTTTATTTCAGATTACAGCTAACGATGAAACAAAACGTTTGAAATGATTCCACAGGTCATTACATTGTTTGTGTTGTGACCATTTCATCTACCAAACCTCGGACATTTCTTACTCAGTGCAATTTACTTCACAACTGAATCCAGTTCACTCGGGAAAAGATGCTTTGTTGTTTAACCCAATTGTTAATAAGGTCGTACGTAAACCAGTGGTTTACGTTAGCAGTTATGTTTTACGTGAGGTATATACGCCTAGTAAAAGTAGTTTGATAACCATATTGTCATGATAATGACGGAGCTCATTAAATACCAGTATTGGAGGACACGTGTGTGTTGTTTTAATTAAAGGCACCGTCCAAGTTCTTAACTTGAGCCTATACTGGCCGGGCATAACCCTCTGGGCTACACTGTGATCGAAACCTTTACTCGTTGTAATCCACGCTCCTGCATAAAATTATATAAGACTCAAATTTGGCCTGAGCCCCAGCAAATTGGCTCTTCTGAGGACGCATACTGTCTAGCCTTGCTACAAACAAGCGGCGATATCTTCAGCGGCAGCTGGCGACACGAGCAACGACTATTAGAGGGATTTACCCGCACCGGATGTACGTGTTGAGTGAGTGCAGCCAGCTCATCGCGACGTTTAAGTTTTACTGCCCGTACCCATGGACGGGTTTAGGGTAAATCTCCCCTGCGCATCCCTGCCCATTGGATTAGGCTGGAAGCTGGCACTCTTATGCTAAAAACCACCGTGCTATATACTTGAAAACCTTTCTGCTCTATTGCTATGATGAAATTGATCTGTTTCAGCTCCATTGTCAATGTGTGATCCAATTACATTGCCTTACATTTCACGATCTGTTGTTTCTGTCGGACTCATCCATCCTGCTTTTCTTTTTCTGATCACTCCACTTAGAAGCAATTGCCTGTTGAAATTGTTACTAGATACCTCTTGCAAGGCACCGTCATTTTGGGTGTAAATGCACGTTTGTACTATGTACATACAGAACAGCACGTAAAGCGAGAACAAGGTCTTCAAATTCATTCCCTCATGTCGATATTGTGACCGATTCGATTTTTCTTTGGGTTATTCAGATATATTTGCTGGAGAAGATTGCAACATTAGACGGGTGGAAACTTTTCCTGTTTCTTTATCGGACATGAAGCATTTGGTAATCTTGCCATCAGTTTCCAATTTTCTCCAGAATTAAAAAAAATGATTTGTGTCCACTCTGGGGGAAATTGAAATACATGAAATCCATATATGTTTTTGATACATGTTTTCCCTAAAATTTTCTTACATGTTGTAGTCAGAAAAAAAAACTGTTGTGAATCTCAAACGCCTGCAATATGTGAACACAAATGTCGTAGATTTGGCGCCAATGGGCATCCGGTGATGGACATTGTTAAAATGTCTGCGCCGGAGCGTGTTAGAAAACATGTGAAAAATGTCACATACGCCCCCAAGCGCGGACCAACTGCTGAGTGATCCATAATGCATTATGCAGGCAACTACAGATGTGATGAACTTGAGACAAAAAAAAATCATGTCACACAGTAAAATGAGCGTTCTGCAGACTTCGACATGCATTGCAGGCGAGCTGGTATTCCAGTCACATCCTCGCACGAGGTTTGTGTTTGGGTTTCATTCGCGACAAAAAAAAAATGGACAGCATCTGTAGCCGCTCTCACGAGTGCGCAGCAACATAGAAGAGGAAAACTAAACGGGAATTGATGATTGAAACGATGTGCTTGTCTGCTGAACGAAGTGTGACGCACGCACTAAATATAGCGGGCAGAGTTTGAGTTGAGTTCGTGCACAAAAAGGGTGGGCTTTGTCCTAAGCTAGATTGGCCCCTACACGACTTTCAAAGATATGAACGACTGTTAGTGCTGGATAATACATGCATAAGAAAATGTTGTCGCAGCAAAGAAGTGTATGGACGTGCATACAACGTTTGTACGTCCCCTTTGATGCCACACCCGCCATATTGTTGGAATGGTGCTACCGCCGTCAACAGGTTTAACGGCAGTGATCTTTGTGCGGAAATTAAGAACAATTTCATATTGAGCTCCTCTTTAAAGGTCATTTTGTGCATTTGTTTTCCTATATGTAAACAGGTGAATTCTCTCAATCAATTCCAGCTGGTACTTTGTTTTAAGTGACACACTATCCCGTCCTAAAAATATCAATGAACAGACTTTTATGTAATTGAGGACGTTGGTATCTCTGTCGAATGGTACTCCCTTCATATTGACATACCTTGTTCACAACAATGAGTGAACTTGTTTTTAATTTTCCTTTGGTATGGCTGATAGATCCAAGTGATGTATTATATACGACCAGGTACGCGCATCATTCCGGATGAGGTGGTTCTTGTCACGCGGGAACACCTTTACCGTTTCCCGGCATTTTGTGGAAGGACCACCTAAAGCAAAATCCTTCAGTTATCCAGCGATCGATGGCCAACACAAAGTACACGCCAACGATAAAAACAAGTCAGTGCTTCAGGGGCCCAGATTGAGATGATGGAGAGAACCCGGAAAATCGTTCAAGAATGTCACAAATTTGGAGCTGAAACGAGCGGGCTTGTTGGGCGGATCGAAGGCGATCGATGGTATGACAATACGGCCCATGCCCGTAGCGTGTCACACACCCGGTGCGGCCACCACGCGGATCGGGAGACTGATCGGTTGCCAGGCCCTCGTCATGCGTACAGGGAACCCAAGCGACCGAGAAAGAAAAAAACCCGGCAGTACCGGCCGTTGTGTTCCCACCCTTGTGTTTTCACTCACACTCCCTCTCCAGTGTCCCCGTGGAGTGGAGTTCTGCGGCTCGATAGACCGTAGATCTCGTTGATGTTAATACCTGGGGGATCCAACTACTTATCAAGGGGCCCACGATGCCTGGAACACTAACGGTCCAGAGATGTGTAGGTGCTCCAATAAACAGACACAACCATGACGAATTTGATACAGGAGTTATTTAGGACAGAAACAACTATGTCAACCGAACCATCTCAGTTCTTGCAACCTGTAGTTATAGGTAGTTTCTATACACTCAGTGCCCAAATGAGTGGCAATTCGTTTATTTGTTTGCCTATCGCTTCCCAGAATAGCACCACTGGAGGCTTTTCGTCATCCTCGTATGGCATGCATTTCTCAGCCATAGCTTTTCCGTTAGAACTGTAGGATGTCATCTTTGACATTATTGGAATGATAGGGAAACATTCGTTTGTTTGCTTCGCACGCGCTTTGAGGTATCTAAACGGTAAAGTGTGACTAGGATGTTTGGCGGTGCGTCCGAGAGCGAGCAGCCACCAATCAATATAATGTACAGTTGGATGTGACAGCGCAGCTGTGCCTGTGTATTGGAAAGTGCTACGTGTGAATAGTAATCCAGGGCCATGCAACGTTACCATCTCCATGCAACACAGCTATCGTCGCCTGTCATTTTGGTTGCCGACGCCATATTGGCCATCATCGCCACCCCTACCACCACCACCACCGCCGTCACTATCACCACTATCACACTCTAAAAACTCCCTGGTTAAATTTACCCTTTTCCGAGTCTAAAAGTGATTCTTTTCTGGATAATTTGACCCTTTGCAGGATCATTTGACCCCTTATGGGTCGTTTTGGCCTGTTAATAAACTCGGGTCATTTTTTGATGTTGTAAAATGGTCAAAATAACCCAGAAGAGCGTCATGATTTGACCCAGAGCAGGGTCAGGCCCTACGTAGACCCGAAACTTGCTGTCCAGGTCCATCTAATCCGAGAGTTTAGAGTGCGCCAATTATTCCCACCACTGACACTGTTATTATCTTCATCAACAACTTCATTAGCAACACAGTCACCGCCATGCACAGGCGTTCACATAGGAAGAAATTCACGTGACCCATATTTGATCAAACTCTACACACACAACTTCACAGCTATGTGGCCCTTTTCAGCCACAGAAAATATTGAAGAGAAATGCAAACACGCACCTTTTCCTGAGAAGTTTCTGTATTGAGATTTGGTTTTAAAAAAATAGGGTGATGTCAGATTTGAAGTATCATTTATTACCCCTGTGATCAGTTGACAGTTGACGCCTTGAATGAATTCAAATATTTGCGTCTCCACATGTAATAATTTGTTACTCTCTCTCTCTCCTAAACAATACCTGGGACTTGTTTCTTGGTTCATCAAATATAGTTACAATCATACATCGCAACTTAGAGCCCTTTCCAGCCTGAGGCAGAAGACACCAAAACTTCGGGGGAAATGTTTCATTCTTTGATAGCTGCTGCCGGACAAAAAGTTGGCGATAGCCGTTACAAAGATCACCTGTAAGTTGCACATTCGTCAAAGCTTTTGATTCGGAGATTTTCGAATGCGTTGTGGCGCTTGTCATCTTTGTATTAATCCGATTTACGCCGCGCAGGCTGGTGTAAGCAGGTATAATCAAGATCCGTCATTTAGTAGTGAGGATGCTTAATTCGTTACCAGAACAACCTTGGGTAACAGGCGGGTCATTTGGGACTGGTGTATACCGAACTAGGTTTTTAATCTCTTCATCGAGAAGAAGAAGAAAAAACTTGGGATAAAAAAGAAAACTCCGGGGACAATCACTGTGTATCGAAATCTAAATCTGGCATTGGTAGGGTTTTTATCTCGAGGCGGCGATCGCTCATTATCTCCGGGACACGACCTGGAAGAATGGACGAGTTTTGTCCCAGAGAGAAAGGGAATTAAGCGTGAAATGTTGGGCCAACACGATGAGATGTGGGTGCTAGGTTGGGTGGAATGACTTGTTCACAATGCCCGAACCAGAATAGCACTCACAATGATCGCGGGGGATTATCCCCTCCATCCTTAAAATCGAGATCAGATTATTACTTTTGTCGGCGATTCTAAGAGGAAAACGAAAAAAACTGAAGTGGATCTTCGCACAGTGCGACTGTCTTTTGTGCAGACAGTTTCTGTCTTGTCGACAGAGTCAATATTTTGTCCGAGAAGTTGCTCAGTGGTTGTCAAGACCGATGTAGTTTCGGGAACAAGTGTCACAAAGAGGGGTACAGAAGTATCTCTTCATTCTCTGCGCTTTTTCTGCTAGCGCTTGAGGAAGAGTGTATGAGGAGGGGTCCTTGTACACGAAAGCACCGCCATCATTCACTGAGCAGATGCTCACGACACTCTCAGGAATGGTCAGTTTCCCCAGGCTAGTTGTAGGGAATGAGCTGGCCGGAGGACCACCTATACCCAAGTTCTGTTTTTGACACTTGTGGTTCATTCATACGTTGGGGAGGTGTATTGATACTGGGCGAATACTCATCCACTAGTTGTGAGAGGTTCTGCGGGGCTTATGACCGTCCTCGGAAGACGGTGTGTCAACTCGTATGCCCGTGAAAACGTCGATACATTAAGATTATTCATCAGCGAGGCTGTGATTCGCTTCTGTATCTGTACCGCTTGTCCTGACTGTGACTTAACTCATATTTTTTTCTGTTTTCTGTATGTTTTCTGTGCAGGTAAAGACGGGTTCAGTTGTCCAAAGTGCCCGAAGATCTACCGGTATCCGAACACCCTGAAGTCTCATCTTCACTTCCGGTGTACCGGAGCGTCGGCAGTTTGTGAGAGTAGCGCCCCCTCGTGCCGGTCAAGCTCCAGCAAGGAGGAGCGTAGCCTCTGCGCCGGGAGTGCCTTCCACCGGATCGTGTCGACCTCGTCTTCGTCGGGAGCTGGGGAGTCTGTTCCCTCATCGCCGCGGGTCACCAGCGCAAACGGCCACCACCAGCACCACACTTCCCATCATTCTAATTCACACGGGGTACCAGCTGAGGCCAGCCGGACGGCCATGATGGATATCTACAGCTTGGCCCGTAGTGCCCTCAGCGTCGGGGCCGGGCGCAAGATGCACCAGCCGGCCGGCCTGATAGGCGATGGTGCAGGGTCGGCTTTCAGGCCGCACAATCCAAGGCTTCAACCGACAGATGCAGGGGTCCCGCATCAGAAAGAGAAGGAGGGGTTCCGTGTGGTCCGCAGCAGCAAAGACTCCCACGGCCTGTCGCTGCTTCCTACTTCTTCATCTTCCTCCACTTCCCCGTCTTCTTCCTCCACATCCAGGCACGGACAAGGTGAACGCAAAGCGTCCTTCACCGTGGAAAAAATGTTCGGTCTGCCGCGACCGGCAAGCCCGCAACTCGCCCACCACAATTCCGCCATTGAGGACTCACTGCTGCAGCAGCGGCAGAAGGCGTTGGAGAGAAACTGTTTACCCGCAGGCTACCAACCTTGCCCGGTTTCCGCACACCACCATCATCACCACGGCGACACACCAGTGGCGATCGGTCCCCTACACCGTTCGCTGGACCCCTACGCTGGTTTCCCGTACCCGTTCTACCACCATCATCACCACAGCCAACCGGGACTGCATCCTGGCCTATCCCGCTATGGAACTGTCCTACCAGTCCACACTAACGGTGAACTGTACGGTTCGAGTGGCCCATGCTTCTCCTACAAACTTCCTTTCCCTGCCGGTTTGTTGCGCTACCCTGACCCAACGGCCCCACTTGTTGCGTCCGCTGCCAGTGACGTCATGGAATTGAACAAGTATGCTAATCTTGAGCGCAGCCTGACCAATCAGGGGGTGACTGGCTTTCACGACCCCCAACTATTCGCCAATCACCACCCAGCCCCAAACGGCAAGGCCAAGCGGGGCCACTTGTGTATATACTGTGGCAAGCTGTACTCGCGTAAGTACGGACTCAAGATTCACCTGAGGACGCACACGGGCTACAAACCCCTGAAGTGCAAGGTTTGCCTGCGACCGTTCGGCGACCCCAGCAACCTCAATAAGCACATCCGACTTCACGCAGAAGGGGAGACACCATACCGCTGTCAGTACTGCGGAAAGGTGCTCGTCCGACGCCGGGACCTGGACCGGCATATACGGTCACGGCACCCCAACGAGCACGAGAAATCGGATCAAGAGGCGGCGAGCTCTGGCCTGGTCAGAACGTCCCCTCCACCCACCAAGGCGGCGATAGAAGGGGCTATCAAAACCCCGGAATACGGTGTGGAGAACCCAATGTCATCGCCGGACCCAGTGGACAATGATGACGAAGATGACGAAGAAGTTGAAGACGGTGACGACGAACAGGAAATGGACGACGACATGCAGCCCGAAATCGATGTGTGATGACAATTTTGCAGTACTTCTGAAGCACCCAAAATGACAGCCTTATGATGATATTTTTCCAGCCAAAGGCACATTACTATAAATTTTATCCCTCTCTTAGTTCCTTTGAGGTAGAATAATCATCTCTTGGTCGAAATTCAAAGCAAATTACACCCTTAAATGTTCCTGCAAAATTTTGAGTTGTTACCCAATCATGCAGTATCTTTCATTTGAGATTCTCAGTAAGGTTACTTTAAAGCTAAAGAAGATGTTTTGTTCCTGAGCAAGCTCTTTGCAGTGACTCAGTGTGAACTGTATCTTACAAGTTTGTCGTTTCTACGATCTCCTTTCAGTAACATGGGTCTCAGAGAAAAGTACTTATTGATTGGAGGCACAATATAACTCAGGGATACCCACCATCCAAAAGGAATTGAATTCAGCGCCATTCTTCTAAAGTGGTATTGACTAAACATGTTCCACTGGTTCAAACCAGTCTCGCGTTTTATGGCTTGTGTTTACTACAGTACTGTGGTCGGGGAAGGTCTATATTGGCCACCAGTATGTAGGTCTTTGGGAACTTTGGGGAAAGAAAACTTAAAGAATGAAGTTCACCTTGTGAGTAAAAACAAAGTGGCATTAATTGTGAGTTAGCCCTTCACAACCGTTGAAAACAGCTTTTCTGACCAACGAGGAGGAAGCTAGGCAACCTTATCAAATAGTGTTGACATGCATAGCTTTCACACAGCGCATGGTCTTTGACAGTCGCAAGAGCTTTGTTCCCTGAGCAAGTGCAGAAAACGTCGCTCGGTAATCATGAAACATCTGATGCATCTTAATTTAGATAGCGCAATTCAGAGTCCTACCAATAAAAGAAAAACTGAGCAAGAATCATTCTAATCAGAACAGATAGAATTCATATTCAATGTGCAATAGTACTACATGTATTTATTTAAAAAAAATAGTTCTCCAGAATTGAATTGTCGCGAAATCGATGCTTGGTTTGTTATTTTCCAGTGTGAATAAAATTCTCTACTTACAATTCTGATATTTATTTGGTTCGCTATTATGTAATTTAATATGAATGTAATTTTGCTTTAATTAGATTTAGCCTTTCGTAATAAAGCTAAGCTACAGGTTGCTTAACTGAAAGAATGAAATTGATCTTCAATTAATATACACTGAGCGAATAGTCGTAGAAAATAGGTATCTTTGGAATACAGAGCGCTGTTACTATTTATTAAAAATCGCTTGAAATCACGGGTGATCATACGTAATCAATTTTGTACAATTTGGTATCATTTTTTAAAGAAATCAGTGTTGGCGCCCTATTGTGTTTGGCAGTGCCATTTCTTTCGCCCGTATAAAGGAGATTGCTGCCGGCTACACTGCTTATGCACCTAAATAATGGTGTTGTAAATGATCTTTTGAAAAAAAAATATATTCGTAAGAAGGCTCAACAAATAAAATGCATTCCATTTGAAAGATAAAGAAGGCACCGTGGGATTAACATTTGCTCTTTGTCCATCTTTCTTGTGTTAATTAAGGTCTGTTTATTAGATAGACAGACCAGTCACACAGCAAGCAGTTATGCAGGGTGCAATATTTTTGCTTACACAACATATTGGGCATACTACGTTCTTTCCTATGGGAATATGGCTACTGCGAGACCGATAGGAGACTAGTCCACACGCCTCGTGGAAGAAGTTAACCCCCCCCCGGTTGAAATTTCGATCTACCCTTTGAAACAAAAAGATTATAGCCTCCAGTTAAGTCTGCTTATCCCAGCTAGTTGTGTATAACAATTTTGCGTTCAGGAAAATGGCGTATCCAGAGGACGGCAGGGGGAACCTGCCCCCCTGACGGACTTTTTAAACTTTGATTTTTATTGAAATAAATGATTTATTGCTAATATTTTTATTTTAATATTTATCCAATAATTTATGAGCACCAAAACAAGAAGAAAACAACACCACGAAATAAAAGCTAGGACGTTGGGGCAACAAGGCTTTTGGTATTTTTCTCCCGCATCATTTCAAATAAGCCCGAAGCCGCACTCGCTTTTGAATTTGTCCCCAACATCAGAGGCTGCATACGCTGCCGGGTTCAGGGTAATGTTAGGCCGTGTCCAAATCACTTGGCTACGGCCAGAAATTACACAACCCTATAGGAACTGGCCGCGCAACTACCATAGACTTGTGTGTAATTTCAAGCCGCAGACGAGTGATTCGGATAGGGCCATACATGACGCTCACCCAGTGCACCACGTGAGGGTGCTAGGCAGGTATTCCATTATGCCTATATTTTAGCAAAGCAACACTTTGCATGAAGATGGCAGCTCGTCCGCCACACACCTCGAATGGTTAGCTCTTGGGGTATTGTTGATACGCTCACGTTGTAAAGGGTTACATAGAAACGGGTAGTACCATTCCCTTGACAAAGGTGATTTCTACTTACTGACAAAGATGCACCACGAAAGTAGTTCGAGCATTTCTGAATACAACTTCAATAGTTTATTCTCAACATGTATGTATATTCACCAACCTCTAAACAAAAATAATTATAATACACAATATATGTATTGGGAAGAAGGAAAACGCACACTTCCCTGGACTATTTACAACCATTCACGAACATTTCAACTCGCACAGCCTACACATAAACAGGTGTACATATGTAAATATGGTGATGTTGACAAACCACAAAGATAAGAATACCATCAGCGCTCAACATTCCAATGACAGTTAGGTATGTAACACTTGCATATCTGATGTGTATTTTATTGTTCCAATTGCAGCTGTTAACATGGGTCCAGAATAAGAACAGTGTCAGCCATGCCCCATCTGACACTTGGAAGCCGAAATGGTTCTGATCAATTTTGATTAATGGACGGAAAATGTGTGGAATAGTTTATAATTTACAGAAGTAACTGCATAACTTATTTTTTTTCTTTAATTTAGTATAAGAAACAATCGAGGCTGGTAAGCATTTGTATTTTGGAATTTGATGTCTTAACATTTGGGAAGAAGCCGGCAAATTCTTTGGCAAAATGAATTGATGTTAGGAAGAATAGTTTTTGTATATTCTGAGAGAGGATTTACATATCGAATCAAAGACAAATGTTGAGGCTTTGTGCATAATGCGCCCTCAAAACGGAACCGCAAATATCAGTTTGAAGACCCCTAAAGACAAATGCGTAGCTTTATTGTACTGCAGGCACCCGACCATTCAGCCAAGGGATGCTTTCTCCATTAAATATGAAGCACTGTCATATTAAACACATGATGTGACTCTCTTGACATGTTTCTACCAGCACACTATGGAAATGCAGCTGAAATGATGGGCTTGTCGTGCTTGTCAAGGGTACGGACTGCAGTTTACAACAGTCAGATAAAGAGTGCAGTTGTACATGGATTTGAACACCGGATTTGATGGAAGAAATATAAAAGTCAACCACAGCTTGAACACAGACTGTAACATTCTCATTTTTTCATCAGCCGTGTAGATAATGTAACATGTTTTGCGCCACATTATTAAAAAAACGGCCAGAGCCACAAGCTACATGTACTGGGTTCTTGCCTACTGAAACTATCCCTAGTGCGTGACGGGGGAGCAACATCCATACAGGTTCAAAGTGGGGAGTTTCTGCTTACCACAGGTCCTTCATTAGCAGAATTGTAATTGGCAACCAGCCAAGCTGCAATGTCAACTATACCGAGCCTTGGCTGGTAACCAATCAATCTTCTTCTTTGGAGATATTCAAATGTACTGAATTCTTGGGTAGGGCATGCTGGGGGAGGATCTAAGGAGCAGGAGGGGCTGGGTTACTCATCGCCATCTTCCTCGCCGTCTTCTTCTCCCGTCCCTCCTTCCGCAGGGGCAGTTTCCGGCCGGCTCTCCTCCCCTTCACCCGCTTCATCTTGGGCAGCCGTCTGATGCACAAACAACACATTGAAAAATGTCCAAAATACAGAAAATAAGTCCATTGAGACACAGGAAGAAAGTACTTAGATAATTTGGCAGTGATATGATTGGAATGAACACTATTTCAACATCCAGTTAAGTGAGCAAACACCCAAGTCTTAAAAAACATCACGATGGATCACTCTGACAAGCTGACAAGTCACATTAGTTGAAAGTAGAAAACTTGGACAATGATGATCGAGTGTGAGAACTAATGAAATAATCCTTTCCACAGTGTACAGGGCATAACAAAGGTGATGCACATGTTGGTGAAATGAATAACAGCAAAGCCATTCATGTGCCATCACTGACCCTAACCTCTGGGGAATCTCCCGATAACTTCAGAATTGAACAGAAACAATCCACAGCTGAGTGTACAATCTAGTACATGTAAATCTCAACAGCTAGACATCTAGCCTTTCACTCAATATTCAAATCAACAGAGACAAATGGAATTTTCACATTTGTTTGACTTCACTACATTTTGCACCGTCAGAATTATGGGTGTTGGATCGTGCTGAAAATATGTCAAGTGGCATATCATATAGTCATCACTGAATATGGGCCAGTATTATTAGGTTTATGTCTTTAAGCAAGGTAATTTCCTCCAACTGCTAACCTCTGAGTATTCTGGAACCATTCGCCTTACCTCAGCCTCGCCTTCCGGAGCTGGGGCGCCCTCGCCTATCGGGCCAGCAGCATCCTCCTTGAGCTGTTCGTTGAGGAGGGCCTGCGCGGCTGCTGCCACCCTCTCGGCGTCTCGTTGGGATTCCTCCAATTTGAAGTACTCGGCAGCACGAGCTTTGACCACGTCCCGGATGATTGCTATGAAAAAATGACCCAAAGAGGCCCGATTTACACCTTCGCATGATCCAATCACACCTTAACGTGGTTAAGTTCATTAATAATCCATCCATAGTCCTTTTCTAAGACCCTTTCAGTAATATTGTGTAGGTTTCAGAATAAACCTTAGAAACGAGACATTGAAGCATCCGCAGCATATTGAAATAATCTTCACCTACTGTAAGGAGTGACACAATTGAACCCCACTTTAACAAAATCATTTATAAGTTGCCTGAGCTGCTTTTGAGTTACAGGCCTTTAAAAGAAACTAACGCAATGGACATCAATAGGAACTATCAAAAATTTTCAACCACATAATGCCAATTTTCGTCAGTTTTCCAAACATTTTGTAATACTTCAGAACAAAAAACAAAACAATTGCCAAATGGATGGCATTTTGACTCATTCTCTGGGATCTGCTCACAAATTTAGAGTACTTGATTTTGTATACATCGTATGTCGACAGCATCAACTGGTACAGTCTTCTTGCATTGCATCATGAAGAGTCTTGGACTTACCGTCCATCATCGTCCGGCCCAGGACCGACTTGCCGATGCACTTCTCCACCTCCTCCATCAGCCAGGGCAGGAAACCTGTCTCCACATCCCGCTCCACTGGGTCATAGAAGTAGCCGTTGTCACTCAGCGTGCCAAAGACCGAGGGCACCAGGTCGGCCAGGTAGCTCTGGGCAAAGGCCCGGGCACCGATCTTCTCTGTCGTCTCCTTCTCCTTCTTGAGAACCTCACGCTGCTGTTTCATTCTCCGCTCCTGGGAGAATTTGCAAAAGGAAACAAAATGAGGTTATCATTGCAAAGTGTTTGACAACAAAGCCTTTCCACCGTCTTGTAATAGTGTTTAGCACTTATGCCACTGTTACAATCAAGTCCATACAAGACAGTTACAATTCATCCAATCTTGAGTCAAAACAAAAGTAATTCCAATGAATTGTGGCAAAATAAAACTATGTCTATGGAATGTCCAATACTCACAATAGATTAATTCTCACAAGACTCCATGATATTTCTGTGCTTTCCGTCATTTTTACAATTTTCTGAATCTACAAACTAGTCTCAGGATGTTGAGCCTGTGCCAAACCCTCAAGTGGCTGTGATATGTGTCATAGTCTCAGACTTTTTAAAAGGTGACAATGCAGTAAGAAACATAGTAGAATTTAACACGTGACCACCATGGGTCATCTGTTGTAAAGTCCAACTGAGAAAGTGGGTGTCATGTCTTGTCAATTGTTAGAAATTGATTTTCTTTGGCAAAACAATCCCGTGCCGAGGGCAAGTGCTATGTGGAATACCGCGAGCAAGTGGCAAAAAAACCACTAGCCGAGTTGCCGGACAACGCTCAACAGCGCTCCACCCTGAGGAAGACCCTTCCTCACCTTCTCCTCTCGGTGCCGTCTCTCCTGCTCCTCCAGCCGCTGTGTCTCCACCAGCTCAGCATTGCGCAGCTCCTCAAACACCCGCTGCTGGGCCTGCAGGCTGGCCAGCTCCTCTTCCTCCATCACCTCAAGCAGGGCCTGCTCTACCGTCTTGCCCACCAGCACCTCCAAGATGGGCTTGACCTCAATGTCAAAGTCAAACAGCTGGTCGGGGGGAGGAAAATAGGGTGAGTGAGGGTGTCAAGACATAGCTGCTGGGAGGGTGGGATTAAAATGTTAGACTGGAAAGAGGTCAAAATGAGATCAAACCGCCAACTGGGATGCAAGCTTAGTAGGCAGATGCTGAGTCACAGTCACAACATCCACATCGCATTCAAGTTTTGTTTTGGGTTCTTTTTTTTTCATCTTATTTTTAAAGAGGTGAAGAACAAACCCAGTAATTTCAGTCATTTCTTCAAATACAGACATGGTGTGATTGAGAAGAGGAAGACAACATTTGTATCACAAAACTTGTAGCCAAACCATGAACTAGATCGTACGGTATTGGGAAAAAGTTTCAAATTTGGACATCACTTAACATTCTCTACACAAACGTTAAGAGGCTTGTCTAAAATATCCTACGTGCTTTCTAACTAATGCCTCAATTTGGCCCAGCTGAATTTGTCTTTTTAGGGTGTGTTATCACTTTCTGATGGCTGAAAGGTCACTCCAGGGAAGAATTAGCAATATCCATGTACGACATTCTTCGTAGTGCAGAATCTACGGATTAAGATGAAAATGGGCCTGATATATCTCGAACCATCAACACTCACATCTCCCTCATAGATCTGTGTGGCCACGTCCATGCCAGTCTTGGCCGGCACAAACAGCGGCGTGGGGGGCCGGTCCAAGAAAGCATCTGTCTGGCACTCCACATCCGCCTCCTCCACCCGATCGCTCAGTTCCTCCAGGTACAGCTCTGTCTGGACATCGATATGCTTGCGCCCTTCCACGGGGTCTGGCGACCGGGGCCGGAGCTGGTCCTTGGCCCGCTTGGCAGCTATCTTACGCCGCCTGATCTCTTGCTGTCTCTGGACCTCAATTGGGTCTGGCTGAGCTGTCTGATAAAAAAACAAGGAATTGGAAAAAGGCACGATAGACCACGCATAAAACTTTTGTGCCAAAAGCATCAGAGCATCTAAGTGGAAGCTGTAAATTACTTATGATTCCTTTTGAAAGAAAAAAGTCAAATTAAGTATTCAATTTTACACCATCGAATAAAGATAATGTTGTGCTACTTATTGGGAGAAAATGGACCCAATGAAGTACACATTTAGCCCACTTTGAATCCAAAGTAAATTTCTACATTAACAAAAGCCTTTGAATCCCTGATTCATTGATGTGATATACAATGTACAATTTTTAAGGAATGGTGCAAGTTTGATGTATCGTTTTGGAGATCAATCTAAAATTTTTCATTTTAGTTTCTAATGACACAACCACTACAAAAGAACACCAGTAACATACTGCTGGGAGTGTGTGCTGTGCGTATGTGTTGCCACGAACAATCCGTCTGTCGTACATGATGTTCCCATAGGGTACAGCAGTTCTGCAAGCGAAAAGAGTTATCAAAATTACATAATTACTCAGGGATCATTAACACCAATGAGGCGGCAGGGACATCCAGGACTCTCGTCAAATGGGGGATAGCAACCACACCGCACCAATGAAAACAGCGACCATGGCAATGTATGTGAGCACCAGCCTGTCAGAGGATCGGGTTACACAATCTTTTCTTTGATCGGTAGGAACTCGCACGCTCATTCAGTTGTTTTCATCGGCATGGTATGGTTGCTACCTGCCATTTTGCAAACGTCCTGGATGTCAGTGCTGCCCCATACATTAAAAACATGGGAAATAACATTTCATGCAATAGGCCTAACTAATTCTGAATTATGCCTATGAGTATGACAAATGCATTTTGTTGTGAGCGAACCATAGGCCTAATATAATTTATATAATATTATAAAAAAGCCAATAATGAGTTTTTTAAAAGAACTTAAAAGACACAGTTCACGGTCAATAAAAATTCACAATTAAGGACTAGGCCCTAACCTGAATGAATTAGAAAAAACTGCAAGTCACAATTTTACGGAAAGTAAATGTTTGAAATAAAAATCAAAACCATTGTCAATTGACATAATTGATAAATCACATTCAGATGAGCCAAAATTAGTGAAAATAAACACGGAAGTAATAAATTGAAAGTAGGCCTTATAAAGTAACTGAGATAAATAACAAAGGTAAAACCAAAATGTAGTCACTCACTGTTGATCTTGCATTGGATCTCTGTATTTCTTGCGCTGTGGCACGGCCCGCGGTTGACTAGCGAACGTGTACGTGCCACTTTTCTGAGGTAAAACTGTAGCCATTTTGTGTCGTTTCAGCTAGGCAGCTCGACGAAAATTAATTTTTTAAGATCTCGATCTGTTTCCACAAACTAAACCGGAGTTACAATGAAAAAACAATTTCACAAATTCAGCAGATTTGGTGTTTATCTTGTGTGTGTTGGTTGCTCGTTCCGCTTCTCGTACTCCACTTGTCCGTACCGTCGATCATTCTGTAAATGGAGACCTTTCACACCAAAAATATTGGCGACCAGAAATACTCATTATTCATCCGCTAAGACGCAGTTTCAATATTTGTAAAACACAAAAACTAACTAAGGAGTATGATAGCCAATATGTGAACAAACGCCAGTACATGGAAGAGAATTCGTCGCAGAGGTGATAGAAAATACAGAAAAAAATGTGACAGTTGGGACTTATTTTCTGAAATACTGTGGCGAACGGATACTACAAGAGTTGACATGCGCTGTAAATAATGGTGTCATGACAACAAGCCCGTCAGAAACATGTCCTGTCCCTTAATGACCGATGGGGGCGCTATGTATGCAGGTCAGACGCACAGGGGTCATTTCCACAAAGGTTGACGAACTATACACATGTGTACTGTACATATCCGGGATCGCGTAGTCGGACTGGGTTTCTGCATTCTGGTATAGCACTGGCACTGAGTTTGAGCATTAAGATTTCTTTGAAATGTCGTCAGTCATCCTAAGTGCTTTGTGCAGACCTGTTTCCACAGCCTTGTGCAGGTTTCCCTCCACAAATCGACTGCCAAAGTACAGACGGACTTTCGAAATTCTCTTTCGCCAGGTCATCAAGTCGGGTTCTTCGTCACCATGGTCACGGTTGAATGCGCAGACTTACACCTCCACCTGCATCTCAAAGTCTAGGACTTCGTTTCCCGGCTTTTCTGTTTGTAATCGTGTCAGCAGTCTGGGAGACAGCCGTTTACATACAGTACCTCCCAAGCACCCCACAATATGTAACGAAAGACTCATTTCAATGAGCGCACGACACCTTGCGAAAAAGGGAGAATTGTAAGTGCATCTACAAACTTTGCAACATTCATGACAGTAGCCAAGTGTATGTACATTCCTTCCTCCATGGCACAATACAGCTAGTGATCATAATAATTTCATGGTTTAGTCTGCATGTAATATTTAACAATTCTTACAGTGTGGCTGTGGTTGAATCAACCATCATCTGATCATTGTTACACCCCGACTATAGCATAAGCCCCAACTAAAGTTGGGACAACAGTCCCAACTGTAGTGCTGCAGTTGGGCTGGGCCAACTATTGTTGACTAATTTCTGTGGAATATGTCTCAACATTATCCAAGTCAATGTGTCTCACACTTGACACAATGTGGCACTTCATCTGTTTACCCAGCCCTATGACCAATGACATGACATTTGTAAACAATATGACTTTGGCACATGCTGGGCACATCATGCACACAGGACCTCTCTGCTGTAGTTGGGCCGGCCCAACTGCAGCACTCTAGTTGGGACGGACCCAACTATAGTTGGGACTGATGCTATGGTTGGGGTGTAACAATATCAAAATGACAGCTTGATTATGTGATTGACAGTTCCTGGATCTTTAACCCAGCAACTATACATCATTGTATTCAAAATTTAACAGTTCCAATATCTGTTCACCCCATGCACAAACCCTATTAGACTGGTCTGGAAAGTTCTGAAAAAAATGTGAAGTGTTTTCTAAGTAACTGTTTCAATATTTTCACTGCTAAATTTGACTTGTTAGTACATATTATCACTTCCTGATTGCTATTATAATAAACTACTTCAGGGAAAAATTAGTGATGTCCCAGTATGGAACCCTTCCTGACAGATTTTTCACAGCAGCATGTGCACTTGAATTAGACCGTAACTGACGAAAAAGGTGAATTCGTAATCTTGTCCACTTTTTGTACCCTTGCAGAGTCACCATCCACTTCATCAACAGAGATGGGGAGAAGATTACGGTGAAAGGCAGAACCGGTCAGAATATACTGGACGTTGTGGTGGACAATGACCTGGACATTGACGGATATGGTAATGACCAGAGTAACCCAGGAGTGAGCAATTTAAAGCTGGAAATGTTTTGAAAGCGTTTGCTGGTATCTGAAGATAACAACCCTGACCAAATGTACTAGGTTGAACCTTAAATCTCCTGGACTTTTTGTAAGGAGGCTTTCCGAGCCCTCTGAGATCCACCACAGTGTAGGAAACCATTGGCACGGCCTTTCCACTTTGTAACAATGAGCCATGGTGGTATTCCAACAGCAGATGCCCAGTACGAGACTATTCAGGAACAGCTACACGCATGCCCAATAGCAGCACTGTATGGTGCGACCAAAACAGTCGCATTCGCGCCTAAAAAATGACGGTATGCGACCAAATGTTTAATAGGTGGTTGCAAGCGGGCTCTTGCGCATGTTCATTTGCTTTTGTTCCCAATCCATTAAGAATCAGCTAAAATTTGGAACTGAATTTTGGATGGCTTGGTATAAAAGTAACAGTGGGAACAGTGTTGGCTGTTGGGCAAAGGATGCCTGGACCAACATTGCTGATGTATGTCCACTGTTTGTTTGTAGAGATGGAAAACTGCCAGAAGACACTATATTGATATCCAATGGTAAGATCAAGTGGGATGCTTTTGTCAGGTAGAGGATATATTGTTAGGGATGCAAGTCTCAGACTGGATAAACTTCGGTCGAGGTTAGGCATGTTCTTCCAAATAATCTTTGGCTTCGTCTGAAAGTCCAAGCTGGGGCCGGAAATTAAATGGGCCTGTGGAAGCCAGCCACTGGCTTACGGCTGTGGCTACCACTGTTTTAAAATGTGTATTAATCCGAGCCGTCGCTATTGGATTTAGCCATTGGAAGCTTATGAAGGGAAAGCCGTTGTGACTGTGACAAAAAATTTTTTAACCTGCAACAGGTGCGTGTGAAGGGACCCTTTCCTGCTCAACATGCCACCTGATCTTCGCTGACGATCTTTTCCAGCATTTGCCAAAGCCATCGGATGAGGAACTTGACATGTTGGATCTGGCGTATGGGCAGACCGATACGTAAGTAATCACACAGCTTTTAGGATGAGCTCTGAATGGATTTGAACTTAATACCCAACAGAGAAAGACCTTTTTTCCAAAGAAGTTTCAGATGGAGCAAAGTTTAGAAGTATGTTTACCTGAATTAATATAGTCTTATTTCCTGAAGAACATTTTGTTTTCTCCAGCCCCCAAACTCTGCAGTGTTTGCCTTATGTTGATGGAATTTATTTGGATAAGGCCTGAGAGTTAAACTTTTCCTTTGACCTTTGCTGTGACCTTTGCATACACACAGGTCCCGACTTGGCTGCCAAGTCATCCTGACCAAGGAGATGGACGGGATGACTGTTGTCGTTCCAGAAGGGGTAGCAGACGCCAGGGATGTTTGAAGCCGGCTAGGTGGACCATTGTGCCAAACTCTAGGGGGCTCTGTGACGATTACAATCATCTCATAACAGATGCATTGTTTTGTACGCTTCCTCCAGTAACTCATTTCTTTGCCCCCTCGGAATCTTACCTGTGCAAGCTCTACAGCCACTTCGGAGATACTTTATGAGTTCAAGGAGACACAGTTGTTATAATGGTGATGGCGTGGGCACAATTTCTTGGAAGACTGCATAACAGATTTATATGCTAAGCAAAAATAGGCTGGAAACCAGTCACAAAGATAATGAAATGTGTGGCATTTTAGCAGGCGACCTACTTTTGTTAAGCAGATTATTTTCCATGTTGAGCAGATTCTGGAAAAAAAAAATTTCCATAGTGTCAGCAGAATCTCTCTCAAAAAGATCAGTTTTAATTCCAAGTGTGATTATCTTCACATAAGTATGTATTCAGGATGCTGTAAGAGGAATGATTTCAGAGAATTAGATTAGCGGGATATATATTTTTGTTTTTGGAAAGTTGTGATTTTTAAATATTCACCATCTTTGGCTTTTAATCATATACAGTGTAATGAGTTTCTACTTGCCCACATGGACCCTATGTTTCAACAATTTATTATAGAGTCTTGTTTAATGTAATGTTACTTGACTTCTTCTCTCAAGGGGAAATGTAAAATAATAGCATTTTTGGTGTTCTTTTTTATTAGGGTATGTAGTAGTACAAGATATATTTTGGGTGGAATAAATGACGATAGCAAATTTTAGTAAAGAATCTGAAATGTTCTCAGAAGTGCTTTTAGTTCACAGAAACCCTAAAGGTGATTTGTACTGGCCTGACTATAACACGGGTCTGAGGGGTTAGTTAAGTAATGGGGCCACATGCATACCCCCCCCAAACTACTAATTTGGTGGAGAAAAAACCTCAAAACAAACCCTTTCTGCTGACTGCTGTTAAGTGCTGATGGGTGCTTTAACCTCCCCCCAGAAATAACCTCCGCAAAAAAATGCTTACCCGTGCACAGATCCATACCCAGCCAAGATTCGATAGAAGCAAACAGGATCTAACATGAATTACATGTGAGTTGGGAGGATTGCATTCGTTTTGTGCGTGCGTTCTTACCGGAAGTGACTGGATGTAGGTGTACATTTCTGTGAGGAGAGTACATGTATTCAAAACTTTTCTGTTCTTCAGAGCCAATATTTGCATAACTGCATCAAAGACATGATTGAGGAGGTTTTAATTCCTCCCCCCCCCCAAAAAAAAAGGGAGAGAAAAGTCTTAGGGCTTGACATCTGTGAGAACAGTTGATTACTGCAAGTAAAATGTTCCTTTTCCGGAAATTCCTCATAGCAATCATTGATTATTGCCTTAATCTCGGATTAGCATTCTAGCGACTTCTTTAATTTTCCGAAACTGGGTTAAAATAATATTCAAGGCAAAAGGCACCTACCCCTTTGAGGATGACTGCAGTTTTTAAAGCTGAAAAAGGGGCCAAAGGAAACTTACTGTACATTAAGGTAAAGTCTGGCTTCAGTTTAGAGTAAGTAGTTTAACAAATGGAAATGGAGTTGCTTCGTTTGCATGGTTTGAAGAGTTATTGCTGAAGGCTAATTCTATCGTTCTATTGTAAACGGCCAGCCATTGATTTACTGCTAGGGACTATCTTCACGTGCTGACACTGGCACAATGCATGCATGGTAGCCTTGCCCTGTTCATAGTTACTTAGTTAATTTCAACAGAGGGCGCTATAAAACAATTACGGACAGAGTTACCGCCTTAGCAGCAAGGGTTGACAGTGGCCGCACTGCGCGGCTAGCCGCTTAGTGCCAACCACGGAGAAAAATGTTGTAGTTATCCAGTAATTTCATGTTTAATTAAGCTGTTCGAGGGCATGTAAAGAGTGCGTGCTATTCATTTCATTCGAAAAACCTAATCACCTAAACATACTAATTTTAATTGCATCATAGGGCAAGGACTTGCTCGGCCCTTGGAGCCTCCTTCATTGGAGAATGGAGGTAGAATCCATGATTGGAGGTAGGACTTCTGGGTAAACCATGGCCTTAATTCAGTTAAAATTTATTTCATGGCAGTTTGAACCCACTGCATTATTATTCAACGTAAAAGATAACATGTTTCCCATTCATCTAAAACAACATATTTATTTGAATTTTTTTACTGTCTGTGCATGCGGCCGCGAGCGCTACGTGCACTGCCGACCGCTCACGTTAACTGGTGTCATGATGATGCATTTTTTAAAATATCAAAAACCGGGTACCAGGCATTTTCTGAGAGGGGGTCTGGTAATTGGATTCATGGGGTCCCGGCTATTGCTGCCTGTACCCAATGTACGTTGATTGACAAGTGACGTCACCGTTACGCCCGTTCATCGTGGACGGCCATATTTGAATCTGACACGGTGGTCCTGTGTGGATTTGGGGTAAAAAAACGTGACCGGTAAGTACGATTTCGTTTCTTTGTGAGCCTGTGAGTTAAGTGTCCCAATCAGCATGAGTTTGGCTACCAGTGATTTCTGTTTGAACGAATGACATGTTTCGTACAGTTCAAAAATGCCCGAGAAATGGGTGACTTGCGAGAGTTCTGCCCATTATCATGTGGTTGCATGCACGGAAAGCACTGTGTGATGTGAGCACCGTATCACCAGTCATGTGCACAGTGCCGTGGTCAGTGATGACACACTGCCCGGGCACGCTAATTCGCCCGCTGAAGCTGGAATGGGCGTTCTCGATAGGAACGCCCGCAGTGTGAATTCGTGATACTTGCATATTAGTCATCACCTGTTGGCCTTTTCTTAGGTAGTTTAAATTAAAACACCCCCACCTGTGATTGTCACACCGGAAGTCTTGTCCTTGATCCTGTTCATAGCATTTGTTGCATGATGACTTTAGGTCAGTACCACTACTAGACAACCGTTGATCATGTTGATAACAGCCTGACAGGTCGTTGAAGATTGAATGTAACTTTTAGCCAGAACTTCGGGAGCAAACTAGCCACACTTGGTCAGTTGGTCACGTGAAGTGGACATTAATTTAATGTACTGTTTGAAGTGCAGGTTTTACTTTTGCGCTGTGGTAGTAACGTTAATTTAAGTACGGTTTATTTTCATCATTTTCATTTTGTATTACTTAGGGCCAAGTCCGTTTGATTTGTTCTATTAACCCTAACAGTCCTCAGTCCTCCAACAGGTGAAGGATTGAGGAGTGTAAGGGTGAATGGTCTCCATTGCTAATGTTTAATTCTTTACTGTTTGACATTTCTTTGACACTGTTTAATTGACGCACATGTTATGGAGTTGGACAGGTGCCAAGTCTATATTTCCTGCACTGCATCTTAAAATAAAACTTGAATAGGTTATGTCACAGTTTCAAGAGTTCCAGACTTTGGGACTAAGTTTAATCTTATTCAATTCACCAGATTATTTTTGTTTAAACTGCAGGTGTTGGATTCAAGAATAAAGACCGTTTATAAAGGAGTGGTGCAACTGCTTAAGGAGTTATAAACTGCCCCGTTGTGTCAGGCAGTGTTTATTCCTCATCCAGTTAGACAACAAACGCTGTCAACATGCCGAAAACAGTGAGTGGCCTGAAATTTAGTTGATAATACTAGCATTCCAAATCGCAACCTCGACCCATGTAGCAATTGAAACCTGAAAGATTTCTACAATGGCGCATCAATGCCCTTAACCCTAACCTCTTTGGCCCTTTTTTGCTAGGGACCTTCCTCAATCCTCCAGAACTTTCCAATTGGGGTTGGAAAAAATTGGATTCTTCCTCAATCCTCCAAAATTTCATGAAAATGTTACTTGGATGTGTGCCTACTGCCTCAATCCTTTAAAATCCTCCGGCAATTCCTGTCATTATGTTGAGGCTGTGCAAACGGCATTCTTGAGCAGTGCGGTTGATTCAAAAGAAATATCGGGCTGAATTTATGCATGACTGGGCAAGAACAACACAAGGTCTAACCCACGACCTTCACTCATGGTATCCTTCGCAATCAGCCATACACTTTTGCCATTCACCCTCAATCCTCCAAAATCTTCCAAAACCGTCTGAAGGATTTTGGGGGATTGAGGAGGGTTAGGGTTAATTCCTGTCTGCTTTATACTTTGTTTTGCCTAATTACTGAAATCCAAAGATACTCTGAAACTGGTTGAGAGGAAGAGTTCCATATACAGACATCGCTCATTCACCCTGCAGACAGTTGTACATGTATATCAGCCGTCAGAAAGTGATGACATGTCTAAGGAGGCAAATTTAGCAGGGAAAATACCTGAAGCATGCATGTGTAGAGGTTTTTCACATGACGTCACTTGACGGACAAAGGCAGTTCAGGAAGCATTGCACGTCCACAGCAGAGTGTACATTTTCAACTCTGCATCTTTCAGTTGGCAATTTCATGTACGCCAGAATACTGAGATATCTCAGAGGTTCGGACCGTGCGGGCATTTCCATGCACATCGGTATATATTGAACGCTGACCATCAAAACTCAAGTGGCTGAAAAACCTCTATACTTTAAAAGTACACGTACTTAGAATTTTTCGGACCAGGGGCATAGGGTTTATGCATAGGGTGTCAAGTGATGCCCACATATGGAACTCTTACCCTATTGAGCAGATTGCCAGCCTTTGATGACTCACAGGTACAACTTTTAAATTCCACAGGGTTCAACTGCCAGACTTTTTATGATTTTATTGGCCTTTGTGGGGAACTCTAATGCTTTGTTCTTTTCAGAAAGTATGTTCTGATATTTAAAATCGCAAATTGCAAGATTTTGCACTTCATTTTTGTAGAGTGGTGTCCAAGTAACCCCACTTGCCCTTTGGGAGTACTAAACTCTGCTCCACATTAAGGCATTCAAACGATTTTTCAGACCAAATCTTCATCCAAGGCTGCTAAAGTGGTGGAGTTATTCAGAGTAATGCCCATTTCATTCTGAGTGGAGGGATGCAATTATGATTTAAGTATGGGCTCAAGGCTTCAAAATCCGTGGTCCCCTTTGTGAGCAGTGAACACTTGTTAGACCTGTTCTTCAGAACACCAGTGCAAATATACAAAGAAATATGAACAGTTTGCGGTTGAATGAGTGATTCACATTTTGTGGTCGACTTTTCACTCAAATGGCATGTACATGTATGGTCAGTATGGACGTTTTATCAGAGAAACTCCTCGAGCCCAACCGTCATAGCGATACTTAGTAAGCACATTATATGGTAACGTGCCCTGGCAGATTACACTTAGAATTATGTTAAGTATTAAAAAGCACAAGCTAATTTTTGGTGTTAGGAAAGATGAGTGTGTGGACGAACAGATGATACAGATAGGCCATGGATAGCTTTCTGTAACTGCAAAGCCTTCAGAATTAAAAAAAAAATGGTCGTTAATTTTATTAGTGCCTGTTCTTGCAGTAAAATTTGGCCCACAGTTACAGGTGTGATTAAAAGTATACTTCATTGGTTCATTCAGATGAGTCATTTATGTTGAATTAATGGGCGGTGCTGCACAGATACCACTAGTGGGACATAGTTTGTTTAGTTAATGCTAACAGGAAGGAATGTTTACTTAACCCGGAAAGCGAGGGTAGTCCTTTTTTCTTCTTCAGTTTTTGTACCATGGATGCACAGGACTTTTATGTGCTCTTGATGTGTGAACAGTTGTCAGGGAGTCTTGATAAGCACTGTGCTGACCGCTTGAGTGCACTGCACTGTGAATCTCACTCTGTCCTGCAGTTATGATTTATCGGAAGAGACATCTGGCAGTGCTGATCAGTTGGCAGTGATGTGCAGATTGTGTTATGGGGGAAACTGCTATGTGCTGTTGCAGTTTATAGGGGGCCATTCATTTTCATTCCACTCTGCTACAATAAATCAGGCTGCACGATCAATCAAGCAGTTTTCGTCTTGGCCATTGGTCAAGTACTTTTCTCAGGAAAGCATCTATAAGTTCTCATACATGTAGCTCTGTGAGACCAGGAGAAATCAAACATGAATTGAGCAAATGAAATATGCATTGCAGTGCATGGTGGTTGTCTACAGGACAGTTAAAAAACCTCTTGTGTAACTTCTGCTTAGCATAGTGAGGGGTGGATCCAGGAATATTTCCGGGGGAGGGGTCAGGCCCGTAAGGTTCTATTACATCTGATTCTTGCAGACAGGAGGACACGTAGGAAATGTACATTGTATTACGTTGTTACTAAATGTACCGGTACAAGCAAAAAAGATACCATATTTTATTAGTTTTTGTTGTTATTACTTCATTTATTTATATTTTTTGTGACAGAGCAGGGGGTTAAATCCAACACTCCCTATCTGAATCTACTCTTGGTAATAATGCTTACAAATTTCATGGCAATACTGCTGGAGACAGTAGTGGATTGCATGTACATGTACCACTCCCAGGCTGTCACAACCAGTCACGTTTATATGTACATGTATACCTTTACTATGTGTTTATTTTTATGTGCCCGAAGGGAAAATCAGTGTCACAACCTGCATCATGGTGTTTAGTTAACTTCATTTTTTTGTTTTATGATTGAGTTGTGACAACGAGTCCCCTTTAATTAAGCATGGGGGAATCATTCAACGCCACCTTCCATGAGTTGACATTTTGTAGGGGGTATGACTCCCAGAGCGCAAACACACATTGGGGAAACATGAATGCATGTGGGTGTTTGACATTTCCCTGTCTGTATCACAAATAACCATGCTGCTGACTTTATTTGGGACGCCAGGGCTGTCAACACCGGCTGCATTGCTCAGAAGACTTTTAAGTTAAAGGAACGATCTGCGGTCTTGGCCAAAACATTTGGAGGTTTGAAGGGAAGACTCCATGGAATTTTTTGAATGAGACAAAAGATTTTCAAACATTTATAACTGTGGTAAACTCATGGTGAGCATAATGCAAAACCATGCAAATAGTATTTTCAAACAAAGGGTACATTGTCATGTTCAAGAAATAAAAGTAAAAGTTTGTAGGACCTACCATGGAGGTAGAGGGACCTACATTGTACATGTACTATACATACATGTACATGTATGGAGTTTTCACATCCGTGTGCACTGGCAAGCCTGTTTTACTCATTTGATTATTGCATGAGGGAAAAAATCAGAAATGAAGGAAATAGTCCAATTTCTGCAGTCCTGAGTGGGGCTGAAGCATGGTGATCAAAGATTTGTCCGTGATTGATGAACTCGTCTTGAACTTTTCTTTTGTGGGGTTTTTGTGGTAGGGTTTTAAAGTGAACAAAGTTCATGCCATAGTTATGTGTGCTTGCAAGAGTATCACACCGGGGCGTTTGAGTTTGGGAGGGAAGGGGAAATGGGGAATTGGGAATGGGTCAGGAAAACACTCCTACACATGTAGTAGAGTTTGTAGTCCATGGAAGCAGGGACAGAGGTTGCACATGGACATGTGCTGACTGAATGGAAGATTGGAGGCTGAACTTTACCTACATGTACATGCACCTAAATATTTGCACAGTCACATCTGGTGTGGTTCGTAATGACTACGCAACAAGCCAAACGTCTTTAGAAGAAGTACATGTATAAGACTCCATTCTGATGTAGAGAGCCTAGTGTGTGATGTCTTCTGTGTGCAGGTGGCAACAGTTTTCTCTGTTGGTTTCAACACTTACCAGTCTGTGCATTGTTGTCACCAGTATGAAGGACTCAACCATGTTTATTTCATTCAGCCAGCATTTGGTAACAAGATCCGCTGGCTACATACTTCACCCAAATTTGTTTTAGTGGTGCATAGGGAGAGAACCAGAAACAGCATGCACATGTTTAAATATATCCCTGGACTGCAAGAGAATAGATTTCTAATCCGGCGCCAAGATCCTGTAAATGATACTGTGGACTCGATCAGTGCATGACCAGGTCATTGCTGTCGGATAGGGTTGAATGCAAACCTAATGTCAATTTAATTAGTAAGCTTAATCGGTGTAAACTACGGTACGTGTCAAGGGAGAAATATACCCGAAACTTGTGGTTATTATTATAGGTTTTTCTGAATTTGAGGCAGAAGTGAACTCTTTTCTTTCCTGTCTGATAGAGTACTGATGCAGAGAGTCAAGGGTCGGTAGGTCGGAACATTTTTTTTGTTCGGGGGCAGTTTTGTGCTGATTGAATGGCACCAGTAGTGGCGACAGCCTCCAAAATAATCTCAAAAAGTGATGAACACCTGTCTAAATCTGTGTAAAAATTTCTACATATGGCACTAAACCTTGTGCAGTGAGCAGAACAACCTCAAATTACACCCATGAACACAGAAAATACATACATAAATAAGAGACCAAGTTTTGTGAATTAATTTGCAGAAATCTCTTGCAAGTAAAGTGCAGCATAACATCCATGTCTTTTCAGCCTGCAGTGTTTTGCATACGGCTGATGAAAAGTGTTTATGTACATTACATTCAGTACATGTACATGTATGGTACAGACTGGTTCTGGTTGCTACATTTCCATTACACATTCTTTTGTATGGGTGCGGCACGATGGGAACCAGAGCAGCTTCGTTTAATGCAATGAGTTTCGTGCAGTGTTTTCACCACTGTGACAACCAAACGCGAATGCTGACAATGCGCCCAGAATTATGGGGCAATTTCATGTCTGCAAGTACAGTGTATACAAAATACACACACTTGGCGCTAGGTGACATGGGCCAGTGATGAGCATTTAGCCCTGATGAATGCCTTCGGTGTAATTCAAACACAAAACTAATAATAAATGGGGAGCCATAATCCCATATGTTGCATTGACATTTTAAGAGCTGTTAATAGTATTATTGATATGTTGGTCAGACAATTTGTCCGAGCATCTTTGATTTTGTTCGGACAAACACAATAAGTGCCTGGAAAATGTCCGATGCCCAACCATAATTCCACGCTCTGCTCTTAAAGGTTACTGCTACATGTAAGTACATACAGTACATGTTTGTAGCTGTATCTACTTTGGTGGTTTTCAGCAGTGTGGAAGTGTTCCAGCAATCATGTGTGTGCAACATAAAATGTACAACCATCTATGTTGTAACATGTACATGTACCAGTATATGCAATTACTGTTCAAGGAAGATGACTTCACTTGTACACCTGAAGTTACATGTATGTATATTTGTAACTTCAAATTCACAATATTATCAGTGCGCTCCCACTTGATCCACCAATTGCCGGATCAGATCCCCCAATTGGTGGATCAGATCTGGCAATTGGCGGATCACAGTCAGATGGGAACGCAAAAATGGGATCTGATCCGGCAATTATGCTTGTCAACATCCGTCCGTGCACAAGTGGTGTGAAACTTTTGCGGTGTGATAAACAAAGAAATTCATTTTTGGCGTGTAGAGTATAGTTCATGTGAAAAGTTTTTAACGTGCACAGCATGCACAGTAAACAACTGCTGAACTATGGGCTAGCAAAATGTGTCACCACGTTGCACATTTGTCCATTTCTTAACCTTTTTCATTTGTGTGATTTCACTTGCTCTCTATCAAAAACTAATTCTGTGTTAGCGTATAGCCCACAGTGTGTAACAGAGTATCGAAAACGGAAGCAAAGTTTGAAGAGACAACGTACATGTACTAGTCTGAACATTCGGTCCGATTCCAGGTTGTCACGTCAGTAGAATTCCACACCCAAAACACCGTAAGGGTCCCACACATGCAATGTGACTCGTCCCAGTACGCAACACTGCCACAGAGCACGCGCTCAGCAAGCTAGCACATTGTGCGCTTCGGGCTCGACATGTCCGTGCAAAAAGGTGGATCAGGCATAAGTTGGAACGCTACTTGCGGTTTAGTTGCAGTAAGACAACGATCACACCAAAATGCCAATTCAAGTGGGAACGCGTTGTACATGTATGTTTCACAGGGTTTTTTTAATAGACGAACTTCCTGAAGTTATTGCTGAGGTGAAAAGGGGTCACACTTTTCACTAACATACCAATGCGGCAGTCGGTGAACTAACGTACAGTACCAAAGAGTTCAACCTGGGTTGCATTCTCATCCATTCAGTCAAGTTGAGCCCTATAGACGTCTGTTCATGCATGTATAGTTTTTCTGAATGGTGCACTTTTCTGCTGTCAATTGACACCCCTTTGACAATTGCACAGGGCAGAAATAGATTTTACCGGGATGTTCTTCCTCATTCGGCAAGTATCAGATTGCCTCAGCCCCACATATTTGATTGGACTATGGAGATGCACAGAGCAGTACATTTGTATTGGTTTCATTTCACACATGAGAAACAATAATGAGAGATCTGAAGAAAATTGTTTACTGCCAGCGAGTGACCTTAAACTCACAAAGCTTGATTTGGAAAGTCTGAGGTTTACTCCCCCTGCTGAAAAACAGGAGTGTGTTCAATTGCACAATGCTTTGCGTGTGTACTGGGTTACATGTATGCATATCGTTAAGAATGAAGGTACATGTACGCTGGATATACATGTATGCCAATACCAGCGTACATGTAACATACTGTGCTGTTGAACGTATACATGTACCTGTTCTTTGTCATGGTTAACTTGCATTCCAATCCAAAATCCATTCCAAAATATATTGTAAAAAAGTTGCCTTAGGTGTTCAAACTGGCACCTTTTTGTCGCTAAGCTAAAAACAAAAAACTATGGTGTAGGAGTTGATTTTTTAGTCTACCGGTAGATGTACGGTACCAGTACACATACCGGTACATGTACATTTACACAATATGTTGGCTTAACTTGGCTTTCTAAATGCCCCTTTGCTTTTTTAAAGGGCAGATGTTTATCAAACCTCCTTTTTGTTCCAAGATATTGATTGAACATGGTTTTTGTTGAGTGATGGTCTTATATTGTCATGTAATTTACATGTATTTTCAGAAGGAAACTGTTCAAGCCTAATGGTACATGTACATTCTGTTCGTTCTTCTTAGCTTGACTCACTAAACCAGTTTTGTCCTTGACTCCAATATCTGTGTACATATACCAACTGCATGCAGTGAAGCACAAACACTGTGTGAATACTAGGCTAAGTGTATTCAGTAGATGGGCCACACCCATATGTTTGTGTTCTCTGACCTATGTACGTGTACTGACCTTAGCCCTGGGTTGTTGAAAACTTTGCCCTGTGCCTGTGGATATACTGGTACCAGGTTTGCAGTTGTAGGACTGGCAATACCAATATAAGCTGTTCGTACATACATGTACCGTATGTGTAGGTTTATTAACCCTAATAATCCCTAACCAGTCGAACTTCAACACTAGTAAGGTGTTTGAATTTGTGGAATTAGGTACTAGGAACTTGTTAAATGGTGGTGGATTTTGACTAAATAGGTACTGTTGCTCTCTCACTTTTACCACCAAGACTTTCAAATGAGTACTGTATTTTTAAAGATTATGTAATAATAGAAAACTTCCCATTGAAATGGTAAGTACAGTGTATGGGTATGTAGTATGTAATACATGTATTATGTAATAATTCCCATAACAAGGACAATCTTCCTTGTTTCTGACCACAATGATCCCAGCAGTTGGGGATGGATGTGCAGCATGATGGTGTGTGAGTTTGTTTGAATACTGCCTGTCTATACTCTTTATATTGTGCAATGAGCCTGCAGTACCCAATCAAACAAGATCACATAGGTGAAGAGTTCTGTTGGAGTCTCTGTGATTGGGTACTGTAAAGTAGGAGTTTGATTTCAAGGTGTTGGAGTTTGTGTGATTTGGGAGGGATAGCACCAGCAGCCCTTGGGCAGTTAGGGGTTAAGGATAAGTTGGAAATGTGCAGCCCCACCGAAAGGTTAGGGTGCATGTGGAATTGGTCATAAGTGCTCATGTTACAGTGATTCTTGGAAAAATAGACATTTTTGTAGGGTTATTTTTAAACACCTGATTCATGGGGTTGCATGGAGTAAGCCTTACAAGTTACATCAGGGCTGTCAGAACTTTGGCTTGAAATTTTCCTGAATTTCTAAGTTGACTTTGCGGACCTTAAATACTGCTCCATGTCGAACACCTGTTTGCAGGGAAGGTCCATAAATTTTAGTTTTCATTTTCAGGGTGGTGAACATTCTTCAATCTATTTTTTAACAGGTGAAGGATCAAGGATTGCGGGGGCTCATGTCTTCAAAGAATGTTCCCCCGCTTTAACACAGTTGTCAGGTTTTTGTCAATTCAGGTGCAGAGCTTAGGAGCCAAAAATGCACCCACTCAGAATTCGGGCAAAGTAAAATACTACCATTTGAGGCAGATGTAACTGATGAACCAGGGCCAGTGTGACTTATTCAGGCTTGATAGTGCACCCGGGAGAGGAAACATGAGTTGCCTGTAATAAACAAAAGGACGCTGTTGGCAAAAACTCATTGGTTTACGTGTTCCATTACCATTACGGACACACCCATTGCAACAGGATCAGGTGTCAAGAGCTGAGTGGCTTGGCTTGCCACAAATGTGTAGGGAGGAATAAATGCTGCAAAGAGGAAGCACACTTGAACATGGATGCATAATAAGCATTGTTTAACCCTAACTACCCAAAACCTGCCATATTCCAACAGCAGGTTTTGTGAGGTTTTGGCGCGTTTGGTACCGTATGAGGAACTTGTTGTTGAATTTTGTGAGACTTGGGTTGAAAGGCCCAGGGAGATGGTGTCGGATTCTGTGTGAGTTGGGACACACATAGGTCACTGTGTGTAGTGTCTGGCTTGCTGTACCAGTTGTTGGACTATGCTTGATTTTGTCAGGTTTGGTACTGTTCAGTGCAAGTCATCCTATACTGCATAGACCCATCCATACCATATCACTGAAATTCCAATGAGCTCATTCTGTTGGAGTTTATCAGATTTGGTACAGTAACCTGCATGTACATTGTACAAGTACATAGACAAGTACATGAACCTGTTGGATTTTGTGAAGTACAGTATGCTTTCTAGTGCAGGAGCCTAGGGGGTTAGGGTTAAATTAGCTTGTACATACATGTACATGTATGTGTTGACCACGGTAGTCTGAATTGATGTAAGACATTTTACATGTACATTAAATATTGTATTTGTAGCACTGTGTTTTTCGCCATCGTATAAAGCATACATAAATACAATGTACATGTGGTTCTGTCCATTCGGTAAAAATTGTGCCGTGCAAACGTTGCAACTTAACAGAAGGCATTATTGTCTCATTTGCAATCACACCTTTGTATCGGTACTTTAGACACAAACGCTTCCTGTGGATATCAGGCATTGTAGAAGTGCACATGTTGTATTTTAAGTGATTCATAATCTGTGGAGCAATACAGTGTATCATCTACCGGCAGCTTCCTGTCCACCTGTCCTGAGGACAGGCAAAGCAAAATTGGACACTACATGTACATGCAGTTTGAGCCTATTGAACAATTACAAACCCACGCATTTTATAGAAATCTTTAACATCTGAGAATCAATGGTACATCCTTCCAAAAAATCGGGTACAGTGAAAAGATGTCCAGAGGTATCATTTTCAAGCATTTTGCTGTGAGTGGATAGGCAGGTTTTAACTTTTGCTGGCAATGGACGGGCAGATTTCAAGCCTAGATTTTTTTCCAGTTTGTCGTAAAAGCACAAAGAAATTATTACATCAAATTGTGTATAGAACAGTCTGAAATTTGAATGCGGTTGCCAGCTCTTCCAAAGGCTGCCCACAGAGAATGCTGATGCACATGCAACGATGGGAGGGGGGGAATATTCATTGGTATTTAGCAATATCTTCTTACATGCACTCCTTAAAGTGCCTGAAAAGATAGAAAGTTCATGATCTGTCTTGTCCCACTGACAACTCGCAAGCACCTCAGCCATATTCACTGCTCAAATCTCATCTACATGTACATCAGACACCTCACAGAGGCTATTAGTCACAAGTGTGGTTTGTTGTGGGAGATGCTTAGTTTTACATGTACAGGTAAGCGAAGTTTTCACGTAGCATTCCTGATGAATGTTTTATGAATGATGAATAGTTGTTTTAGTACATTGTTTCTTCAAATGTTGAAAGGTCCCAACAAATCAAGTGGGACAGTGATAACTCTAAGCTTTCCAAGGAGGACTTCAGGAACTTGAGACTCAATTTTGAGATTTCTGACCTTATCGTTCTGTTTACTTAATTCCAGGTCAATGTCCGGGTGACGACGATGGATGCTGAGCTGGAGTTTGCCATCCAGCCCAACACCACCGGTAAACAGCTCTTCGATCAGGTAGGTATTGCTGCTGTGAGGGTCAGGGTCATAGGTCAGGAGTCATTTAAGGTCACATGTCTTTGGTTCAGAGGTCATCCAGCCTAATGCTACTTTTAAAACAGCTTTTTGATCAGGTAGGGGGAGAGGTTGTGAGGGTCATACATGTTCATGTACATGTAAGTCAAGGGCTGCCTGGATCCAAGGTTTGGAATTGAGATGTTCGTCATTGTGAAGAACCTTGTCTTGATTGCTCAGAGAATCAAATCATATGTGGGGCACTGGGACAATTCTTGAGTTCCAAGACAGCAGCAGAAGCAAACTGCCTGTTACCTGACAGCGTGAGGGTGTAAAACTACTAGATCACCACCATGTTGTAGTGCTATCCTTTTAACTTGTTGTGGACATACATGTAATGAACGTATGGGCGTATGACTTGTTATGCTTCCTCTAACCATGTCCTGCGTACTCTGAACTGTGATCTGGACCACCCTGTATGATAAATAGAAATCATTAGGCAATCAGTCACCCCACCCAAAGAAAAAAATACTTAATGTACAGATGTAGTTTCAAATTAATACATGTACATCCTAGTAATTAAATATTGTTTGATTACAAATATTCTACCCCTTTAAAGAAAAATTACAGGATCGTTTGTCTAAAATTTGACTCCAAAGATGTCAGCTCTGTGTTTCCTGTCCAGATTTGATTTAGGGCTGTGCCAAATATTCGATAGATTATCAAGTATTCAGGTATTATTTTTTTAATTGGAATATTTGAATGTGAAATTCATGGAAAGGGAGAGTTTTCTTTGATTTAAATGCAGAAAATTGCACTATGGAGGCTTGTTTCAAGCAGATTCAAATGAAAAGTGACAAATCTTACAACTATTCGAAAGTGATTACTTATTGAAAAATTTAAAAGGAATAGAAATTTTCAATAGGACAAGAAGTATTTTTTGTCTCTTAAACCTTACAAAATCGTGTCTGGAGATACTCATAGATGTAAGAAGCTATTATATTGATTGTAATGTATAATTGTGTGCGTTATTGTAACTGATATTGGTTTGTTCTGCCAGTCCATATGACTGAATATTCGGATATTTGTTTCAAATTGCAGGTTGAATATTCGAACAGGGAATTATTCGAATTGATTCAGCCCTAATTTTGATTCTCGAAAAAGTAATTAAGTATATGTTGTCCCACCTGGATGCCACTCAACTCATAGGTGTGAAGCATCGTAGTGTCCTTGTGACAGGCTGTTACGAAATCAGGCTCAGCCCCCTCCCCCCATCTCTGGAACTCTCCAGCTATTTGGAAGGTTTGATGTGCAATGACGACCTTTGTCTCCGTGCACAGTCCGAACATTTTTTTATTGTTGCCAATAATGAGCTCCCGTGATTTATATGCCAGGAAGTCATGAAAAAGTCATGGAAGTTTGTTGTCGTTTGCAAGGCCAGGAAAAGTCTTGGAATTTTGTAAAAATGACTAAAGTCACAGAAAGGAAATTTTCAAACACTGTGCGATTTCTATTATCAGAAACAAGTGCATAAAATGCATCGTGACTTTATTTTATTAGCAACTTTAAAAGTAGTTATTAGTATTATTGATTTATTAATTCGTGTGTAGTGGCCACAGGCCAAATTGTACATAATTTAAAATAAAATATATCAAGATGAACAAAAATAAGATATAACATTTGCCGTACTTAAAAACATTACATATTAGTCAAACAACTAAACTGGCACAAGAATCTAAAACAAGAAAAAAAGAGTCCTATCCCGAATAGTCCTAGAAATTACGTTCTTGGGTCATGGATTTTTATAATTTGGTCATGGAAAAGTCACATTTAAATGTTCCTTGCATGTGGGTTCAGGAACCCTGATACATGCGTACCGGCATACATGTAGGTTCTCTATTGCTTCATGTACATGTGGAAAAAATTTCCTTTGTTGAAGCAAATTACAGAATGTTTGTTCCCACTGACATTTTTAAATACTCAAGTGCAGTGGCATACCATAGGTGTATTTTTCAGAGAACTTTCCTTTTGAAACCACACAAGGAAATGTCACCACATATCTTGTGAATAATTGAACACCCCTGTAAAACAAAGCTAATTTCTAATGTCTTTTTGGAGTACCGGTACTTCATGCTTGAGCAGAACAACTTCAACATCACCATTTAATTTGTCGAGGAAGTTCCATATGAAATTCATTGCAGCATAAAGCTGCATTTCCCTCACATCACAAATAATCAAGTCTGTCTGTTCATATTCTCTCTGTGTGAAGAACGCAGCACTTCAGTAGTTTAATTTCCGCATGTCAACATTGACAGTGGCCATTGTACGGTGAAGATACAGAGAGAATGCGTGGGAAATGGATCCACAGCTAAACCTCTGAACCGCGGAGGAAGAGGTCGCCCAGTATTGTGTGGTTCTTGTTTTTCTATTGGCCTAGTTTTCTGCCCGTTTTCCATGGAATCGTTGATAAGTCAACTTGTTGGGCCGATGAAACCTCAATTCAGTTTGGAGCAGGAAGTAGTAGTGGTTTTCCTTATTGCTCTTACACTGCTCACAGTAACGGATACAAATACATGTACAGGGGTGAGATATACATGTATGTCAAGATTTTTCTGGTTTTCAGGAAATATTTGTCTGGAATTTTCGATTTCAGGATTTTTTAAAACAATCTCTTGTGAAATCAGGAAAATCCTGAGTTTACTATTAACTCTAGCTGCCCAGTATCCATCAAGCTTCATCAAGCAGGTTTTGCGACGTGGGTTTTGTCAGGTTTGGTACCATACCCGATGAACTTCTTGTCGAACTTTGTTGGACTTGCTATTAAAGGCCGGGGTGGTGATGTTGGATTTTGTGTGAGTTGGGAAACACAGGGTTTATTGTGTGCAGTGTCTGGCTTGCTGTACCAATTGTTGCACAATGCTTGATTTTGTCGGGTTGGTACTGTTCAGTGCAAGTCATCCTATACTGCATCCATACCATATCACTCAAACTCCAACGGGCTCATTCTGTTAGAGTTTATTCGGTTTGGTACAGTGACCTGAATGTACAAGTACATAGACAAGTACATGCATCTGAAGTTTGTTGGCTTCAGTATACTCCTTAGTGCAAGAACCAAGGGGGTTAGGGTTAAGGTCTTTTACCTCAAGAAGTTGACATACTAAACAAGAAATGGGTATCTTAATGGATACCCTTCAGGCAAACACGAATACGTGTACAGTATATCATATACCTGTTGGACCCTTAAAACCTCCGGTTATTATGTTGTGGATATTTCATTTTCCTCTAGTCTCACTCCTGACAAATACGCCCCTTGCTTTTCTCATGGAGCCAGCGATTCCGTTCAGCTGCAGTGTACATGTACCGGTATGTGTGCTTGCCGATCAGCAGCAAAGACATACATCTTTCATGCTGCTATGGACTTGACGTCATGTGTTCTTGTGAGCAGAGGGGTCGTGCACCCTCTGGTAAAGCAAGCCATGGGTTTTTTGCCTTTGCCACAGACTTTATCTAAGCATTAAGAAGACAGTGCTGGTAATGCAGTGTTTGCCTAACATGCTTCTGGTGGCAAAACTGCTCTGTCATGCCCTGCCAGCACATTTCAAAGGGGGTACTAGACTTGACAGGATTACGACAAAATATGGAAGGGAGATTTCGGTGAGAGAGTCTGTGCAAGGATACCCAGTGAGTCTAACCCAGTTCTTAGAGAGATTATTGTAACGGGGTTTAGCGCACGCTGCACAAGTCTGTTGTTTCATTGTGAGTCATGTCAGGCAGATGAGGGGGGGTCTTTGACCACAGTGAATCACAGCGGAGCCTCTGCTTTCATATCAGTGCCATGGCAACACAGCTGGCCCCTCATGACCTGCCTGGGGCGGGGAAGGTCCCCACTGACGTGCACAGCTGGTGTTGTCCCCTCAGTCGGCATAGCAACGGACTTGGCAAAGCAGAGATAAGCCCAGATGAAACAAATGCCGTGAAGTGAATGCACATTTAGTAATCTTGTTTTTTAATGCAATTTTGTGAAAGGGATTGAGCCTACAACAAAAAACGGAAGTGTAACAAATTTTCAGATAGCGCCCTCCTCTTGCATTGGCCATGCTTCTAAATGGCTAATTGAATTGATCTCGCTGTTCACATGGTTCTCAAAGAAACTTGTTAAGTGTTTCTAAAATCCCTCATTACAGTGCTGTATACTGCATTAACCCCCCTTTAAAGTAAGATACAGTTAAAGTTACACCCAAATCAATTCTGTCTGTAAGGGTAGTATACTCTCACAAATGCTTTTTGACATGTCACCAATTCTCATTAACCCTAACTGCCCAAAACCTGCCATACTCCAACAGCAGGTTTTGTGAGGTTTTGGCAGGTTTGGTACCATACCTGAGGAACTTCTTGTTGAATTTTGTGAGACTTGGGATGAAAGGCCGAGGGAGATGGTGTCGGATTCTGTGTGAGTTGGGACACACATGGGTCACTGTGTGCAGTGTCAGGCTTGCTGTACCAATTGTTGGACTATGCTTGATTTTGTCAGGTTTGGTACTGTTCAGTGCCAGTCATCCTATACTGCATAGACCATCCATACCATATCACTCAAACTCCAACGGGCTGATTCTGTTGGAGTTTATCAGGTTTGGTACACTAACCTGCATGTACAAGTACATAGACAAGTACATGAACCTGTTGGATTTTGTGAGGTTCAGTATGCTTTCTAGTGCAGGAGCCTAGGGGGTTAGAGTTAAAGTTGCTTACATGTACGTACCGTACATGTACTGTTCTTGTACTCAGTTTACAAAAAAAATAACAAGCAATCAGCACCCAACTTGAAAGTTGACCTTGTTGTGAAGTGACTGTGATTGTAGTAACTTGAAGTTGCTTGCTATTGATCAAATCAAGAGGTTGAAAGCATGTCAGTAACCTGCATATATTTTTTTCTTACAGGTCGTAAAAACAATAGGTCTCCGGGAAATCTGGTACTTTGGTCTGAAGTTCATCGACACAAAAGGCCTCCCCACGTGGCTCAAGCTGAACAAAAAGGTGGGTTTGGACGTTCATTGGAGTGGTTGTTGTAGGATGTTATGCACTGGACAGAAAGTAGGCAAATGCAACTTCCTGATATAAAGTTGAATTTCACCTGTGCACGATATCTTTTGAATGTACACGTTGCACTGGGGTTGTATCCTTTGTTCGTGTAGTAATGTTGAGCTACTCTGGGTTGCTTTATATAGAACTTTTTTAGTGGAGGTTTCTTTAGCAACCCAAACACATTCCCTTCCCCCCCCACAAGTTTGGCTGCTGTTTGATCTGGTGTGAATGTGGTTTATCAGGAAATGCGATCGACAAGAATGTTTGAGCCAGGTATTGAAAAAGAGCTTACCCTGACCAAAGTCCAGAAAGTTATAGGTGCTACACCCACCCTGTGCAGTCAACGACCTACATGTAGTTGCCCAGAGGGGCCTCATTCACCATCCATTGTTGCTTTGTGTGGCATTCAGCAGATGCATGTGCTACCAGTGCATGTCATTGAGTGTTGTATTTGAGACCCCTTAAGACCATCTAACCCTTTAAGACTACATGAGATCCCTCAAGACCATTACAAGACCCTTTAAGACCATCACAAGATCCCTTAAGACCATCAGAAAACCCCATTACATGTACAGTATAATGTCCATCACAAGACCCTTCAATACCATCGTGAAATCCCATTACGAGACCCCTTGAGAGCATCACAAGATCCCTGAAGACCATTACAAGACCCCTTGAGTTGAATCACAACCCAAGACCTCCAGTCTAAACCCAAATCAACAAGCTAGCTATTCGGATGAACTGCAACTGAAGTATTTCATTGCCAAGGTTCACTCTGTAACTTGTGACTGATCTCGTCATCACAATCGCCCATTGTCCCGACTACTCAACGGAATCCCCGAGAATAAGTGAACCTAGTACTGTTTATAAAATTGAATTCTTCAGAGTTGATGATCCAATGCTCCCTTCCCAGATAAGACACAAATGGAAGAATTCTGCCCATTGAAGGGACACAAAACATGGAGGTGACCCCAAAATACAGGCCCCGAGTTCTGTAAATACATATGCCAGTGCCAGGATACCAGAAGTGTTGAGTCAACCCTGGCGTATTCACCCATTGAGAGAGTTTTGCTTGCGGCAACACCCATGCACCCACAAACGAGGGCGGACATAAACCACATTGTCAGCTTAAAGGTCTGGAATCCCGATAACAGATAGTTTGCTTTATACCGTATGTGTGAGAAGCCCTTCCGTTTTGGTTTTTTTTGTCTTTCAAACAACCGAGTTTGACTTTGCCCGATCAAAGTCCTGGTTTCATTCTGTGCTACACCCTGTCTGTGTATAGAATTTCCTTCTCTTCTGACATGAATATACATGTACTGTACATTGTATGCCTGTAATACAATCCAGCTAAGTGCAAGCATGCACATTGGGAATATCAAGACTGGCAAGTTCATTTTGAGCCAGTGTGTAATTTCCAACTTTCATGTACACCAATAAGGTATCCACATACATGCATTGAATGTGAAATGCATCAACACTCTCTCCAGTAGGAACCTGCTACTTTTCACATTTTTTTTCATGGTTGTACAACATGGCTACAATATGTACATGTACAACGTACTTCATGCTGTTGTACATGTACATGTACTGGTACATTGTTGGGTTCAGCTTCAGTGGCTGGGTACAGACATGACCATAACAGATGTGTACATTTACCTGTACAGGTATAGATGTGTACAAGTAGGGCCTTCATGTACATGTATGTACAGATAATTGTGCTTAGGGTGCTTCAAAAATGTGACCTTTTTTATCACTGTCAAGCTCAACTGGTGTAATTTGAGAGGAGTACAGTACATGTACATGTATGTCTTTGAAATTTACTTCAAATTATCTTTTGTTTGGCATACATGTACATGTTACCGGTATGGTGGTTGCATTACTTAATCTTTTTCCAAAATTGTGTGGGTCCCAAACACAAGATCATTGTGTCGGCTGTGATAATGGTATGAACGAAAATGAACTCCAAAGTTGTAAAATGAACCTTTTTCCAAAGTTAGAGTTTTAGCCCGTATACTGCAAAATGCAGTGAAATTTACTTTGTTGCACAGACGGAACTCTCATTTTAGCCACATTAAGTCAAGATTTTGCTGGGACTGTAGATTGCTCAATGAAAAACCCCTCTCACACGTGCGCCTTGGTGGACGTACTAGAAATTGAAATTGGATTGAAATTCTGTGAGTTTTCCAAGAATGAGAGCATTCTTCAAGTTCGTGCTGTCGTACGCAGGTGCATGCATATAGCGCATGCTCTGTGGTATTTCCTCTCCCCGGTAATACAGAACAGAAATCAATATTCATTAGATGCTAATGAGTCGTGATGACTCGTCCATTTTTACAACTGCAGACTGGACTCCCAGGAAAAGTAGGTACAAAACTGTGTTTTATTAACACAAAAACGTGTTGCAAGGGAGATATTGATACGTGCCAGTTTTATTAGACTTGGTTCTTCTGAATAGGATTCAATATGAGAAAAACCAACATCGTTGGAGTTGGTCTTTAAGGATGTATAGCTACCTGTAGGCATGAGGTGAAAGGTGTCAGCAGAGAAATGACGGGAACTGAAATGAAACCAAGCCAAAAAATGGGAAGAACTGTAGCAGCATGCCACAGTGAAAGTAGAGTTCAACGGGTAACAAGAGTTGAGACATTGACTGCCAGTAACTTTACATGTACTTTATTAACTGAGGGTATGTGCACTTTTACATCCAACAGTACTGTAGCTGTGTGGCAGTTTGGCCGCAGTAATCAACATGAAAAAGACAAAGAAAGAAAAAGTGGAATCTAAGTTTAGATACTGACATGGAAAGAAACATTGTGCATGTATGTACATGTACACCACACTATTGAACCTTTGATCTCTGATGATGACCGATACCAGAACAAGTTTTTGTTGCCTTCTGTTCATTATACGTAACAAAGAAAGGCAATAAACTTGTATTTATGTGTATGTTAGTCTGCCAGGTATCACTTTCGTCCATGGAGCAGTGTCGTTCCTGGTCCACTGCACAGTAGGTATATCGAATGGCAGAACCCGTGTGAATCATGCCAAGTGCATAATGTGGGTGCCCAGTGAACTTGTTGTAAATACGCCCATTGTTTAATTCGCCTCGGGGGCCGGCACTTGTTGGCCTCCACTTGAGGGGGCTTCCCATTGGTGGGCTGTTTCATTGACCTTATATGGGCATGCCATTGTTGTGAACCATTTCAGTGTGACCATGTACATGTACGTTACATACATGTACATGTACATTGTACTCGTTGGTTGAACAACCTGCTTGATACTGAACAAAATATACATGTACACTACTCTGTAAGTACACTTTACATGTATTTACATGTATTGTAGGTCATATGGAGTAGGGACCAAAGGTATCATTGTTGAATCTTATCAGTTTTAACAGATCGTAATCCCGAACAGTTCTATAATCTTGTTCACATGCTCAGGGGATTTCAGGAAATAAAAGACAAATATGTACTAATGATGTCTTGTTTCATGCAGCCTTACCGAGCAGTGACGCTGCAGATGCAACAAAACAAAGTCAGCAGCATATTCATTAGGCTATAGGATGATGCTAAGCATTCAATAATAATAGGGTTTCCAACATCTGAGGGGCCAGATTTGTCATACTTGTAAATAAAAAACCCAAAACAAAGGTAATCAGAGTGTAAGATTTATGCGAAGTTCTTGCACATTTTGTAACAAAACAAGGCACCCAAAGTAGACACTGTTAGACATGTTAGATGACCAGAAATTGCCCTGACACATCCCTGGCAAAACACCGACTGGTGAAAACCAAAATAAGCAGCATAAAAATTCCAGGCGAATAATCACCAGAAACATTGTATACCGATGGAACTGGTAAGTCAGTTTTTGATTCATCCTTGGAACAAAATGGCCTGTGCTCAATATTTCACGCATGGACGAATGGAATTGAGTTCCCCGTGTACCGTGTGTACCGGAAGTTATTATTCACCTTCATCGGGACACACTGCCACGTCTGTGCTCGATAAGGATGTGTGGCATTTACAAGGGGAGATCTATACTGATCATTCATAAAGAATTCAGTCACTACGAACATCCAACAGAAGAAACACAGTGCACTAACAATGACCGTCCGTTGTTATTGCACCGTGCTTCTTTTGTTAGACGATCGTAGTGAGTGCGCATTGTTTTAAGTGCTCCCACATGTACGTGTGGGTTGGGTTGGAGAATCTGAGAAGAGTTTGATAGCCACATCAGAAACCCCGCTTTCATGGAAGTTTACAAAATGGCATTGTCAACGGCATTGCGCATGAGCGACTCTTTTCTATCTGGCAAAGACGTGCCAACTGGCTGATGAGGTCATCCCACTTCATCATAGAAAAATGGAATGGGCTGCACCAAACATCCCCCCCCCCAATTTTTGTGTATTTTTTGTTGGTATGTTACCTTTAAGTTGTTCTTTGTTGGATACTATTTTTGAACAGGGTGTATCAATTGCTGAAATTCACGTCCTGTACATGTACATTGTACATGTACAGTATGTGGGGTACACTGTACAGTACATGCATGAAAGGTTTTGTACAGCGCTGGTACATGTACGATGTACATGTACATGTACGTACCGGTACACTTGGTATGAATGTGGGAATTTCATTAGCGAATTACAGTAGCACGCCCTAGTGCAATCCAATCACTGTTTTTATGCAGGAAGTTTGTTGCATTGTCTGTCAGTGTATATAGTACATGTGTGTAATCCAATGATTTGATCAGAGAGAAGAAAATCAAATCATTGACGTGTCTGTAGGCCGGCGTCAGGATTCATCGCAGGCTGCCGTGCACGGGCCAAATTGAATTGTGAAATGCAGGAATCGTGCATTACTGTATGCCACTGTATGCGGACGAATGCAAAGGGTCAGAAGTCTGTGCACACATGGTCACATGCCGGTACCTAGACATGATTGGGTATTTATGCTTGATACATGTACATGTATTTGACAAGGCCATGATCGGTAGACTGAAGGAGCGGTCTCTTGACCCTTCATCTTGAAACCGAGGCAGTTCTGACCCATAGGAATACAGTCCCATGATGTTAATAATATTTTTAACTTCATGGACTGTGAATTATCTTTTTTTTCCCCCAAAGCAGCCAGTCTTATCGGCATGCAGCTAAAAATAAAGCCCCTAAATGACCCGAAAGCAAACACTCAGAGGAGCAAGATGCAATCTCTGCTGCCATAAAGCTAGATTGGAAATTTATGGAGGTGATGGCTGATTACGTTTATTGCTGGTATGGATATTGCGTGGACACTGTAATTGGGCATCATGTGGGCCTGCAGTTACCGGGTACCTTTCTGCAGTCTTGTTCTTAATGTACATGTACACCGGCGTGCAAAAGTCTTTGCACGCCTACGTGAATGATATTCATTTCGGTAATGCAACTAGAAGTCAATAAAAATAAACAATTTTACCCATAACTGTGTGTAAGTTGCTGTCTTTATTGAAATAAATTCATGTTACATTAGAAAGTTCTTTCTGAACTGGGAAGTGACAAAAAGCAGAGTCACAGCATTTTGTATGCACAGAGCCTATGGTAACTTTTGCCATTAACATATCATTAACATAAATCCAAGATGGCGGTGCCCATGGTCTGCTGGAAAACATGAGAGACGGATCAGTTTAGTAACATGTAAAAGATCCCCTGGCATTAATCACAGCCTGGCACCTCTGAGCATTGAACCGATGAGATTCGTGATGACATGGCGGTCCATTCCATCCCAAATCCGCTTGACAACTCAAAGAGATCATCCTTGTTTCTGGGGTGATTTTCCCCAGGAAGTCAGAGCTCCATTTCATCCCAGAGATTCTCAAGCGGGTTCAGGTCGGGATTCTGGGTTGGCCAGTCAGTCCTTCACTTCGAATGGCCAGCTGCTCTCGATTTCCCGATTAAATTCGGGCGTTGGATTGGCCAAGAACTCCCTTGTGACAAGAGCTGTGTGGGGTGGAGCGTTGCTATGCTGGAAAATGAATTCATGACTGACCAAATAGTGGGCAACTGGCAACATGTGGTCACGAAGATTATCAACGTAAACATGGGAGTCAATATTCTCCTTGACCCACACTGGGGTCCCAACACCAGATGACCTTAAACACCCCCAAACCATGAAGCCTAACTCTGCATGCTTAACTGACAGAACCATGCAGGTGTCGACTAGTTAACTGGATATTTTACCAGCCTGTTTAGAGTTTGAAAAAATAAGGAAACCCTAAAGAAATTTTATCAGCTTACCAATGAAGAATTTGACGTTTTGTAAAATGAAAGGTTAATGGTATAAATATAGAGGCCTGTATGTTAGTTAAACATTACTTGAGTCGCTGGTCACAAAGTCGGGATCCAAATCATCTCTTTGCTCCATCTTTCCACTCATTTGGGTTGCTTACATTTGGCAAAAATTACCACTTTTGCTTACTTTTGGACCTCCAAACGTGCGTGGTGAACGAGAAAAACTTTTTTCCAATTAAAAGAGGGAGCAGTTTGCACGCGGCTTTGTGTAGACTTCGTATCAAATGCTAAATTTGAACAGGGAGGTTTAATACTGAATTTTTCACCAGCCCACCGGGTAGCCAAGGAACCAAGTTTAGGTAGACCAGAGCAATTTTCGCCAAAATTTGTACGCTGGGCTAGTACTAATTCGAAGCCTGGTGATGTACTTGCGTGGTGCTTATTGTGGACATACAAAATGCAGCAGAGGCTGAAATGTACACGTGTAAGGCTCACATCATCCTTATAATAAACCTTCATGTGAATCTAGTATGTACATGTATAGATCGTACATGTGTAGCCTGTTACATGTGTACATGTACAGGACGTTGCAGTTGAAAGTTAACATTGGGAATGGCAAATTCTTGTCATTTTTTTTCTCTTGCAGGGGAATGTTTCATTTTGTTTTCATTTCACAAAATGTGAGAACAATTTTCCAGAGCAGGAAAACATTTCCACACCTTTTACACAAATGCAGCAGTATTTCACATGGTCTTGTGAAATGTGAAGGCAAATGTGAAGACAGAAATTCCCATTCGTATTCACAGTGTGAACTTTACACATGATGCATATTTATTTTGGGGGTTCAGTACCCGTAATTTAGAGATGTGAGTACAAAAAGAAGTCGTATCAGTGTAAAATTTGAATTTCATTTCACTACTTAGGACCACTTTAACAAAAAAAGATCACACTCCCATATCCCATTACCACATTCAGTCATTTTGTTAACAGCTTTGTTGCCAATGTTTTTAATTTTTGTCTACATATTAACCCTAACTGTCCTTAATCCATCAACTGTTGCAGGATTGAGCACTGTTAATTGAGTTAATGATCAAACATTTTCCCTGAAAGGCAGCTGTACTCTTCGCCACATCGATAATCAGATTTGGAAAATTTGTATGTAGTTTAACATCAAATGTACGGAGCCTTCTTTGCGTGAGCAGAGAACTCGTGTTGTGGAAAGACACTCAGATTTACGCAATCAATATTTGAAAAATATGGTTACTGATCTGGTATAAATTGTCAGGAAAGAGACCAATGGTGACATTGCTTTTGGTTTGATCCGCCAGGTGTCCAACCAAGATGTCAAGAAAGAAGAGCCGCTGCAGTTCCAATTCAGAGCCAAATTCTTCCCTGAGGATGTGTCAGAAGAGCTCATCCAAGACGTGACCCAGGTAGGACAGTGACGGCACCTGCCCCTGTACTGCCCCTACCTTCTCTGCAGCACCAACCAACTCCCCCACCCCGGCAGGCATTTTGCCCACAACCTTCTTCCATTTCATAGGCTGTAGTTGTTCTGTGAACGTTACAACTTGTGGCGTGGACCCTCTCCTCAGTACAGCCAAGTTTCTCAGTCTTAAAGAGACGGCTTGTGATACTCATGTGGATAGATCTCTTTCAGAAGAGGTGTGGTTCTGATAAGAATCGGTGAGTGTGTGTATTCAGCGTTTCGACCAGTGTGCTATGGTTGACCTCAGGAGTTGAGACTCCTTAATCCTTCACCTGTTAATTGAGTTGAGACTCCGGAGGGCAACCAGAGCACACCTATCAAAATGTTGAGTACGCACTCACCAGTTCTTATCAGAACCACATCTCCTCTAAAACAGATCTATCCACATGGGTGTCATAACAAGTCCTCTCCTGAGTCTATTCTCTACTATGCAAAGATTTACATCTTATCGTTCTCAGTTTTATCACTTCCCTCATATGCCATTACAAGTAGATGAACCCTTTGCAGAGTCTTGGTATACTCAAACTTTGCTCCGTTCAAGTTTTACCATCTCTGGAATGTTGGAAATGGTTCTTGTTATGCCTGGGTGTTCATACACAACACATGATCAACCATATCGGGCTGGAATAACTCTTTTGGCTTTTCCTAATGTAATGAGCCAGTGCGATATATGAACCACACGTGCCCAGCAATGAAGCGCACGGAGGTCATTGGGAAATAGTGGTGCAAGTCTGCCCTATCTTTTGTTCTCAAATGACCTTACCTGTTTAAAAATACTGAACTAACTCATTCATTTAAGACCTAAGTCATTTTCATTGATTTTGGGGGGGTTGGGTTATGAAATAACATCTGATGTCGTAGCATCAACTTTTTCAAATCTTCATTTTGTCCCATGTTCCACAGAGATTGTTCTTTTTGCAAGTCAAAGATGCCATCCTGAACGATGACATCTACTGTCCCCCAGAAACATCGGTCCTGCTGGCTTCCTATGCTGTCCAGGCTAAATACGGCCCATACGACCCTGCAATCCGAAAACCTGGTTTCCTTGCCAACGACCGCATTCTTCCATCAAGGTAATACCCACCTGTTCTGCCCTATTTATCTCCAATAATTTACAAGCAATTTCTCAGAAGCTATGAGCCGAGTGTTTTTTCCCGTAACCAACCCCATGTGTGCTAACTATTAAAAACTTTTGTTTAACGCTATTTTTCTTGAAAGCCTAGATTGGTCTGGTACCCTTGTACATTTTTTTTCTGGTTGTCTCCTGTGCAGGGTAATGGATCAGCATAAGATGGGCAGGTCAGAGTGGGAGGAAAGAATTGTCAACTGGTACAAGGAACACAGCACAATGATGAAGTAATGTATCTCAATGTTAGATCTTGTGTATTTTGGTTTTGATAATGGTGGTGAATGAAATATGAATATTATTTTAGTGTTAGTACGTGTAAATGAATCTGCATAATACCTTGAGCAGCATGAAAATGAAAATAAAATTGAACAATTGAAAAAAATCATTCAATAGTTTGTGTGTTTACACATTGCTCTCCCCTCCCATTTTTTCCTGTTTTCAAATCTCTAAAAAAAATTTCAGAGATTCACCGCACCTGCTGCTTGGTACCACATTTCACCTACAGCATTATAAGTGTGACAGGTTTTTGGTGCTCTTTCATTTGAAAATGGGAGGCACATCGCCTTTGTCATGCATATGCTAAATCAGTGCCATCTTACCTGGAGTAGTTCAGACAGTGCATCTGTGTTTTAATTCACCCCTGAAATTGTTAAACTTTGGCTAAAGCGAGAGTTGGCGTCTTTGTAAATTTTTGTCCCAACAGGGAGGACGCCATCATGGAGTACCTGAAAATCGCCCAGGATCTGGAGATGTATGGCGTCAACTACTTCGAGATCAAGAACAAGAAAGGAACAAAGTTGCACCTGGGGGTGGACGCCTTGGGCCTCAATGTGTACTCGTCAAATGACAAGTAAGGCTTCGCTTGGTTGCAAAATATTTAGACCTTGAGTTGACTTGGAAGACAGTCATCCAAAATCGCAGGAGATGTTTGACCAGTTGGCAGCTTTGTAGGTCTAAGCTGACTTGAGTTAGTGCCAAAAAGAATATTAGTGCCATTACTAAGACGGAGAGAAACCTGTTGCTTCGAGCCTTCCAGGTAGGATTGATGATACAGATGTCCTTTGCCCAGTCACATGCACATGAAGACTTTTCCATCTGCAACACATTTTGAGTGGCGGTTGCATGTGGCCCATTAATGCATCCAAAAAGAATTACACTGTTTTTCTGTCTTTATTTCCATGTGTGCTTGCTTAGGCTCTCCCCAAAGATCGGCTTCCCGTGGAGTGAAATTCGCAACATCTCTTTCAACGACAAGAAGTTTGTCATCAAACCGATTGACAAGAAAGCACCAGTGAGTACACTATTCTTCGCTGGAAGTGAAGACTTGGGGTGTACAAACTTAACCCCATGAAAAAAATCAAGCTGAAGTCTTTTACTTCTGTCCATTACGATTCACCCTCTTGATTTTTGTCATGAAGTGTGATGAAGTTAACAGCCCAGCTGAAGTGTTATCTACCTATCGCAAGCTTTGCCATTCCAAATCAGTGTTACACCTTATCCTGGGTAAGGATTCCAGAAAAGGTGTTACTTTCCTCACTTGTTATTTTGTTGCATTTTGGTGAAGTGTGGCATCCTGACGTGAACCAATTTCTCCTTGCCCAGGACTTTGTGTTCTTTGCCGAGCGGCTACGCATCAACAAGAGGATCTTGGCGCTGTGTATGGGCAACCATGAGCTGTACATGCGCAGGCGAAAGCCAGACACAATTGAAGTCCAACAGATGAAGGCTCAAGCGCGAGAGGAGAAGTCATCCAAGCAAAAGGAGCGGTAAGTTCCTAACTGCTGCTATTTGACCCTTTCACCCCGGCAGACGCCGACAGCCGCGACTTTGTATGAGGATTAGTGCATACCACACATATATTCTATTCATTATGCACCTGCGGTTTCAATGTGGGCCTGCTGCTGGACAGGGCTTTGCATACTGGGCACACCGCAGCCCAGCAGTCGCAGTCAAAAGAATCCCGGCGTTAAGGGGTTAACCCTCACCCTGCCAGACGCAACAAAGTGCAGCAGGTGAAAGTCTGATGCACATTAATGCACTGGGCAGTTAACAGTAGCCCAAAAAACTGCCGATGTAAAAACTGCTTAGTAAAACCCAAGGAAAACCATTGTTTATTTTCCATCGGTGAAAGCAGAGCTCGCTAAAGTTGTCTTGCAAAAAAAAGGCACATGAACTATTAAGTCTGTTTTAGTTGAGTATGTGAACAACACATGCTTGGTGTCAGTCACTGTGTGGTGCCCAGTTCTGTAGGATATAAAATCAGTTATTTGTCATTATTTATCTGGACTGTCACTGGAGAATATTTAACAAACAGTTCCTCTTTTGCGAAAGTAAGAGGCACAGCAATTGTATAACTTGACCAAACTTATTACTTTATAAATGAGCTTGACGATAACTATTCGGTATTCGCACACAATGTATGTTACTTTCATAAAAAGTGCAAGCTTGTTGAAGACACCACTGTGTCTTCACTGCTGGTTTAGATTACCCTTTGAAATCCTGTATTAAAATTAATATCCCCTGATGCACCTGTCTTTCCCATTTTGCCTTGTTGCAGAGCCCAGCTACAGCTGGAACACGAGAGGTTTCTGAAAGCCGAGAAGGAGAAAGAGGAGCTGATGAAGAGAATGGAGCTTTTTGAGAAGCAGCAGAGGGAGGCAAAAGAAGGTAGGACCCCACCTCCCACCCCCTCGCCAGGCATTGGCCTAACCCCTTGGTGGGAAACAAACAGTCCAATCCCAGCTCGGGCCCGGGGGAAGGGGGGATTCAGGCCCCTCTTGGCAAGCAGCTGACCCCCATGGGCAAAAACCATCAACGTGAAAATATCCTGTCTTTTCTTGAGATGTGCCCCCGTAGCTGGTACGGTACACACACCTGGTCATTTTATCCCTACTCCCAAACTGCTAAAAATATCAAATAGTCATGTCATTTTCAGCTGAATTTTGGGTGACGTGTGAATGAATCAAGCCCCTTGACCTTGGTCACAAGTCTGCCATATGGAATTAAAAAGCAAGGTTAACTTTGTTACTTTGTGAGCATAAGATAAACACCGAAAGCATTGAAATAAGAGTTTGTGACAGATTATGGCAATAATGGAACTTGTAGGTATTTGTGATTGATGAAATCTTAATGTTTCGAGCAGCATTTGTAAAAAAAAGAAGGCGAGGTATGGAGCCCACAATACAGGCATGCAACTTTTCCTCGGATCAGCTGATTTTCTCTTGGCATTGAAATAGAAACACAGTATACAAAGTCTTGTTAAGATTGGAATTTCCTCATTTTTTGTCAAAGTCTTATTTGCATGTCTTAAAATGGACCGGTCTACCCCATTTGAATAGGTTACACTGAACAAGGTAGATTCAAAGAACTTTGCAAATCACCGTTTGGTTTTTCCTCCCTTCTTCCTCGGGCAGCTATGGAAGCGGCCAACCGCAAGGCGTTGGAGCTGGCTGCCCAGAAAGAGCTGGCAGAGCAGGAGGCGGCGAAGCTGGAACAGCAGCGGCAGGAGGAGGAAGAGAAGCGGCGGCAGGAGGAGGAGGAGATGCGGCAGCTGCAGGAGCAGCGGGAGTTGGAGGCACAGGAGCGGCGGAAGCTGGAGGAGTGCATGCACGGGCAGGAGGAGGAATGCAAGCGGTTGCAGGAGGAGAGCCTGCGCAAGCAGCAGGAAGCGGAGGAGCTGGCCAGGCAGGTAAAGGAGCCCAAACGGTTCTAGGGGCTGGAATTGAGAAACGACGGTGTTAGACAAGTTGGTCTGCTCATTCAGATCCCAGATGAGTTGCTTGATATTTGTATGCCTTCTTTAAAAAAAAACAACATTTTTTGTTTGGATTGGCTGTTTTGCAGATCCAGACCTGGCTTTTATGACAAGATATTTGAGGCATAGTTCTTGTTGCAAAACACGTGATTTTGTGGCCTGGTTTCCAATACAAAACAAGATTCTTGTGGCTTGAATCTTGTGAAACAAGGTTTTTGTGGCCTGGTTTCTGTTGCAGAAGGTGTATCATTTCCTAGTTTTTGTTTTGAATCAAGATTTTCATGGCCTTCGTGGTCCATGGCCAATGAGCTTGTTGTGGAACTAGACTTTTGTTGGGCGACACTTTGTCAGGAAGAATGACATCGCCTGGGAGTTACTGCAAACTTGTGAATCCAAAGTGTCCTTACCCAGGTCTTGCAGCTATAAACCTGACTTTCATGGCCATGTTGTGCTTGGTATACTCTCTGCCCAGCTGGTAGAAGCAGAGAAGACCTACCAGGAGTCACTAGCCCAGATGGCTATGCCCCATGAGGACGAGGACAAGGTAGAAGTGGAGATGGTGGTTGACCCTAACATGATCAACGACCAGTCGGAGGTAGACCGCATCACCAACGCCGAGAAGAGTGAGATGCTTCAGAGACAGCTGCAGGTGAGAGCCCTTTGCAGTTCAGTTAAAGACAGTCCCCACCCCCCCCCATCTCCCACCTCACAAGATAGTCAACAAGACCGTCACCAGACGTCCAGTCCAAATTCACATCACACGGCTGTTCTGTTGGACCGTGAAAAACTCATTCGGCCGTCGCTATTTATGCGGTCTGCCTGAATTGTCTGCTGTTTTTCTGTTCATTCGTGTGTTGGTGCCAGTGGCCCTTTTTTAATTTCCCTTAACAAATCTGGACCGAGCATTCATGAGTTCAAAACTGCTGATTTACAAAGGAAATTGAATGGAATGTGCAGTACAAAGCTTCTAGTTTCTAAAAGGAGGAGTTTGCGGTGTCACCTCAGTCCCCTTTGCATCTCTGCTCCCCAGAGTGTTTAGAAAAGAAACAGGAAGTAAGAGGGCCATCTGCTGGCGCAGATGATGTATCTCTAACCGTGTCCTCACTTCTCTCTCTTCCCCGTTCTTCCTTCCGAATCCAGGACCTGCAGAAGGAACTCCAGGCCGCCAAAGATGAGAAGAGGACGACGGAGATGGACGTGCTTCACCAGGCCAACGTCAAAGCTGGCCGAGACAAGTACAAGACCCTCAAGCAGATCCGCATGGGCAACACCAAGCAGAGAATAGATGAATTTGAAAACATGTAAAAAAAAAAAATGAAAAGACAGAAGGAAAACATCAACTAACCTAGCCTCAGAGGTGTTGTGTTATTAAAACGTGATAATCTTTTCAGATGCTGAGACATTGGAGGCCTCTCGTTACAAAGTGCCACGGCGCTGGCGTCAGTAATATTCGGGAGCTTAATACAGAATTTCTGTATTATGGAGATAATTCACTGATGGTGTATTTTGAAAGAATGGCTTGACTTTGAGAAACCCACACTTTGAACCATCACAGAAAAACCTGATGAGGAAAGCCACCTTCCACCATGTTTGAGCCAGTATGTTTTGTTTTGTTCAGTCTCTGAAGACCTCTCCATCCATCGCATGGCTTCAGCACTAACTGCACAGAAAACATTACAGGGCAGACGAGCTGTGGGCACATTTACTCAGAATCCCTCTTGTTGCAGGCTGCTGTTAGCTGAGAAGAAATATAGGGGGAATTGGTGTAACTTTGTTTGCTTTGTGGGGGGGGGATGGAAACAGCAATGTAGGATAATTCCTTGGCAACTGCTGTGCTTTGCTCTCTCGTTTTAAAGGCTCCAATCCGACTCCGAAATGCGGAAGTTCAGGTAATCGCCAAGGGGCCTGCAATGTCTTATTGTTTTCAATTGGTGCTCACTCTACCAGGCCAATTTCAAGGTTTGCGTACTCATCTACAAAAAAGAAACGGAGAAAATCTGCAGAAGCCTCCACGTGCCAGACGTTTAAACAGTTTTTGTTTTATTTCTGTTTTCTGTTGTTTTAGGATAAATCCATTTTGTTTATAAGGCCCGGTAGAATAGCCCTACTTGGACGAGATGAATTTGACAGTTTTATTTTCCTGCAGGTTTTTTGCAGATTTCCCTGAAATCCATTGCATGACAGAAGGACATACATGTGTTCTTAGCAGAATTTTGTTTTGGCCCACCCCTCCCCCAAAAAATGCAAAACCAAAGGGAGGGAAATTTCTGTCAATGCCATCAAGGATGGTCCAACTTTAAGCCAAATTTCATTAAAAATGAGTCAACCTATCTTCAGTTGGTAAGTGTAACATGGTGCACTTCAACTTTAGTTTAAAAAAGTCAAAGCTCATCTGGTTAAATACTGCTACTGTAACCCTCCTGATACTTGTACACGGTGTTGAACATTTGTGAGCAATTTCAGTGTCCTAACATTTCGTTCAAAAACCATAAAATGTCCATGTCCAGAAATTGGGCTGAAATTCAGCTGAGTGTTCCCTAACGTGGCGCTTTTGAAAAAATCCCAGAACATCCCACATAAGCATTGTAAAAATTCTTTAAAATTGATAAAATCATGTACTGCATCATTCCTTCTGCTCACCTACCCATCCACAAGTGTGTAAGAAAAGTATGTTCATATTTGTGAGCATATTCTAAAAGCATTCATTTTGCGCGTCAGAAAAACTTTGGAAAATCGGATGAAAATAAAATTTCATCAGAACTTTTTTAGCAGACACACAAAATTAAGATTTTTGAATCAAAATATTAGGAGATCGATGGCATTTGACTGATTGTAAAATTTGAGGTAAAAATATTGCTATGGTGAGACGCGAGGAAAAAATGAAAGTGCCCCACGTTAGGGGCCGCGTCACGTTAGGGTACACCAACTAAAAAAAACAAAAATGAGTTCAAAAAACAACTAGGTTTTGGGGCCATTTCTTTATGTTCATAAAATATAATGCAGTTTTTATGTAATAGTAGCTGAATACCAGTAGGTGATCCACTGATAATATTCAGATAACTCAATATTATGCAGACTCCATAAAGACTAATGAAAGCCATGTTTGATTCAATATTTCGTTCTTTCAGGAATTTCCTGAAGATGTTCTGAATAAAGAACGAAATATTGAATCAAACATGGCTTTCATTAGTCTTTATGGAGTCTGCATAATATTGAGTTAGCTGAATACCATTGTTGCTTTTTGGCAAATGCTTCGTTTGTAAGAAAGGAAGCTAGTTAAGTGTGTACAGGTGCAGCGTAGTGCTAATTTCTGACACAAAAAGGCGAGAGGTAGGCTTTGTCAAATGTGTAGAAATTGTTGATTCACCCATGTTTGCACCTTTACCCAACGGAGCAACAAGAACTTGAAAGGTAATCTGTGCCATTTCTGGAAAGTGGGCCGTGGTTATATTAAGAGCTATCTGAAGTGTAAAAGATGCTAGCTGCACCTGTCGCCATGGAGGGGGCAGTTGTCAGTTTAAATTGCTTGGAAAGGATGCAGACCCTTCACTTTTATTGTGGTTTTGTGCTTATTTATGGCAGGGCACAGTAGTCAAAAAGTTCTAGGCCTTATGTACTGCACTAGGGGTTGCTCTGCATGCATCTAGCACAGTTTGTAAGCTGTTTCCTATATACATGTGTGTTGAATTGCTTTTTCTTTTCCTTTTTAAATTTGAGTAGGTGATTTTGTATAGATTTTCTTATTTGTGTGGTTTGGAAAGTCTTTGCTCTGTGACACTCCTTGTCTCGTGGCTAGCACATGCCAAATATGCATACATCCACATGCCTTATCTTGTAGATGTCGCCTCTGTTCTTTGTAATGCATGCTGTACATGTACATTTGGGGTTGGTAAATTAGATTTTGCCATTTTCTTGAGATCAAGTGCCTTTTAATAGAGGTTTTGGCTTCCCATCTCCATTGGTATTCGTTTCCACTTGGAACCCGAGAATGGCGTCGGTCTAAATCGATAGTCCCTTTGGCGATCAAATTTATCGGATACAAGAGGGTTTCATTCGTATGTGTCAGTTTTGTTTTGTTTTTCTTATTTTAGAGGCTTTTGTGTGGAATGTTGATGTAAATTTAAGTAGAGCTTTCTGAGAAATCTGCATTTGCAAAGGGTAACCACTTTTTTTACCATTTGAAATTCATTTAGCAGAAATATTTACATTGAAAATGTAGTCAGATCATACCATAAATGTTATGATATCCACTCGTTAATTTGTTACCATCTGTTTGTAATTCGTAGTTTAAAAGCTTTCATACGGGAATGGTATCGTATGAAAGAACAAATCCCGAGATGTAGATTTGAAAAAAAATGTTGGTTAACTCGTCTTGAATTGAAAAATGAGAAGCCAATGGATTGTGGAGATGGTTTGTAAGAGTATGTTCTTATTGATAAGTTTGTTTTTTAGATTTGTCTAAAATGGCAACCAGAAGTGGTAAGTTGCTCTCCTTTTTTTTCCTTGAGTAGATGAACCTGTTTACACCAGCAAACCATTCTGATAGATCAAGTGAACTTAATGATGTGTTTCCTGTTTTTTGGTTTTAAGATTGGATTTGGTTTCTTTTTTCAACGTTCCTGAATTGTTTGGGCTACAAATGGCTCTATGTCGCTAATTTTGCATGGAGGATTGAAAAATAGAAAGAAATGGTGTTGACTCACGAGCGTGTGTGTGTAATTGATGCAATTAGAAGTGTTAATACCGACATTTAAATATACCCTCTTGGCTGTGAAAAATGTACAGTTGACCACCTCAGTACTGAAAAAAAGATTTGATAAGAAAAATTGCTAAGTATGATAATGCCACACGCTGCTAGAAATGACATTGTTAGAGTATTGTACAAAGTAAAAGAATTATGCCCGTTTAAAAAAAAAAGATCAGTATGCAAATTGTAGATGGTAGTCTTAGACTAGGTTGGGATCTTGTATCTGAATACTTTTTTTTTTAAATTTATGTAACTACTTAGCCCTAAGGAAGCATTTAGTGAAGACAAGAGGAAATTACCCTATTATGTAAGACATAACTGATATGTACACTTTGCACTTGAGGGGGAGTGGGTTCAATCCCTTCTAATCAGATTTTTGAAATTTTTGATTATGATATTAAAGACTGTACAAAAAAAGTTGACATTCCTGTTGGAAGTATGTATGTGTACTCGGTCTGGTTTGTTTTGGCTTGAACTTGCAAAGCACGTTTCTACACGTTGAGCAGTGCAAGGGATTTTCCCACGTTCCGTTGGTCATCCTTAAGAGTGAAATTTGATCAGTTCATTTGTGAATTGTGATGGTGCAGCAAAGTTATAAATGTCATGCTCAACCCAGAAATGAAATGAACTCGGTTGAGATACTAGCCCTGACATGCCTTCCACTCGTCGTCATCACACATATGTTCACCCCTTCCACTTAGTTTGTGCGCATGTGCTAAAATTCGGCAAAGTCGAGATCACTTTCTGTTGCTTGTTAAAATGGCGACGCCAGTCAGCAAATGACTACACCAAAATCTATCTGTGGAGATCTTCCGCACTGTGTAAACGTTTGCTGAATTTGTACCAGAGAAACATAATCAGGCTTCAGATTTCATTTTATCATGTGTTTCTTGTTAATCAAAAGTGACATTTGGGAGAAAATGGGGTGACAGATGTATGTGTACGTTACATTTCTGAACGTAAAAAGGGTTTTTGAAACTTGAAAATTTGAATTGTTCCCCAGTTGGTCCACACATGCTGCATATCCTGATTACTGAAAGAGTGTTTGAAAAAGGTTACCATGTTATGTTTATGCTATTGCGAATTGCTCTTTGTCGACCGGTCGGCCATGGTTTACGTGTGCACATGTGGAAGTTAGTGTACATGTACTGTACGTGGTCATCTACTCCATCAACACACGTAACTACTACGGACAAATGATTCTCGTGCAAGATATTAAATTCGCAATAACTTGAATATACTACCGATGTTTTTATTAGACATTAATAAACACAGCACTTTATTTTGTCTGTTTGGATAAACTGGAGAAGTTGTTTTAAAATGGAAAAGACCATGGATGTATTTTCTTTCCAATTTGATTGTGTTTATTTTTTGTAAAAATCACTTTTTCAAAATTTGTTTCAAATTTCATGCAGCTGGGTTCATACAATGCGGTGATTTAATGGGGTCTAATCCATTTTTAGTTATCAGGTTATCTTCGTGAACTTTCTTTGTGTTTTGTTAAAAATTATGATCTTTATCCGCAAACCGAAATGCCAGAATGATGTTCGACGTCGCCTGCCTCGAAATCCACAGGAAAGTGATCCAGTACGCATGCGCTAGCTCTCAACTAAGTGGTGCACAAGGGCATGGGAGTGAACATACATGATCACCACGTGGGAACGGAAGTCCTGTGCACTATTGGCAAACTTTAAAAATCCAGCACTCCTGATGGTTTTGGTTCCTTGTTTCTTTGTACACTGGTAACCCATCATGGATCATTCACAGTTATAATGTAAAACAAATGTCTATTTTAGGGGATAGTGGCCAATAAACTGTTGATCTCAAAGTACATCGTGTCCAGTGGATAACTTTCTTTCAGCTTTTGAGTAGCAACCTGCTTGCTGTATAGTCTGCTTTAAAAAAGTGAATACATTGTAATGGGGAGCTTTGAAAGTATAGGACTCATGAGTGTGTGCTCACTTTGGCGAGTCATGACACTATTGGTTGGAGAGAAACGTAACATGCGTGTGTACCACCTGCATGCCAACAGGTTGGCCTAGCAGTACTCGTGGCTTCCATTTCTTTTCTCTGGATTGGCTAATAGCGAGCAGGCCACATGATTTCCTTGCGACAAATCCACCTCAGTCTTCATTTGGACATGCTAGTAGGCCCATGTACACTGATGTGGAACTGATGTCTTTTCTGCAGAAATCTTTAAGAAATGGCAAACTTCAGGGGATGCTTTTGAACTGGGATGCAAATCTGTGGAAGAATTTCCAATCTGGATGTAAATGGTGTCCGTAGAGTGACACACAAAACTTGAGGGCCTTTTCAGAGGGTTTTCAGAGGTAACAGCATGGTGCCTGGTTGTATTTACACGGTGATCAGTTTGAGTTAGTCATGGCACATGTCCCAGATCAAGGTTGTGTCATTTCTGTAAAGACAGCCAAGTACAAACAATTACAAACCAACTAACAGCTCAAAGATTTCACAAAATAATCTTCGGACATGTATGCATACCATCAAAGCACATTGTGAACAACGTCACTTTTTATTACTCAACGTTGTTTACAAAACCACAGAGATGTTGAGCAGCCTTTTCCTCCTAAAAATACAGTGGTATTTGAGGGTAAAAAATAAATTCATTACAAGTGTCTACATCTGCCATACATGTAAATGCGCATAGTTCTATCACACAAGATGACAAATGTTGTGTCTTAATTTTATTCACAATTAAGTATTATTGGCTTCAGTACATTATTAAAGAGTTGCAATCGCTATGGCGGTTGTTGCTGTATCTTCTACATGTATGGCTATGGCTACGTCTGTTGTCAGCATACGTACATGTAAATGCAACCCAGACAGACCTAGACTTGGCTCTTAATCAAAATACAAGACAGCTCGCTGTTTTATGCAATCAGTCTGTGCCCAGTTCCTCTAATGAGATTACTCTATGATAGTGTTCATTTTAAGCTTTGGTTATCATTCAAAATACCATCAAGTGCGGCTACTATTTCTGTGTGACATTATAAAATATATGCTATTGTAAAAACACATTTAGCATCCAAACTATGAAAATACTTCCACAGAATGAAAAATACATGTTGGGCATTCTTGTGATATACAAAAATGGTACACAAGAGTTGATATAAAATAATAGAAAATAAAAGGAAGAGACTGCGGCTAGGTTGGGAAGGCTTTTCTCATTTACAGACAAAAGTGTGGCATGCTTTCAAAAAAATGTTACAGAGAAGAAAGGAAAAAAGACCAACACTGAATGCAAGTACATTCATTCTATGTAGAAAATCATTGAAAGAATAGGCCAATTACTTTAAAAAAAGATGTTGGGACATTACAGTATTTCAGATATTTCTTTGAAACAAAAAATTATTTGGCTAGTTTTCATGAACAGTATTCCATTGCAAAATACATGATCATGACTGAAATACACATATTTAAATTAAACATTTAAGTACAATAACTGATAATGTAACAACAGAGGATGGTACTATTTCTAGTAAGTACAAAAAAGTGAAAAAAATTATCACAAGCAATATCTACTTCAAGCAGAAAAATCTCCCAGACCATGTCCAAAAAAATTCCAAGAAACTGCATACAAGTACGTGAAAAATACTTTGAATCAAAATGACCAATAAGGCTATACTTTATATGTTAAACTTTGCAGCCTCTACTGCAGTTGGCACATTTTTGTTTAACATGCAAGACACAGTAGACATAATTACAGAAGTGCATGCATATCCTCACTGTACACATGATGACCATGTGACTTTCCTTTGTCCTTCCCATCTCGCCAGTTGAACGAACATTCCACGCAGAAAACAACCGATAAAACTTAATGAATAAAGGCCCCTTTCCAAATGTACGTTTTTTGGATGCGTGGCGTACACAATGCGTTTCACTTTCACGGGCACAAAAATCAACTCCATGAGCATAACACACGTGTGCTTTGCGTTAAGCCGTCAAATTGACCCGGGAGTGATTGACGGATACGCAACGCTTGATGCAAGTGTTAACACGCATATGGAAGGGCGCCTTCAGCATACAGAAAGTGGGTTTCCAAAAATCTGGAAACCTTATTCTCTCAATTCTTTGAAGCTGGAAATAAACTTGTGATTCTGGGAAGACGTCACATTTATTGGTGTACCTGTCTCCAAATCTTTTCCAGGAACCTCCAATGGAAGCACTTGTGACTGCCGTCGTTGGAAGAGGGCTTTTGACAGCCATCTATGTTTAGTTTTCAATCACTGTACAATCCAAATTCACTGACTGCCTCTGCTATTACAGATGGATGCTCAGCTCTCCCTCTTCATCTTCAGCAGCTGGTTCCTGTTTGTCTGTCCCCTCTTCCGTTTCTTCCCCTGCCTCCTCTGTTGCATCGTTTGAAGTGTCCATTTTAGCTTCTTCCTCGTCTTCTTTGCCATCCTTATCGATGGTTGGGGTCTCTTGCAGGCTTTCTTCGGTTGCGTTTGGTTGGGCGTCAATGCCCTTCATGGCGGTATTGTCAGTAGCGATGGTGGGTCCTGCATCATCTTGGGTGTGGCTGCTCTGCGGTGCTTCTTGAGTGCCGTCCTCCGGAGCTGCTGGCCCCTCTTCATCTTCAGGCTGGGCCTTCTCATCTCCTGACTCCCACATCTTCTCTTCCTCCTCCCCTGCTTCCTCGGCGAGTCTCAGGGCCTCCTCTTGAGCCCTCTTTTCCTCGGCCTCTCGCCTCAGTCGCTCCTCTTCCCTCTTCCTGTCCTCCTCATCTCGGAGCTCTTGCTCCTCTTCATCTCGCCTCCTCTGCTCAGCTTCCTCTGCCTCCCTCTTTCTCCTCTCCTCTTCTTCTTGCTCCCTCTGGGCTTCTTCCTCCTCCTGTTTCTTCCGTGCCACCTCCTCTTTGGTCAGCTTCTCCCTGGCCTCGTCCTCCTTGATCTTGGTTTGGAATTCCTCGGCCAGGTTCAGGTGCTCCAGGGCACCCTCGATGCCTTGCAGGCCCTTTTCCACTTCAAGCGCTGGGCGGCCAAGGCTGGCTGAGTCCTCGGCAGCCCCTTGGAACAGGATGCGCAGGGCGGCAGCTTTGTTGACGATGGTACCCGATGTCTCCTCAATGCGCTGTAAGGTTCGCATCAGGGCGCTCAGGGACATCCGGTCCTCAGGGGCCACCTCCATAGAGGTCTGGGCTGACACTCCCTCAGGGGGCTCAGGGGACTGCGGCGTCTTGGCACCTGTGGACTTTTGGCGGGTCAAGGCAGTGGTAACCTTTTGGCCGAGTCCACGGAAGAAGGCTCGGGCGGCACTTGTTTTGGACTCCTCAGGAGTTTTGACCGGTGAAGTGGTGGTTGTGGGCATCATGTCAGAGCGTCGTTTCTTGGCAGGGTTGACTGCATCAACGGTGGTAATTCCAGTCTGAAGGACACAAATCAATAAACCCATCAACAACCCATTAGCAATGCGGATGACAAATGTTAATCATAAGCTGACCTACCGGTACATGTATGTGCACTGTTAACAACACCAAACCTGTGCAAAATGAAAGATTAACCCTAACACTCCTCAATCCTTCACATGTTGGAGGATTGAGGACTGTTAGGGTTAAAGGAACCAGGAAAAAGAAACATTTTTTATAAATGTTACTAAAAACCCTTAAAATTGCATCTTTGGGTTTCAATTGATCTGGTTTTAAATTTTTGTTTTACAATTTAACCCATATTTTGATGCTTTTTTGGTTTTCATGCTGTTATTTGCATATCCATGAGCAGAACTATGATGTCATCCAAGGCATTAAATCTCAATGTTGCACTGACTTGTACACAGAAATTTTTTAGATTTTTTAATCACTGTTATGGCAGATTTCATTTTCTTTGGCCATTTATTGCAGTGTAAGTATATGGCAATAATCCAGCAAAATTCCTTTTCACAGAAATGTTCCCATATAGCAAGTTTGGGGTTCACAATTTGAACATGAAAACATGCAACCTAAACTGTGTCTTCCTGGATTTACATCAAAGCGAAAGCGCCCTCACTTGTCAAGAAATGCTTGGTCAATTTTTAACGTTTGAAAAAGTGCACCGTTCAGTTCCATAACTCAAAAAGATTTCAAACAGTCTTCATACATGGAAGAAGAGTACAGCGATACACCAAAAGTGATTCTAAGAAAAACTCATTTCCTGGATCCTTTAAAGTCAACAGCCACCATAATATAAATCTGGCAAAAGCAACTGGCAAAATAAAGCAAAGCAGAAACTGAAATTAACACAAAAAAGAGGTAAGAAAAGAATGGGTTGTGCAATCTTTCCAATGCTGTGAATGGGATCTGTGAGCCATCCATGTATCTTAGCAATCAAACGTTTAATTACTTCCTTGTACACGTAAAACCTATTCTTACAACACATCATCTTCCAACTGTTCAGTAACCAGACACTTCCATGTATATAGATTTGTATGGCCACAGAATGGCGTAAATGAAGCACAATCAACTGTGGAAATACAGGAAAGTGTTCAGAAAAATCGTTGGATTTTTAAAAATTGTCTGTTGCACTTTCCCCCATTTTTCTGTTGATACAGAAAATTTCAAACTTGCTCCAGTTCCGAGAATGAGTGGGTGTAAATGTACACGAATTGTTAGATTGCTGTATGTAATGTCAGTGAAATGTAAACTGAACTGAACTGAAATCATAGGGACAGGGCAATATTCTCGATGAAACAAACCCTGAGTGCAAGCAGTGATGTCTTTGCTATGGTGTGGTAATATGAACAGGTCATCCAAATTAAAATATTCTGTTGAAAAATCAAAGTTCATCAGCTCTAGCACTACTGAAGGAGTGCAATTTATACACTCCAAAAAATAACGTTCCTTTGCAGTTATCAATATGTCATCTTTGCAGGATTAGTATTTGAAACTATGCCAACACAATAACAGACATGTGCAGGTAAAAGGGGCTGGTAGGCATCTGATCCATACCGAATGAACATGAATTTGTAGCTGAACAAAATTAGTAATGATAATGGTGAAGGAAATTCTAGGTCAGTAAGTAACGATACCGGATTTGTATGGGATAAAAGGAAACTCGAAGTCCAAGAAACAACATACATGCAGAGGAATTCCTCAAAATTCACCCCGCGGCAGATAGCACATACAGTGCTCAGGAGGAAAACCTAAATTTCCTTTGACGTTATGCTTTCGTTAATTATGTGATCACTATAGACTAATCCAATTAGACACCACAACTGCGGTGGCACTGCACTCACACGCACATTTTTCAGTTGGACGCACACATGCATTTGACAAATCACGACACCCTATTGGTCGAAGAGGCATGTAACGCGCGCGTACCCCCTGCCCACAAGCGTTGTGCCACCGCAGTAATGGCTGCTCATTCTAGTGGTCGAATTACAGTATAGAGACTAGTACTGCAAAACCTCTCCTGGGTATTCTCATTCCCGATGCCCACAAGTGAACTTAAAAGCACTGAAATTAATATTTATCTTCAATAACGTAAGGGATACAACATGTGCCAAATCCTTTACTTTCCTAAAGGGCAATGTTGAGTGCCCTTTCGGTGACCTGGTATTGCATGCTTTCAAAATAACTTTAAAAAGCTGAATGTATCAATTTAGAGTCATTAACTGGTCAAACTTTTACACAAAGACATGCTTTCGTGCATGTACTTTGTGATAGGAAATGTCCAAAATGGGGAGAAAATGTAGATTTCTGTTCCACGCCTTTGGCTGCAGCAGCCACTAATACCTGCCACTGGAGTGTGGCTGGGGCAGCTGGCTTCCGTAAGCAAACATATATTATGAAGCCACTGCCAAGACTTTCAGCCATTTGTAAAGAACATTATAAGCTTAAGTGTGTAAATACGTATACATACATGTACCGACATGTACTGGAACAATGGTGGACCTCCAAGTATCCCCAAACTGTTCATACTTTTAGCGAAAGGCTCCACAGGATTTTATATGCATTTTCCCAACAAAGGATTCTCAGTCACGCAATTTTTGACTGTCAGCGCTCAATTCACAAGATGACAACTTACAAACAAAATGCCTTCAAAGTCTCTCAACCTTCTGGCACACATGAAACTGCTAACAGAAAATAGACCGATTCTAAAATGCCCACACCTGCGCGGACATGGTATGCTTCCTCATCATATTACTTGTACATGTACAAAAACCTCATTGCCCATTGCCAGTGACTCAAGGCATGAGATGCCAACGCATATGATATCGTCACTGGATTAATGTACAGTGTACATCGGTACATGTACATGACTGGAAATGTCCTAGGAACCACATGTACTGCATGTATGTACATGGATACAATTCAAACGTATCTCCTGTCTGGAATTCTTTACAGGAAACTCTTTAGAGGGAGATTACAACTGCTGTTGACAGGGCTTCTGAAAGTTAGCAATCAGAATTAATTGTAAAACTGACCAAAAATAATGAAAGGTGGGATGACTAAAAGAAATAATGCCAGAAAGGAGAGTTTTCACCATGGCCATTAAACATGTAGATCCCTCCCCCTACCCCAAAAAAGTGAAAATAACATTTACATCTTGTAAAACTTTTTGCCTTGGTACCTGCTGCTCATCTGAATCGAACTAGCCATCCCACTTGGCAGTGATCATGTGGTAGGACATCTGCACTAGTAAGCAGGAGGCCATGGGTTCCAATCCCATCTCAGTGAGCTTGTGATTGTTTTCAACAGGCCTCCAGACACCACTGAATAAACAGTGTTTCAATACATAAGCGTATACATGTATGGTGGTGAAGGGTAAAACATCTTTAACAGTGCAAGGCTCATTCCTGAACACTTTACAGATGTGGATATGACCTCCAATATGGCTTCAGGTGAAAACCCTCCATGCTTGTACCAGCAGCAATAAACACATTTTGACAACAGAAGCAGACGTATGAAGCACAGTGTTCCTGGATACTAAAAGCTAAAACCAAGGGTAAGACATGAATGATGTGAAAAGTAAATGCTCCTGTTCAACGTTAATAAATTTGAAGGTGTTTCCTTTTACTGTACCTCGATATCATTCGTTGGAAATAAGTCTCCATTACCTTCCGACATAGACTGGGATGAGCAACGTTGGGAGAGATGGAAATAAAGGAAAGTAAGTGGTGGAAACTAAATGAAAACTAAATTTCTGCCATCTACAGTTATCAGGTGAAATGGGGAGAACTGAGTACCATTTTCTAAATATTAAGCAGTAATTCAAGATGCACGGTAAGCTCTTTCATTCATACAGCAACAAAATATATTGTGCAATTTTTCTTTTTTTTTTTTTTGGCAAAACACATTTTCACACTAAAATTGTTTAATGACGCAGATAGCAAAATCATTCTGGCAAACAAAATAAGAGTCCTATTCAGCACAGCGTATAAACTTTTCCAGAGTGTGAAATTACAGTCAGACTTCTGCCATTTTCTGACCAATTTTGGTACTTTTCCAAGTAAAGATGAAGTGGATGGGCAATATGTCACAAGGAAATATAGAGTCAGAAGTCCCTAATGCAAAGTCTTGTTGGTGTTTTTGTTCTAGCTGTTGTGCTTAAACCTATAAAAATGTGTTCTCATATGACTTTGTCCTGTCAGAAACTGGTCACGGCTGAATGAAACTGACCATGCTCGTACATGTATGTTTTGTCCAGCCTAATTTCACTCACTGGATCCCCTTGACAATGGAATAAACAGAAAAGCCTTTAATGGTGTGACGTCTTTTCCCAGTTCTGAATGAAGGAGAGAGGGCACTCACTGCCAAAATAAAGTGTTTCAGTAAAATATGAAACTGGATAAGGTAGAGCATTTTTCTTCTTCAAAGAAATGACATACAAAATCTTTTTGATGTGTCACTTGTTCATGTTTGCCTTCGGATAAGGTAAGTGCACATGCAACGTCACGATATCACACGTTATTGGGCAAGTTAGGATGCAGGCAGAAGTGCAATGATTCCTTCAGTCATGCAGGGTGTGGACAGGGCGATGGTGCAAATGTTCAAATCATTTCTAGCAAATACAGCCCTCTCACTGATTCACTGAAAACACGTACATGAAATAGTGGCCTATCTTTAAGTAACCATGCCATCATGTGGTACTCTGACACCATCTAATCGGACCCCACAGCCAAGGCGTTTCTGCTGAGGGATACTTACGGTTCTGGGTCGTTTGCTGGGAGCTCGGCGACCTTTGCACTTGGGTCTGGTTTTATTGAGATGTTGTAAGGCTGGGGACTGCACCATCACTTCGTCCAACTGTCAGGCAGAAAAAGTGCAATAAATCTTTCCAGCCCCAGTTGGACCTTCCCTGACTACTACAAATGTCAACTCTCTGCAGCACAAAAACTATTTCCTCTTTTTTGCTCTCTCACAAGGGTAGATGGGGGAGGGAGGCAATGGGGCTAGCTCCATCCCCAAGAAGCTCCCCTGCCCTGAATTTTTTTTTTTTTGGTTGAAAAATAATGACAGGGGATTTCTGTCATTCATTTTTCTTTCTTCAAATAGTAAGTAACAAAACCCAAATTGTAAATGTAGCTTCATCCCACAGAAAGGTTATAAAGGTTACATGTACATGAAAAAAATTCCAAATTTCTCCCTCCCCCCCAAAAAATTAGGTTCTGGATTCTCTCCTCTCAGAGGTGCATGAACCTGTACATTCTGGAGTGTTTTGGAGGATGCAGCAGGGCAAATTGAACCAAATTATTGGTACATCAAGCTGAATATTAGATCGAAGGCGTAGTCTTGAACCCACAGAATCACTACAAAAACCTCAAATTTCAGATTTTATTGGAACTCTGGGAAGCTGGGATTACTTTACAGACTTCTTGAACTACAAATCTTCCTGTTCCAAGGCCACCTTTTCAAAGGCAACCAACGTATATGTACGTACAGGACTCAAGTCACTTCAGATCTCCTTCAACAACAATTATGACAGAACTTTGCTTGTAATAAAGATGCATCAGTCTCCTCAAGCAATCTACTCACTGACAATCTGGCACAGTTTACTGTGGATCAACTGGCCATTTGTATACCCACACTCACATTGAAGTTGATGGTGATGAGGTTGCCTGAGATTGCACTATTGATGTGACTGATCCATGTCTCCTGTTGGCTGGTGTCTTCACACGACAGCATCCACTAGACAATAGAAAAACAGTGCATCGAAGTGCACCTATGTAAATAATACCATGACTACAAGCCAATTCAACTTTCTATTCTCCACTGATACCGTTGTTTGGGAAGCGTGCAATACATGCCCCTACATGTAACACTGGATCATCTGGGAAATTCCATGAAAAGGTTCACTTCAGTCATGTTCATTATGCTCACAAGGAAAGCATTTTCTCTACAACCGTTCAATAAAATTGTGTAAAATTTGATGTGTACAGTATATCACTGATAGTTAAATGTGTCTGATAAACTCAGTACAAATTGTTTGGAGACTGCCAATTCTACTGTTCAATGATTTGAATTACAAACTAACTGTCTGAATATCATGCCCGTTTAAGCTGGAATTGACCATCTACAAGTTCCGGATCAAACCATAGTTTTAAGTTGATGACCTCCATGATGTTATGAGGTGAATGTACATCATATTTGGAATTTTCTTATAAATGACAGGTACATGTACTGTACATGTGTGTGGACCAAGAGAAGACATGTCTGTGATCTACATCTACATGTACTGTACATCAAAAGTTACTGAATTACATGTACATGTACTGTACATCAAAAGTTACTGAATTACATGTACATGTACTGTACATGTACGTGATGCAAATCAAACTGTAATAACATGGGTTAAGGCTTGCTTGACTGCACTCACAGAATGAGCCTCGAGCTGGACCACGAGAGGGCACAATGTTCTCAGCAATGGGGGCTCTTTTAGTCGGAACTGAACTTCACCAGTCCATGAACAACTAGGAAATGCATGCCTTACGGTCACATCACTGCCAACAAAATGGACCCTCCCGACCAATATAGCTCGTTTCAACCAATGAGGGTGTGCTTCTGCTCAGGGCAGATAGAGCGGAGCACATATCAATTGAAACAACTCACAATACAACTTGCATGTACATGCACACACCGGTGGGCCGATACATGTTTGTGTGCAGTTGGGATTGTGGCTGTACTCTGTTAAACTTTGTTATAGAAATGAAAACATGGCCCTTGGTGACAATATTTGAGGGAAGTGTCCAGTATCTGCATGTCCTTTCCTAGCAAAGGTTAAAAACCACCAGGCCACTCCCAATGACACTTTCCAAACTGTAAGCCCTTGGTGCTATCTGACCCCCATTTCCATTATGCCCAGGGGTTTCAAAATGAGCCACCCACTGGCAAGTATTTGACTGGCTACTTGAACTTTTGCACCAGCTACTTTTTTTCCAGTCATGAAAAATAAACCTACATGTACATGTACATGTACATGTACATATAGACCCCACACAATTAGGGGCTGGGACTCACTGCCACCTACTTTCATCCATCTGCCTGCTACTCAGAAACATTTAGAAATCCCTGATTTTAGAAGTAAACACAAAGATTTAGTCACTAATGTTTCAATGAAGGTCAATGTTTAAAAAGAATGATGGTTTGTGAACTTTTCCAAGCAACAACTGCCTGTCCAAACTTACACCTGTCCTCAAGACTGGTGATAGATGAGACACTGTCAAGTTGTCTTGTACCTTGACTTCACAGCTACGTATACAAACAAGTAACAATAAACATATATGGTATCTGTACCTGTTCATATGTAGGGTCAATCGGTATGATGGTAAGGCCGGGCTTCTTTCGTCCCCTCTTGTCTACAATGTGGGTGCACTCTTTGTACTTGCTGAGATAGATCGTGTAGCTTTCGTCTTCTCCTCTTCCATTCTCGTCCTGGATCCAAATGGGAGAAATTGCCAAAAACAGAAGAAAAAAAAAGAAATTCAGCTTAATAGTTTCACTCTTGTCTGTGCATAGTCACACATCACTACAGATCCTGCACAATAACAACTACCTCAGATGTTAAAGTTCAAATGTAATAAATGACACATATTGAGGCAGAAATTCCATTCTGCAACCCCATTCACCTTGTCACACAATCACACAATACAAGGTTTAATTCCTGAAGCTGCTAGATCAGCAGCTCAGCAAACTTAACGCGGTGTAGCACCAAACATCTGAGAGCAAGTCGGCAGCAATGTGCACTGTATTTATGACACTCTGGTATTCTAAGCTTTATGAAAATGATTTGACGTCCCTTTTAAGATACAATGGCACTGGAAAGTACAGTTTTAAACATTCAGAATTGTCTGTGCTTTCCTGCACAACTGAGGGCACTATTGCTGTGACTTCATCCGGGAAATGTGCACAGGTTTGTTTTTGTTCAAATTGTGAAATCAGAATTTACTCAGTGGGAACGCTTTTGAGGAAGGGTTGCTTGTTTGCATAATGCTGTGTACTTAGCCAACAATTAATTACCCAAAGAAAGGAAACTTTAGGCAAGCTAAATCCAGACAGTTCTGCAGTTTTTGTACACAACTAATTTTAACAGTGAAGTACAAGTACCAGTACGTGTGTATTTTGTGTGCATTCAGATGAAAAGTTTACATGATCAACATTCATACTCCAACCCATCGTGCTGTTCTCAAGAACCTGCGCACTATTCTTCCAATGATTCAGGGTTGCCAGGGCCACACACAGGACTACTCCCCAATCTTCTCCACCCCCTTTCTCCTCCCCAACCCTCAATGCCCTCAGGCTTAATTACAGAGCACATGTAGTTTATGGGCCACTGTACACATTCAGATCAAAAGTCAGGCATTACACCCTGTGCCACACACTGACAAACCAGGACACACCAAACAATGGCTACAAAGAATGGCTACATGCACTGTTTGCCATGTACAAGGGTTTATCCACTATAAACACAGGGCAAGGGTTCCCCTCGTTTTCTCTGTCTTGTCCGAATGGCGCAATCTACATTCAGCATGTTCAGAATTGTATCTTGGCATGAACAGCAAAAACCCTTTTTAGCTTGTTATAGTTCAGCTCTGAAGACAAACAACACTACATTCGATTTGGATGCTTCCATTATTTATTTGAACAGATAAAATCAGAGAAAACATGTTTTCCTTTCAGTTGCTCTTTAAACTTACACTACATGTACATGTTCTGGGTCTCTTCTGACTCTGGTAATTCCCTCTCCCAAATTTGGTGATCATAGTGGAACCTCCTTCTTTTCCAGCCCCTGTTCCTTATAAAATCACACCAACAGAGCCCAGTTGCAGCATACACATCTCCAGGCCTTATGAGTTCCACATGTTTAAGCAAGGCATGTATGCAGCTTTAAAATGTAAAACCGCCATGACATTTCCTAAATTGTTTTGTCTTTCCGAACAGCATGTTGATGAAAAGTACAGATGTGTACTAGTATTTGCTTTTAAATGAGAACAAATGGTGCACAGTTGTTGTACCTCACTGTATCTGTGTGTCGTGACATGTGACAAGTTCACCGACTTGCAGTATATTGCGCAAATACTCCACAACAATCAGCAAGCTCTTGTTGGACTAGGTCAAGTCTAGCTACATCCCAGATGCACTACCCATTAATCATCCTGGTATCTCAATTCTCTTGGCACTTCAATAACGGGCACATGCCTCTCTCAGCTTCAGGAGTTAGGACATAACTCCTCATGCCCAATTGCAGCCAGGGATGGAATGTGCCTGTCACATTTGGAACCTATTCTAGTTTTCCAGAGTTTTCTTCAGAGCATGTGATGAAGAAGCAACAAAGACTCAACAAGGTTGTGTGCACGAGTATACATGTACATGTACATGTTCCTGTATACTGGGTACATGTACATGTACAGTGTACACAAAGTCATCTGTAAAGTATAAATGCATGCATCCCTTGCTGATGATTCAACACTGATTGACACTGCATATGACTGAAATGAAAATGTCTTCTCGATTTCCTGTTGCAGTAAAAGTTAATGATGTTCACGACATTTAAATTTAATTGTCAAACTTGGGGCCCGGCTGACTGGCTACGGGCACATGAATGAAGGTTCAGAAATTTCCTCTCTAATTTCATTTGCCTCTGAAATTTCACATTATTCAACTTTTTTTCTTCTCTAATTTCATGTGACACTTAAATTTCATTTTTACATTCTTACCGATGTATTGGCAACCAATACATGTACATAATATAATATGCTTTATCGGGCAATAACTTGTGGCATTGTTTTGTCAGTTCCCTATCTTCTCCCCAGAGAAGATAGATTTGGTTTTGTAATTTGTACGTTAACCAGTGGTCACTGAATTTCAGTCTAAATACAACACAGAATCACTTTTGTTCGTATCTCTCGTGCCAGAATGCGATGTGCACAGTGCCATGAAGCTTACCGGTACATGTATATTACATATCCAAGTATGTAAATGCACAGTACTGTAAAACCTACATGTACATGTGTACATTGGGTGAAAATTCAACTAAAGCAACAAGGAGACAATGTCTACCGGTGGTGCAGATGATGCCCTCTTGAAGTGTAAATATGCAACAAACATACATACCGGTATACTCGATGCCTACAGTACCAGGTACAAAAGGATAAAAGAACCTACCGGTAGCCCATTTTAAAATCACATTCCAGACCTTCTTTTTAGCATACTTTTTTTATATCTATTGTACAGTAAATACACACCAAACACATGCCCATGTATAACTACATGTACATGTACATGTATGTATGTTTCCCATGCTAACATTGTACAACGCACTTAAATACTGGTATTGTACGAGTGTGGCACTGTTACGGACCAGAGGTGTCACTTTCTTGTGGTTAGACTGAACTGAATTGAATGACCTCCTCTACACATCCTTCCATGCAAATAACACTACACATAGTCACATAAAGTATGTACATTCAGAGAGTGAAGGCAAATATTCAGAATGAACAATACGAAAGATTGGGCTGACCTTTTAAGGGTCAGCTTTGGAATTTGTAGCTGTACAATTTTTTGAAAGTTCTGTGAATAAGTGAGTGTGAATAAAATTTTAACTATTAGTGCTGATGATCGAAACCTCCACAAATGTACATGTCCAAGTATGCATACTGCAGAAGAACTGAGGACCTTATAAAAGTTTCTGGTAATTTGGTACATATACCTGTCCGTGCATGACAAATCATTCAATACGTATATACATGTACATGGATGGTTACTGTTAAAAGTTCATTGGAGAGGCGAGGCTACGATTTGGTGAGTGGGCTCGGTGAAATTGCACAGGGCAGGCCTCAGAGGTCATCCTTCTGAGTCACACATTTATTATGCCAATTTTTAAATCAAATTGACACTATCACATTGGACAATGTGCAGGACAAGGAAGGGAATACAGAGACTTGTTAACAGATGGCAGTGATCAAATACATGTATCTCCAAACTTCTACTATACTCCTAAAATGTTCTTTTCACACCAAGACCTCCAAACTTCGCTGACATACACAATCCCCTTGACTCAAGGATATTTATTCTAGAAACATGAAACAGTAGCAGGCAGCCCCAGAAAGAACAGCTGCCCAAAAAGTTATCTTGGCAGCTGTTCGGTAGCTGAAGATGAGATGCCCACTGATAACTGCTCCACAGCTGTCCAGCTTGTCCCCAACTGTTTATAAATTCTTTACTATTTATAGCCAATGAGGGAACAAATGACTGGACCCCTGTAAAATACTCTCAACACTGGCTGATTGCAAGTTGAATTCGTCCTTTAATGCACGAAGATATTGGTTGCTTTGAGACGCTTAAATTAAAGGCATATCTTGAACAGTAGCTCTTTACGCAATTGGTACGTGTGGTACACGTACATGGTTTACTGGTTTGTGTGTACATACATGCACATATGTACATGTACATGTATACCGTCAACATTTTGCATGCATTTCTGCTGTACGATGGGGACTGCAAACAACTCTAGCAATTTTGTTCAAGTACAATTCCACCAAATTCCCATCGTGAAGCGACATGTAGGATCTGCGTATCAAGTAAAGTGTTTTGTACATGTAAACTATGTTGCCAATAACTTACAACGTTGACCTTAGATAGCAAACCTTTTACAGCACCTGCCACTTGCATATGACATTCCATGAAAATGGTCTAAACGCTTTTAAACCAGGTGTTAATTTCTTGCGCAAGAAATATCAATGGAAAAACCATTAGCCCATGGCAAAAAAGAAAAAAACATAAAACAATTACAAACCGAGCAAAAGTTTAAAGGGGATTGCTTCCGCCTCCTCCAAGCTTGACTTCAATCTGAAATCTGATTGGCTGTGGCAAGTTTAGCTAATAAGACAGCCAATTCTACACATTTAAATATGTATACATGTATGTATACCGTATATTTACATACATGTACATGTAAAGAACGGCCCCATCTAGACAATTAACTTACATGCCCCTCATACAGGTGCAGCGTGTCCTGCTTCAGCACAGCGTACTTCTTTTTCCACTTCCCCTCCCCTTTGCGTCCCTTGCTGGACCGCTTCAGGTTGACCACTCCGCTCATGCCCTCGCTGGGGATGAACTTCTGGGCTGCCGGCATGTCGCCAGAATTTGGTATGTGCGGCTGGAGTCGGAGACTAAGCTTACACCAACCAGCTGCTTGGATGGACTGATGGTGGGATCAGCTACAATTTACTTGCACTGCAGACCTACAGCTATAATGAGTTGAAAAAATAGAACTGATTTTTAGAAATCTGCAAACATGTTCTGCCGTCAATATTACTTAGATTTTTTATGAAGGCAGTGGGACACATTTACATGGTGTAAGAGTACATTTACAAATTTGTATCATGGTCGTACATGTCCGGAAACAATGTACGTGTACATGATTACACTTGTGACAATGGGTGTACATGTATACATACATGTACCGTAAGTTATGCATGTACATGTATACCAGATAGTTATTCTACAAAAGACATTCACAATTCTGAAGACAAATGCCTTTTGATCATAATCAAACCCCTCACATTTGTAAAAGGAGTGAATAAATTGATATGGCAGCACACACAAAGTATATGCCATGTACATGTGCATTTCCTGTATAGGGGATAATCTCAACTGATGGAGGTACATGTACATTGTACATACAAAATGCATTCAAACTAATTCTGGTACGAAGATTTTCTGCTGCTGCAAGTAGTTTTGTTAATAGAGGCTACATGTATTTCTACCAGTAGACCAGCGCATTGTACTAGCACATGCATGGAGGTACCAGTACCGTAGGAAAAGTACATGACCCTGCATGCGCGGATCCATGTACATGTACATATGTGTCTGCAGAGATTTTGTCCCAGGCATTCTAAAGTACCCCTGACCTGAGCAGCCTGGGTCAACTTAACTTAGGTATAATACACTGCTGGAACTGCATTGAAATTATGTGAAAGCTTGGCAAAAAGTGAATTCAAGGAGTGCCCCATGGGCATTACTGGCAGTAGACCTTGCCAAGGTAAAAAATCAATGTCAGTTCTAAATGTAGATGTACATGTAGATGTATATTTGCATGACACAATACAGTGTACCAGTACATGTACCTTAAGTGTGGTATATAACCTTCGGGAAAATTCACAACAAATGAATGCCAAAATGTGGGAAAATGAAATGGAAATTTAAATCACCATAAACTGATAGCAATACAATATATACTGTTCTATATAAAAGTAACCCAACGGAATACCGCAGAAAACAAAAACATACATGTACATGAACCGGTATAGCCAAGCACTGTACATTTCATGTACAGTCCTGTACATGTAGGCCTATACATGTACATGTACATGTATTACGTGCCAGTTGACCACAGTACAAAAGAGAGACCAGAGAAGTGAGCCTTAAAAACAAACAAGACCAAAGAACTGGGGAACATGAAGAAGAACTTGTGCTACATGCATGTTTCAGTTTCTGCCATGACAAAAGCACAGAGGATGGCAATATGCCGTAAGAAGATTCACAGGGTGACCGGTAGTGCAGAAATGGCTTTAATGAATGAACTCCAGATGTATGATGTATACATCATTACATAATCAGCCTACCAGAGCCGCTCATTGACTGGTCCTAATCAAAGTGAAGTATACATGTACTTAGGCAGCGTGATGTCAAAATGATCGCCACTAGATCAAGAATAGACGAATTTTGATAAGATGTGGCATTGATGATTTTTAATGATTTGTAATGTATTAATTCTGTATTTTAATTATAATTCAGTATATGTATGTTTTAGAATCCTAATTTTTGTATGTTTTTTAATGAGGCTTGTATGCAGAGATGTAATTTCCTTTGAGATTAAAAAAATAACTATGAACTAAATAATACACACTATTAATTAACACTGGCAACCCTAATGCTCATTTGCATAATACCATACACGGTACTGGTACATGTACAAGGTAATACACACGGGTACATGTACCACCACTGGAGGCTGCTTTCACGGTCTCACTGATCAAAGGGGTGACCCTGCCCTTGCTTTCCAGCTGATGGATCAAGCAAAATGTTCACCCTGCTCAAGGTCTTGCACAACAAAACACTACATGTACATTTGATTTATAGCCTTGGTAGTCTATTCTGTTAGTAGACAAAAATCAATGCTGGAAGCCACACATACACTGTAGGAAGAGCAGGATGATTAACATGCATTGAAAGCCATGTGCAGATACACCTGTACACAATGAACTGGTTCATGTGGAATACCCCTGACGCATACAGGAATGTCCTGTACATGTACAATGTACATGTATTTGCATATGTACAAAAGTATGAATGAAACGGTATGTCACGTACATGTACAGGGTTATAGAGAAACTTGCATAGTGGTGTTTTTGACAGTTTACAAGATTTTTTAGAAGAAAGAACATGCACTAAAAGTACATTTGCTGTAGCTATCACATCCTTTTTTAACCAAGCATGAATACATTTTTTAGGGTACATGTAACAAAGGTTCAATGCAAGTTCAAACATAATAATGACAATAAAGTACCTGCAGAGTGTACGGTACTGTAGCTAAATAGGGAAGTCTTAAGTTGAGCCTATGTTTGTTCTTAGGGGCCACATCCAGGGTTGTAAAAGTATATATATGTATGCTGCAATGCACTGAAGATGTCAAATCAATTCCTTTTAAATTTCAAAAAACAGTGACAGATTTATCCTTATTTTGTTCCCCTCTCTGTTCCCCATTCAGAGCACAATTTCCTTCTTCTCAAGACCTGGATCTAGGAAGCCTGGCAAAACTGGTTGCACGCATGGTTAAAGGGAAAGAGGTGACAGACTGCATTTCAAAATCAAATTGAGTGATGCGAGTGCCACGTGGCTGAAGTGTAGTGACTACAGACAAACAGCTACATGTCACCACGTCAGTGACTCACTTTCGGGTGGTGCATCTCAATTTCAGTCTTTTATTCCCCTGCACAAATGATTTATGGTTTTCAAAAAAAAAGATTTTTTGGAACTGCACACTCAGAACTAGTGGAAGAAATTTCTGAAGTAACCAATGGAAGAACATGGATCCATTTACATGTACATGTACATGTAAGAGGTTTCTATGTCATTCAACTACATGTACACTGTAGGCCTACTAGGACTGTACTGACACATTCTCAGCCTCTGGCCATGTTCCAACTTTGTGTTCACTTGAAGCTTCAACTTAGCCACAGCCACTCCCAGGGTTCCAGCAGGCAAATTTTAAATAATACCCAGTGTTTATGCTCTGTTGCACATTTCTGGAGCCACAGACTTTTTCATGCAGTGCTAAATACAACTTTTGTCAGGACTGCTGACTGCTTAGGATTATAGGCAAAGTTTGTAAATACAGCATTAGCCATTTTGCCACAGCAATGGTAGTGATGCAACTGTTGCCCTAGAACTGTCCAAGGGCAGATCCAGGAGCCAAGAGGTCCAAGCCCTCCCCCAGCCCCTTTTTTTGTAAATATAGAGAAAGGTTATTTTTTTAATTACAATTCATTTCTCTTCCTTCTAAATACATGTGAAAAGACCCAAAATGTAGCCTCCCCCTCGGAAAGGCCATAAAGTTTTCACGAATACATTTTTGGCCCCACAAAAAACACATTTGGCACCCCAACAAATTGGTTTTGGACCCTTCTTCGGAGCTGTCACCAGCTGTATCTGGCGATGGGGTTACCTTTGGGGAGTTTTACATGCTTTGCGATATCACAAGTACCCGTAACTGTCCCCCAAACTCACCCCCTCTCTCATTATATTACAACAAAAAATGTCTACCTCTTTGGGGACATGGTCTCAATTGCCTCCCCCCTTCCGGATCCATCAAATGGATACACACATATTCAGTGTGATTACATTCTAGATGCAAAATATTACATCACACAAAGTGCAGCCATATGACAGACTATCCATTACCTTGCATTCATAAATACATGTATCTCAGTTTCCCTATTCAACAACACCCGACGTGGTTGAGTACTAATATTTGATAATAATGCCCACTGTGTAAAAACACGCTGGCACCTGGATACAAGACAAATTAATCCATTCCTATTGGTCAAGAGTCTGTGGGCACCGCAACACGTACATGTAGAACTCACCATGCCGACATGAGGTCCATATAAGCACATTCTTCTGAACTATGGTACTTGCACAAGGAATATACCACAAAATGGACGGGGGTGTTTGGGAGAATGAAAGTAAAATTCTTGAAAAAGTCCCCGCAAGTTTATCATATATTGACTTCTCTTGACTCTTTGACTGACATAATGTTTATGAATGGGAATAAATACATGTGTGTGCTCCGGCAGTCTTAAACTAACGTTCAAGACCAGATCAGGAGAATGAACACTGACAATGCCCTCGCCTGCAGCTCAGCCATTAGTCACGTCCATTCTCCATAGCAGGTCTCAAATGCACACTTAAGACTGGCAAAGCTCATATTTATTCCCTTTTTAGTACATGTTCATATTGCACAATTTATGTTTCATTTAAAGTATGGTTTACACAGCAATTAACATACTTAAATACTAGTTATTACACGAGCGCAAGTGGAACACGGAGTAAGGTGGTGCATCTGTGTCCTATACATGCCACTCGGCCAAATACAGGACACAGACACAAACATTTCCCTGTGCAGGACAAATATAAAAGGAGTAAGTCCACCGTAACAACTCTAATGCCATAATTTTGAGGGGGAATAAAAAGCGGCACAAAAAATTGGCATTGTTGCTCTGAGCTAAGTAGGCGACCTGGGAAAGTTTGCCTCACAGCAAAGGCAGGCAAGGACATTCACAGGGTATGGCCAGGGCTCAATTTACAAAAAAAAGTGGCATGCACTGGTGCATGTAGACCAAAAAACCTACATGTACATGCACCAGGAAAAACCTACATGCACCAGGAAAAACCTACATGCACCATAATTTTGCGAATATCGGTAGGCCTAACGCATATTCCTGTATATAGCAAGTTAAGGATTATAAGCCAAAAGAAAAGGTTAGGTGTGTAGGTGTATTATGAATCTGCTGCGAGGAATGGGAGAAAGACATAACACGTTCGTACACTATCTGGTCCAGAATTCAACAAACGTTATTCTTATTCTCGCTTATTGGTAAATATGCAGGAAATAAGTATTTTGATGGTTAAAATGTTATATGCACGTTGTGCATGCTCAATAAAAAAGCTATGTGCACATAGCAAAAATCTACATGTACATGCACTGGTACATGCATGCACCGGGTAAATCGAGCCCTGGATATGGCAAACAATATGGCTACTGATATCACCCTTTATTGTCCTATTTTATAGGTGACAAATGTACTTACCTCTCTTATATTGCCCACTACATGTACATGTACATGGGCAGCCAAAGTTTGCAGAAATATTACCCTTGGCTGGTGTAATATTTAAACTCAAAATGTATGCACATGTACACAAGTACTGTACATGTGTCACTTGCCAAGTTGTTTTCAGAGTCATAGTTGCATTCAGTATTATAAACTGGTTGTTTTTATAATTTATATTTCTTTAATTTGATAGCTGCATTAGCATTAGATATTTTTAATCTTGGTAAACTGTTCTTTTCCTTTTAATGTCCAGCCACAGCATTAACAGCCCGTGGTAGGCACAAAATTGGCTGTAATGTATGAAGAGCAGAGGGTAGCTACTGGTACAGGGGCATAATACGCGTACATGGTGTTTTATCATGACGCAAGGAATCTTGGTTATCATATTAATTTATTGCCGATAAAACTTCTCAAAATAACACAAGTAATAAAATATGCCAAAGTTTTGAGAAACACTGGGAAAAAAAACGTTTTTCTTTTGTGTGTTTCTGTTTTGATTTTTGTTTCCTGTTTTGTTATGGGCCATCAGAAGTAGAGCCGTACAGGTACATGAACAGGTAATGTTAGTCACGATACAATGTACATGTTCATGTACATGTACACTCACTGCATTGTTCGATTCACATGTAATTTCAAACACTACTAAGTCCACAATGCTGCCTCCATGTGAGTATCACATCATGTATGTAAACTAGAGAAACGTGTTTGTAAACAAACACAGAGCTGGTTCGGGACTGTTTTACCAACAAGATAAGTATTGTTGATCAAAGCTCTCAAACTAACCCAAATGCTGGGTTGAAAACGTGTACAAAGTCAAGGGGCTGAAATAAATATTGAAAAAACAAGAGTAAATCACATGACGACGTCATCATGACGTCATTTATATACAATAATTTCTGTATCAAGATTTTTGTTGGCTGTCACTTTGAAAACGAGCAAACATTCGAAAGGGTTCAAAATTGTGCCTTGGAAAGGTGTACAAAGTTAACGGGCAAAAAACCCCATTTGGAGAAACACTGCTCTTTTAAGTTCGTGTCACGTGATTTGCGCTTAAACTGAACAATTTTATGAAATATTACTTCATATTCGGACCCTTAGGCATATTACAAATAAAACAACACAGCGTAAAGTACCCGATTTCTCCTTTGTTCTTATAGTAATCTTGCGCCAAAGTTAAAGACTACTTGTTCACTTTTATTAAGTAGAAAAACGTGTACAAAACGTATGAGCAAATATTCAGGTCATCGTGACGTCATCCCTTTGAAATAAGTCGTGCATCAGGGTCTTTGTTGGCTATTACTTTGGGAACGATCAGAGACTGCAAAGTTACCGAAATTGTCGCTGAAAAACGTGTACAAAGTCAATGGGCTATAAACTTGTTTGCAGAAACACTGCTCCTTTAAGTTCGTGTCACGTGATTTGCGCTTAACCTGAACAATTTTTATGAAATATTACTTCATATTCGGACTCTTAGGCATATTTCAAATAAAATAACAGAGCGTAAAGTACCCGATTTCTCCTTTGTTCTGATAGTAATCTTGCGCCGAAGTTAAAGACTACTTGTTCACTTGTGTTAAGTAGAAAAACGTGTACAAAACCTATGGGGAAAAATGAAATATTCAAAAATGAATATAAAATAAGGGGATGATGTCATCATGACGTCATCCCTTTGCAATAAATCTTGCATCAGGGTCTTCGTTGGCTATCACTTTGGGAACGATCAAAGACTGCAAAGTTACCGAAATTGTCGCTCAAAAGCGTGTACAAAGTCAATGGGCTATAAACTTGTTTGCAGAAACACTGCTTCTTTAAGTTCGTGTCACGTGATTTGCGCCTAAACTGAACAGTTTTTATGAAATATTACTTCATATTCGGACTCTCAGGCATATTTCAAATAAAATAACAGAGCGTAAAGTACCCGATTTCTCCTTTGTTCTGATAGTAATCTTGCGCCGAAGTTAAAGACTACTTGTTCACTTGTGTTAAGTAGAAAAACGTGTACAAAACCTATGGGGAAAAATTAAATATTCAAAAATAAATATAAAATAAGGGGATGATGTCATCATGATGTCATCCCTTTGAAATAAATCTTGCATCGGCATCTTCGTTGGCTATCACTTTGGGAACGATCAAAGACTGCAAAGTTACCAAAATTGTCGCTCAAAAACGTGTACAAAGTCAATGGGCTATAAACTTGTTTGCAGAAACACTGCTTCTTTAAGTTCGTGTCACGTGATTTCCGCTTAAACTGGACAATTTTTATGAAATATTACTTCATATTCGGACTCTTAGGCATATTTCAAATAAAATAACAGAGCGTAAAGTACCCGATTTTGCCTTTGTTCTTATAGTAATCTTGCGCCGAAGTTAAAGACTACTTGTTCACTTGTGTCAAGTCGAAAAACGTGTACAAAACCTATGGGGAAAAATGAAATATTCAAAAATAAATATAAAATAAGGTGATGATGTCATCATGACGTCATCCCTTTGCAATAAATCTTGCATCGGGGTCTTCGTTGGCTATCACTTTGGGAACGATGAAAGACTGCAAAGTTACCAAAATTGTCGCTCAAAAACGTGTACAAAGTCAATGGGCTAGAAACACGTGTGTAGGAAAACTGCTCCTTTAATTTCATGTCACGTGATTTTTGTCTAAACTGGGAAAAACTTATGAAATATTATTTAATATTTGGACACTTGGGTATATTTGCGATCGAACGGAAGGGAAAATTTAGTCTGATTTCTTCTTCGTTCTGGTAGTAATTCTGGGTCGAAGTTGAGGACTGCTCACGCATTTTGCGGGACAATGTGTGTACAAACCCTATGTTGTGCAACAACGCCATACATGGTTCAATATGGGACAGTTTCTTGAAAATTGAAAGCCCAGGCAGGTGTGACCGTAATTCTGCAATAGCGCCCTCATAGCCTGATATACGACAGTCCGAAAACTGTGTGCAATCTGTGTACAAAGTCTATGGGGGAAAATTAATTCTTCAAAAATCAATAATAAATAAACTACTTAAGTTATCACTGTGAATTTCTTCTAGGACCGTCCTTGGATGATCACACAATTATCCTCCAAGTTTGAAATTCTTCTGATTTTCCTAGGTGCCAAAGTGTAGGGGTAGAAAAACTTGGCTGAAGAAGAAGAAAAAAAAAAAAAAAAAACTAGAGAAACGTGTTTGTAAACAAACACAGAGCTGGTTCGGGACTGTTTTACCAACAAGATAAGTATTGTTGATCAAAGCTCTCAAACTAACCCAAATGCTGGGTTGAAAACGTGTACAAAGTCAAGGGGCTGAAATAAATATTGAAAAAACAAGAGTAAATCACATGACGACGTCATCATGACGTCATTTATATACAATAATTTCTGTATCAAGATTTTTGTTGGCTGTCACTTTGAAAACGAGCAAACATTCGAAAGGGTTCAAAATTGTGCCTTGGAAAGGTGTACAAAGTTAACGGGCAAAAAACCCCATTTGGAGAAACACTGCTCTTTTAAGTTCGTGTCACGTGATTTGCGCTTAAACTGAACAATTTTATGAAATATTACTTCATATTCGGACCCTTAGGCATATTACAAATAAAACAACACAGCGTAAAGTACCCGATTTCTCCTTTGTTCTTATAGTAATCTTGCGCCAAAGTTAAAGACTACTTGTTCACTTTTATTAAGTAGAAAAACGTGTACAAAACGTATGAGCAAATATTCAGGTCATCGTGACGTCATCCCTTTGAAATAAGTCGTGCATCAGGGTCTTTGTTGGCTATTACTTTGGGAACGATCAGAGACTGCAAAGTTACCGAAATTGTCGCTGAAAAACGTGTACAAAGTCAATGGGCTATAAACTTGTTTGCAGAAACACTGCTCCTTTAAGTTCGTGTCACGTGATTTGCGCTTAACCTGAACAATTTTTATGAAATATTACTTCATATTCGGACTCTTAGGCATATTTCAAATAAAATAACAGAGCGTAAAGTACCCGATTTCTCCTTTGTTCTGATAGTAATCTTGCGCCGAAGTTAAAGACTACTTGTTCACTTGTGTTAAGTAGAAAAACGTGTACAAAACCTATGGGGAAAAATGAAATATTCAAAAATGAATATAAAATAAGGGGATGATGTCATCATGACGTCATCCCTTTGCAATAAATCTTGCATCAGGGTCTTCGTTGGCTATCACTTTGGGAACGATCAAAGACTGCAAAGTTACCGAAATTGTCGCTCAAAAGCGTGTACAAAGTCAATGGGCTATAAACTTGTTTGCAGAAACACTGCTTCTTTAAGTTCGTGTCACGTGATTTGCGCCTAAACTGAACAGTTTTTATGAAATATTACTTCATATTCGGACTCTCAGGCATATTTCAAATAAAATAACAGAGCGTAAAGTACCCGATTTCTCCTTTGTTCTGATAGTAATCTTGCGCCGAAGTTAAAGACTACTTGTTCACTTGTGTTAAGTAGAAAAACGTGTACAAAACCTATGGGGAAAAATTAAATATTCAAAAATAAATATAAAATAAGGGGATGATGTCATCATGATGTCATCCCTTTGAAATAAATCTTGCATCGGCATCTTCGTTGGCTATCACTTTGGGAACGATCAAAGACTGCAAAGTTACCAAAATTGTCGCTCAAAAACGTGTACAAAGTCAATGGGCTATAAACTTGTTTGCAGAAACACTGCTTCTTTAAGTTCGTGTCACGTGATTTCCGCTTAAACTGGACAATTTTTATGAAATATTACTTCATATTCGGACTCTTAGGCATATTTCAAATAAAATAACAGAGCGTAAAGTACCCGATTTTGCCTTTGTTCTTATAGTAATCTTGCGCCGAAGTTAAAGACTACTTGTTCACTTGTGTCAAGTCGAAAAACGTGTACAAAACCTATGGGGAAAAATGAAATATTCAAAAATAAATATAAAATAAGGTGATGATGTCATCATGACGTCATCCCTTTGCAATAAATCTTGCATCGGGGTCTTCGTTGGCTATCACTTTGGGAACGATGAAAGACTGCAAAGTTACCAAAATTGTCGCTCAAAAACGTGTACAAAGTCAATGGGCTAGAAACACGTGTGTAGGAAAACTGCTCCTTTAATTTCATGTCACGTGATTTTTGTCTAAACTGGGAAAAACTTATGAAATATTATTTAATATTTGGACACTTGGGTATATTTGCGATCGAACGGAAGGGAAAATTTAGTCTGATTTCTTCTTCGTTCTGGTAGTAATTCTGGGTCGAAGTTGAGGACTGCTCACGCATTTTGCGGGACAATGTGTGTACAAACCCTATGTTGTGCAACAACGCCATACATGGTTCAATATGGGACAGTTTCTTGAAAATTGAAAGCCCAGGCAGGTGTGACCGTAATTCTGCAATAGCGCCCTCATAGCCTGATATACGACAGTCCGAAAACTGTGTGCAATCTGTGTACAAAGTCTATGGGGGAAAATTAATTCTTCAAAAATCAATAATAAATAAACTACTTAAGTTATCACTGTGAATTTCTTCTAGGACCGTCCTTGGATGATCACACAATTATCCTCCAAGTTTGAAATTCTTCTGATTTTCCTAGGTGCCAAAGTGTAGGGGTAGAAAAACTTGGCTGAAGAAGAAGAAAAAAAAAAAAAAAAAAAAAAAAAAAAAAAGGAAAAAAAAAAAAAAAAAAAACAATTTCAATACCCGGTTCGGCTGAACTGCCGAACCAGCTAAAAAAAAAAAAGGAAAGAAAAAAAAAAACAGAACGATTTCAATACCTGGTTCGGCTGAACTGCCGAACCAGCTAATAACATCTAACACATATGTACAATTAAACTTTTCATTCTTCAAAACTCTTTGAATTTGTGAAAAAAAAGAAGAAAAATAAATGACACAATGACTCAGTGAACTCTAGATCATTCTCAAGCAGTGGCTTCCATGCCTTGCGTATTATTTGGATTCACCCCAGGGGTACCCCTACCGGTAGTACGTGTACTATGTAGCCTGAGAAAGTTTTGAAAGAGTTCCATAACTTATTACGGACAATGCTTGATGCCCCTGTGCACAAACCTATGAGACTTCTCTGAAAATACCTCAGAGTTTTCTAAGTAAATGTTTGGGAATTTTCCTAGTTAAATTTCACTTTTTAGGACGTGTTATCACTTTCTAATGACTGTTGTAACATATTAAGGGAAAATTAGTGTTGTCTGTATGTAGAACTCTGTCCACAAGTTTAATGGCTCTGAAAGAACTAGGCCTACCGGTAGCCCAGCCTAATGATCTGCATATTCGACTATGTGATATCAAAGGTCTGCGAATTAGGAGCACAACGAATAGCCAAATATGTTCGTGGGGTAACTGCAGGATGAGGATGTTCCTTTTTAAAAGTTTGGACTAACGTTAGCGAATCACTCATCAGTCCTGTCAGCAGGACCAGTACCAGTACATGTACGGGTACGGTGCGAGTGGTCAGGTTTGCATGACTTCTTGACACTGACAGTCAGCTGCGCTACTCGACATGCTCGATTTTTCCTATCTCAATGCTGCATAATTTGTCGATATTCTGCCATCAGTGGATAACCTACATGCGAGTAGGCCTATATTCCAAGATTTCCCATTCACCGTTGATGTAGCCCTGCCCGATCGTGCAGATTACTCGATCGTTCTTGCCCAGACAGCTACAGACGGCAAGGACTACTGCTCTAACATGTCCATGCCTTGACCACTGATCACTTAACTATGCGGATCTATTCGCACTGATCGCAGATGTCAACAAAGCTGTGGCCCTGTGCTACCTTACCTTGCCAATTGGTTACAAACTCGGTGTTAAAAATAACGTTAATCAAGCTGAGTAGTTCAAAATTACAACTTCAGCAAAAACATCGATGGCCTGCCCTGAGCACTGATGAGGTTGAAACAGCGAGAGTTCTCATCATATTAGCCAAGGAAATGGGACACGCGGCGGCCGGCGATAGACTGGCATGTTCTACAGCATTCCTCACTCAAGGCTTGGCCGGCCGGCCCTGCCTATGACCTCAGTCTGAAGCAATTAAATTTCCACGGTAATCTGTGGTATGGTTATACACAAAGGATTGAAAGGAATGTGGACCCGAAAGGCAGTGGAAAACCAGTCATGTTTTGGACAGCCCCTACGCTGTGTGCGCGCAGCGCCCTCTTATGCCTTGATAGTTTCCCCCTAAGGTGGGAGGGGTTCAAGTTTTTAATGGGGAGGGGCTTATCAAAGCCTTATTTTCTTGAAGATGGAGAAATAAAATAAGTAAAATGAAGCTAAAAGGCATGTATATGCGTAACCTTAAGAAAAACGAAGACGCCTGTTCTGATGATCAGAATGATATGTTTGTGAAAAAGGTTGGCATCGGCAATTACCATTATTTGGGGTTTGTCACTAATTGGGAGCGTCGTGGGCGTGATGAACCCCATAGCTCTCAGGATAACTGGCACTATGATTCAAAATATTCTATGTGCCCCGAATGGGTACAAAGAAACACGGGAAAATTATTCATATTGATATTATCTTATACAGTTGTTCCTCATCTAATCTTGGATATTACTATGCTTTGCTATGATATTTTTATGATTATTATACCGGCACTTATTTTATTTATTTTTGGGGTACTGGTGAGTACCGTAAGTGAATTTGCTCCATTGTTCGTCAGTCACGCCGTTATCCAATGCATGTTTGGTGATATTTTTTAGTGAGCGGCGACTGACCGCGTCGCCCAATAGCGCTGGCTCCGGGAGAAAGAAACACACGTCTATGCAGCGGCATGGCTGGGGGGGCGGACCCCTATGAAAAATCGTCGACCCCTGTCGCCCCCACTTGATGTGATCACGATTAAGTATATGTATATTTCCCAACGTCCAGTCAGCTTCCCCCTCCCTTTAGCGTGAAGCCCCACCCCGTGCTCAGAATCCTGGCTACGCCGCTGCGTCTATGGGACATTGTAGCTCCAGGCCAATAGCTTCCATAGACACACACGTTATTTTCAGCAACAGCCAAAGCTTTTCGAATGATGGTCAGTGGAGCGTGTTCTGTTCCCGGCCATAAGGTGGAGTGGTATGCCTCTAGCTGTTTTTGTCTGCTTTCAGTTATAGTTGCCGTGTCCAAAACGGGCCTCCGGAGCTTCGTCTGGGTCTGTAGTTTAGGCTACTCGTTTCCGCATATTTCAAATGGAGTGAAGACCTAGACCCAGCTCTTGACAACAGATTCGGACGCATTTCAGGATAAAATTCAATCGACAAGCTGTGACCGCCTGCTTGCATGCTTGACCAATCGCTGTCCCCCATTTCAAACGTCATTAGCGTTTCCGAAACGTTCAATGCTGTAAAGTAGGACTTTCTATTTCATCAAACAAATCCAATTCACCCAAAAATGCAACCGTTGCATCCTTAACGAGTGATCTCATTTAAAAGTTTATTTACAAATGCATATTTCAAAGAAATATTGAAGATGAACAGGGTAAATCGTAGAAATTTTATGCGCGAAGTAATACAGCTCGGGTTATGCGACGAAGACGCTTACACGAAGTGTAAAAAATCAAACTGTTATCTTCCCGCTCGTTTATTGACTCCAATCTCACTCCGCGGCTTGAACATCACCAAGTGTGGAAGTCCAACGGGGCGAGCGCACACAGAAAAAGCCTCGTGAGTCCTTCGGCTCAATTTGAATGAACTGAGTTAACCGGCAGCAACAACAAATGACTCGCCAACTGTCGTCTTGACGAAAGTCCATCTCTTCAAACCGGTGTCGTCATCATTCTGTCTTTTTGCCATCATTGCGGATTTATCCAAATCATGGCCAAACCAACATCAGCAACGTGGGCAGGCTGACTGAATTTGTCGGCGCATTCGAAAGCACGCAGCGTACTTCCGAGCGAGACCAAAAGACAATCTTGGATTTCATTGACTTCAGATATCTTTTTAATACGGACTCCGTCATTCTTGTCGTTGGAACTTTAATTGGACAACACCAGTACCAAGCTGGGGCTTACGAATTTAATGTAGTTCGTTTCATGTTGAGCTGCAGTAGAACTCCAAGCGAATAAATTTTTGAAGAACTTTGTGGACTTTTGTGAGCATGTTGGGTCTCGGTTTGCAACGAATAACATTAAAAGGTTGTTTTGCAAAGGTGCAAAAAGAAAGAACGGAAAAAACAGCTTGGGTAAGTCTGATAACATACAGAGCAAGAGGTGAGTGAAACTGAACGCAGGGCTGAGGCAAATGAAAAATGTCTTTTTTTGTGTGTGATAGGCGTGACTTCTTTTTTAGATTTTTTAGGGAAGGCCTTCCAATTTTCGATACGAAAATGTGTCTTCGCACTGCTTTACCAACATTCTTTGTAATGCACATCATAAGGCGACCTGGTTGAATCTTACAGTAACACTCCTGTATGTTTATGCAGCGGTTTTCTTTGTAAAAATGGGTAAGTATGGGTGAAGCCACGCTGATTTGTACTGTTCAGATAACCTAGAAACCTCACGTACACGTACGTGTACGTACACGTACATGTACATGTACATGTACATGTACATGTACAGTACATGTATTGTACACTGTACATGTACATGGCTGGCACGTGGACTATAAACTAGTCAGCGTAGGTTAAAACACGCGCAACTTGGACAATGGGCGTGGCTATAATAGGCTCCGTTAATTCTATTGGATAATAGCTTGAACTTAATTTGCATAGGTATGTGGCCAGGTGCAGAGTGCAATGAGCCGAAAACAATGCGCTTTCACGATCCTCTCGAGAAAAAAAGCACTCTTCAAAAGTTCGTTTACACTTCGTCTGACTATACGGGCAAAATCAGTTGGTTGTTAAAGAGGCCTCCTTGAAGTTATTTATTTACTGGTAATAATATCAAGTAACACTTCTTAGTGTGTCAATTATGCAATAATAATTTCTAAAGTAGAATGTAATGTATGAACTTTTATTTTACACTATACTTGTGTAAGGCAGCATTCCAATGGAAAAAACATCCCACACCGGCAGACATACTAGCAAAACGCCAGTTACCGAAAAAAACGTAGAAAACCACTGCTTTCAAATAAATAATGAAACAATAACTTCGAAATTGATGAAAGCAATAGTTGAAGAGCTTTTGCATTAAAGTTAATAATGTGTAATAACATAATATGGGCGGACGTTTTCTAGAACGTGTATGGCAGTGCCTAGTGCACTGTTTCATTAAGTTACAAGAGGAACAAAAGATATCAGGAGAAAATACCTGCGACAGTCTAATGCAGTCGAAACTGTCACGGTCTTAGGTTCATTGGCACAATAATTATTCATTGGTTGAATGTCTATGTATAGCACTAATATTGAGGAGGTCCTGCTCTCAACACAGAAAGGAAATTCATTGTATAGACAAATGCCACATTTTGGTGCTTATATGATTAGAATTTGACAATGCCTGGTGCGTTGTCGATTTCGGTTTTGAACTTGCATTGTAGTTACATGCAACATGAAGCCATTTATGATAGGGGAAACAAATAACCATGGAGATCCCATGGAGTTCTATTGTTCCACATGGAGGTATTTCATTAATGGGGTAGGTTAGACACTAGGTAGGGATGCAGCCAGAGCTTTTGCGTGCAATAAGCAGCGACGCCTAGCAGTTGCTTGCGAGAGAGAAAGTCCGAATAGGTGTGCGAGTGTGAGAAGGAAAAGAAATTGAATCCCTGAGTGTTAAATAACAATTATCGCATAGCTTCTGTGCGTCGGTTATCAAATTAGACGTTTATCGGGAATAAAGCAGATAAAAGAGATGGTAATAACACTTTCCACCTAATTTGAAGAAATATCCTAGAAAAAAATAATCCCAATACATTACTGTCAAATTCAAGTAAATCTAAATGGAGTAGAAACAAAATCCAAGTGAAATTCGGTGAAGTGAAGTGTAAAGTTTCAATCCAACGTACGTCGAGTAAACCCAAAGTGAAAGTGAAGCCAAAGAAAGTCGAAATAAAGTCAAAACGCTCAAAGTCGGTCAGAGTCGGTTATAGTCAGAGTCAGTGTCAGAGTCAGAGTCGTCCGTGTCAGAGACGTTAGTCTTTTGTCAGTCAGTCATTTCAGTCGTCGATTCAGAGTTGTCAGAGTCCTCAGTCAGTCGTCAGAGTCAGAGTCGTCAGAGTCAGAGTCGTTTGTCAGTCTGTGTCGTCAGAGTCGTCAGAGTCAAAGTCCTCAGTCAGCCGTCAGATTCAGAGTCGTCAGAGTCAGAGTCGTCAGTCAGTCGTCAGAGTTGTCAGTCAGTGTCGTCAGAGTCGTCAGAGTCAGAGTCGTCAGTCAGTGTCGTCAGAGTCGTCAGTCAGAGTCGTCAGAGTTAGTCGTCTGTCACAGTCTTGAGTCGGTCGTCGGTCACAGTCATTTGTCAGTCAGTCCTAGGAGTCGTCAGAGTCAGTGTCAGTCGTAGTCAGAGTCGTCAGAGTCAGTGTCGGTCGTTTTCAGAGTCGTTAGAGTCGTCAGTATGAGTCGTCGTCAGTCGTAAGAGACCGTAAAATCCGGTTTTAATGACTTTGAACAAAATAGATGTGTATTTGTATACAGACTACATAAATATGTATTTCTATTGCCGATAATAATTTGCAAGGTGTTAAGATTTATTCGTTGTAAAAGATACCTACAGCTGATGTTCCACCCATCTTTAAACCCAACTATATTAAAAAGATCTTGAAACACAACGACGAGCAAATTGTGGGTGAGAATTATGATGCCTGATGAGTAATAGTGAATTTATTAAACCAGTGCCCATGCGAGCAGTGTCCATGCGAGCAGCGCGGAGCGAAGCATCACGTAGCGTTAGTTCACAGAGAGGAGGGCTAGGTTTGTTATCAGGTAAATAGGCTAATGTAGACAGGGAGCATGTATAATTTGTTAGGCATGAAAGGAAACCAAGGCATGGTTTTCATTACATTAAAGTTGAAACAAATATTAACTGACAGCTGTACTGTTTACACAGAAGAAAACTAGTAAGAATACGTGCTTTGATATGATGGCAAGGGGAGTGATTTTTTTCAGCAAGGCAACTTTAGGCAACTTAAACGGACAACTCGTGTGAAACGGTAACGGTTTGTCTTCTGAAATTCCGCAGGTAATTAATGACATGGATATTGTCGGTTTTCCTATTCATTTAAATAATCATAATATATAATTTAAAAATAAATTCCTGAAGGTGGTGGTTTTGAAGATTTTTTTGCTTTCAGTTAAAACACCCTTTGACATTAAACAGTTTCAAAAGGGACCTGGCTTGTGTTAAAACATTCTAAGAACTTGATGAAACAATCCATTGGAATCCTGTCCTCTAGGTAGCAGTTTTTCTGGTACTTAAATTGTTTCGTTTCAGTTTAGGATGTAACTTCAAACACTAACCGAGACCGAAAGACACCGAGACAGAAAAAGAGATGATGCATGCCCCCAAGCAAAAAAAATCTAAGATTCCGTCAGTTTATAATTGTATTAAATCATACATCAGTATTTCAGACGACACTGTTGAAAGACGATAGATGTACGACACTACAACACACCAAGTGGAAACTGGAAACTCAGTGATGAGATGGAGAAATATCGGCAGTAGCTGGTACACTGCCTGACAGTCAGTAAAACTCAAGTTGTATAAATGAAACTTATGCAGTACTAACAGGTAGTAACGGCTTGAAACACGGAACCAGTCGCCTTATTTGAAGGAAAACGAGCTCTTGAAGAGGAAAAATTACAGCTAAACCGACCACGTGTAAATGATTTTGTTTATTAAGTCGGCAGCACCGAATGTAAGGGGAAACGGAAAAGGAACATGGATGCTGAACTTGGATAATTATACATATATTGGAACAACCAGCGATAAAGAAGGCAATGCCTGGTGCGTTGCCCAACTTTATGGCAATGCAGAGAGGCTTTCCTTAATTCTTTATAATTGTATAAAGTTTCTGGGACCAACAGCAGTGATATCTTGCAGGTTACAACATCAACAATGCCTGGTGCGTTGTCCATAATGCAGGGACTATACATTCTAAAGTCGCTAGAAAAGGAATCAACGGCTGTACCCATCTGATGACAATGCCTGGTGCGTTGTCCCTTCTGAGATCCTCGAGACGATATACTAATTCCCATTGACAGTGCTTGGTGCACTGTCCTTTATATGAAGCTCAAAATATCAGGTTTAAGTGTCATGAGAGGCTTGGGGATTGCAACTTACATCCATGACCGTGCAGGAGAAGAAAATCCATTGTGATTTATCTTTGCAAAATGAGGATATTGCTATAGTTCTCGGTAGTTCCACGATCGAGTAAAAACTTCCTTGCTGAAAAGACAAGATTGTAGAGCAGTAAATAGGCCTAACACCTTCAAGGAGTCCTCTGTGATGATATCGATTGAAAGACAAACCGAATTAGTGTCGTGAAAGTATGCTGGGCAAAATCAAATCCAGTGTCCAAAAATACATTTGATAAAATAGTGCAAAACAATTTAGAAATGAGTTAACGCAGCCTGTATAGCCACTCTCACTGTCTTTCGGGATCCCGATTCATAATAGTTATTTCGACTCTGCTTTAGACGTGTATTTTATATTTACCTATTCGATTGTGTAAAGTAATTTTTTTAACCATCGGTAATTATGTTCCTATACAAGCGAGTACGTGCGAGTGGTTACTTCTGTTTGAATAAGGTAACGAAAGCGAATTGAAAGGTAACGAGCGAGTATGAGTAGTGGACTAAAAATGAAGTCGGTAATCGGTATTGGAGCTGAACGGCATGTCAGCGACGTCGGTGGAAAGACAAAGTGAAAAGCTTTTCCAAAATGTAAATGAGCGAGGCGAGTATTGAAATTGTTTTACAGTGTATATGGGTTACGTCATGACACGAGAAAGATAAAACATGTTTTGTACCCATATCAACATGGTTCCAAAGCATTGTCGGAGGAAGGTAACGAGCGCGTGCGAGGAGTGAATGAACTAATACTTCAAACCAGTTGTCCCTTGACGCACAGACTAAGAACAGGTTGACCTGGGTGTGTTAAACAAATAAAATATTTGCAAGAAACGAAAGGCTATTTGAATACAATATTGTATCTGCAAAAAGGATATACTTACGCACTTCTGGGCGATGAATGTATTATTAATGACCAGAGAACAGAGATACACGACATTTACGGCAGAAACTAAAAGCACGATTATGGAGCGATCCCCGGTAGTGGCAGATACATTGTCCTTGTCAATAAATGTCATAGTTGTAATTAAACGTAAGCACTAAATCAAGTCGTATGGCCCAGACAGTACATGGGAAAAATTCCATGAGGAGGAAAACGAAGTTCTTCTACTATAGGAAGAAACATCAAAGTTTAATCAAAGTTTATAATTGTATAAAAGGAAAGCTTAAGATATCAGAGACGTTCACGACGATGTTATGCGTCAAGATCAAGATCAACGAAAGAGCAATGCATGTGCATGTTCTTGTTTATAAAGTGTATAAACTGGACAGTTGTTTGTAGGTTGCGACGAAGAAAGACCATGGAATAGTGATCTTGGATACAGACTGTTAACAGCTACAGTTAAGATGGGCAACGCCTGGTACTTTGCCCTTCAACTGCCAAAACATACCAGAAATTCTTTCTCTGTTTCCGGAACCAGCGGCAGTGAATTCATCATTGGACAACGTAGACAGTGCCTGGTATGTTATCCCTAATCCTAAGACTTTTGGCTGCAATTAGAAAAGAAAGGACTGACGGCTGCATCAAACAAAGAGACTTATTACTACATCTAATAACAATGCCTGTTGGTTGTTGCCATGGAGAGTACAACACCTATTTGAGCGTGAAAGCAGTGTCTTCGAGAGGAATGCAAAGAGATCATCTCCCTTGAGTACACAGGGAGTATCTTAATTGACCGACAACGTCTTAATGTAATAATAGGCTTATTTCCGAAGCGATGTCGTAATACTAATGGCATTGCCTGGTGCATTGTTCTTAAAATTAAGTTCAAAAATCAAGTTAAGCGATTAAATCCAGTGCAATTGAGCTGTAACTAGAGTTTATCTCAGATGCATGCTGTCGTGAATGAGCAAACCGAGGATTTTATATTACTCAAACTTCCCACTGTAGCACGACCGAACAGAAGCTACCCAGTGGTCGACAAAATTATTTATTTTGATTATCGATATTATTTGGTGTGTATCGATTCTTTCTGCAAGAATTTACTGCTTGTTTTATCAGAGATTATAAGAAGTTATTCTTTAATAAGTCGATGGCTTTTATTTACAACTGTAATGCATAGTAAAAGATACTGTAATGATAACGATACATTGCGGCAGAGTTTATAATTAGAAGTCAGTAAGAGCAAGAAATAAACTGGCTGGAAGAATGAAGGTACCGTATATCAAAATACCTAAAATTGACACTCGGTAAAAGAGCACTGTGCTTCTATTAAAAAGTGTGCGTTTTCGCTTTTGTGCGAATAAAATTATGGTAAATGACGAAATTCGAACAATTCGACTGTGATTTAAAAGGCAGCTAGCGAGTACGAGAAGTGAGGAAAAACCACAAAGAAAGTGTTAAAATGACGAGGGTTTACATGAAACGATATACGTACGAAATAAAGGGGGAAATGTTACCCGGAGTAGAGTGACGGAATTAATATATAAACGACTGTAATAAATTACAAGACGTTGCTGGTATCAACGAACAAATACGGGGGTGAACGAAATAATACTTGAAAGCAGCGTTATTTTGTTCTCTGAAGTGATAACGAAAACGTCAATATTTCCAACCAGATCGAGTACGACTAGTTAAAGAAATATTTTCGTGCATGTTAAAAACCGGTTGTCTGCACGTACAAAGAAAATACCGAGAACTGCTCGAGTAGTAACATATTTGTAGGGGAAATAACGAAATCAAAAATCGAAAACATCAAAGCACACACACAACGTGTACACATACATAAATATAGCGAGAAGCGGAAGAAACGATACGTCATTGCATTGTGGTACTTCTCTGAACTCTTACAAAATTAAAAGTCAAAATGACAACTGGTGGAAAATAGGAAATAATCACATCTGATCTGAAACGAAATGTTTTAACGAGCGTAGCATTATGGGCCGAAAAATACCCTAGCTGTCGGTCAGAATTTAAAGGGGTTATGGCGAGGAACAAGCGAGCACGACTGAAAAAGTGTATTTTGAGTTCAAGTCGAACTTTAACGTAAAATAATACAAGAGCGAGGTCTGTACCTGAAATAAAATGTCACGAGAAGTGTTAGGAATGTATGGTATCAGCGTGTAACATTTAAGAGTAATCAAGAGGTAATACTTGAAATCAGCTTTGCTTGACTGAAAAGGGTTAAAGAAGACCAAATACATGTATACGTTCGAAATGGAACTTCGCTTTGAAAATAATAAATCCCAACTATATTATACCCTACTAAATAATGTAAAACAAAAAGAAAACAGGCCCGTATCACCCTAAGAGATGGTGGGATCGGTGGAAGAAATGTTTTGCAGGGTATAACGGTACCAATTTTAATGCCCTCAAAATGCGTTTGAAATTACCGGCTTAACCCACAACCGAGAATATTGTCATCAAAAACACGAAATGTTTATTATATCAACCATGAAAATGATATGACTCTCTGCGATACAAAATTAATAATAAAGTCGTGAAGTTCATCGTAACGCTACTACAAAGAGGGGCTGCAAACAATATCACGAAGCGTTTATGAATGTGTAGTAAATAAAGAAATGTCGTAACTGGTAATACCGACAAGCGAAAACCTTCCGACTCGTGTCTACTTGTTTCGCAACATGTAACGAGCGAGTACGTGTGGGAAAAAAAACGAGTGCTAGAGTTTGTTATTGTCACTTTTTCGCCGAACTGCAGAAACCCATTAGGCCTAAATAACGAAAAATGGACAAAATTACGCGAAAGACTAGTGAAATATACTGGAATTAACTGCAGCATAAAAGCCACGATTACAGATGCAAATACTTGAAATTGTTTTTGTCGGGAATCGATAAATGACGATGCATCTCATAATGATGGTTCTAACAAGTATTCCTATAGTGGCTTTAACAAAATTACAAACAGACTTTACTTCCCAGTATTTTTGCACCACGTATCCGCGACTTTCTTCCCCAACAACTTGTAGGACAAACAATTGAGTCAACGTAAGGGGGGATATAGCATAAAAAAGCTTGCATAAGAATGTGTTTTCAATCGCAAGCAACTTTCTCTTTTGTTTCCTCCCACATTAAATGCTCACCTTCTCTGATTGCCATGCTTGACTGTCACCTGAATGTTTTCAATGTAAGTCCGATCAACAGGAATTGGCATGAAACCTTGTAGTTTTAAACACATATCACATAGGAATTTGTCACTGGTGTATAGTGTCTTCTAAACTTTGCTTGTACTGTAAGTCCGATTTGCATACGTCGGCAAATAGGGAACGTGTCGGAGTCTTACTTGTGATTATAAAAATCAGTGAAATGAAACATAATATCACGTACATTAAAAAATCGGCAAAAATTCAGATCGTTTAATGAAAGGCATCGGCGAGTGCAAATTAACAAAAGGATCGTTTACGAGTGGAAGAAGTTTACTTAAAAGTAACCGTCGAAAGGGCACAAGTAAAGCTTGTATGAAAGGTGACAGTGAGAGGTGAAAGAAAGAAATCTGTGTCTTTGTTTCTAAAACGGCAAACCATCAAAATCGAACTTTTGGACCGAATCGAAATTTTGCCTTATAAATGCAACAAACGAGTGCAAAGGGAGTGAAAGGTATTTGAAATTAGTTTGTAATTTTTTCCACGGATATCTGTCAAAGATAGATCAACGTCAGTCCCATTGGGCCTTTTTCAGCAATACAAAATAATTTTGGCGAGGAATTCTTCATGTAAACTGGTTCGGTGACAATTTTTTTTACATACTGCGTGTCTACACGTCTTTTCCACAGGATATCTACTATCTTCTACCTCAGTGTAAAATATCAGCTACGCTGAGACCTTTGAAAGGGGCATACATTTCTATATAACTACATCCTGCATGCAAAATAGACCACGTGACTGTTTCCAGTGTCAGTGGGCTAACTTTTTGTCCACGTCAAATGAGTCCGACTTCTGTCACCTGAATCGGCTTGAGCGACTTGCGGTTTTTGTACCACCATTAATCTTTGTATTTTGCATCAATGAAAATATCTTCTGATCTTAGTCCGAATTGGCAAATGAGGAATATACATGTACTGTGTTGAAGTTACATGCGATTCGGGGATAAACAATTATGCATTAGTGCAGATCGCCATCAGCAAGGTTTTGTCAATTGTAAGTCCGATCCATAGTCATCGGCAAGGTAAATCTGTCAGTTCTACCAATGAGCTATAGGAACACATGATTATACTAAACTACGACGGGTTCAGTTACTAGCGCGCCCGTACTCAATATACAAGTTTGGTCCCTGATACATGTACATGTACCATGCTCTACAACCCCACCCCGAGGTAATTTTTAGACTCTCCATGACGTCAACAATGTTCGGTTGATGTAACGGAAGTTTGTTGTGAAAATCAGGCCATCATAGCTGGCTTAAAATCGCCCCTGGTAATATCTTAAGCCCGTAATGAGTGTTCACATGCACAGTAACCTGAGCCAAAATGATGCCAATGAATCTTAGATTGCCAACGCTTCATGCATCGTGTATAGTGAGGTCCAGATAACTACTTCAGTGAGGCTTAGATATAACTACTGCAGTGAGGCTTAGATATATAACTACTGCAGTGAGGCCTAGATAACTACTGCAGTGAGGCCTAGATAACTACTGCAGTGAGGCTTAGCTACATAACTACTGCAGTGAGGCTTAGCTACATAACTACTGCAGTGAGGCTTAGCTACATAACTACTGCAGTGAGGCTTAGCTACATAACTACTGCAGTGAGGCTTAGCTACATAACTACTGCAGTGAGGCTTAGATTCTTTACTGTGATCTGAGGTGGTGTACAGGTTAATGTGCAGAATATTTTGCCTCGAGTTAACTAAGCATCGGCTATGCCGAGCTCTATGTTTCCTGTTAGTTCAACGAGAATCTACAGGTGCACCGAGGAGTTGCAGCCTAGTACCATTTCGGTGTCGGAAAGATATCCTTGCCGTCTTGCTGCGGATGCCTTGGACCGCTGACGATTGCAGGCGACATCAAGGAACCGGAAGCGGGGAGGAAGACCGTCAGATGACCGATGACCCTGCTTGTTGTGCCTTCCATTACCGGTCAAAAAGTACGCTTGAGTAAAGTAAACTTTCAATCGATTAATTGGGCTACGAACAAGAACCCAATGAAGAAATGTAATAAAGTAATTTCAGAAACCTGCCTGGTTATTCGTCTGGCGACATTTGTGATGTGTTTTCCGACCATTTTGCTTTAATAATGGCTCATATTTCTCGTTTTGTTGGGCTTTGTTGTACAAAGAATAACGGTCACCAAGCCACAGCGCAGTGACAGGATGGGGATGAGGCTCACTGTTCTACCTTGACGAGGGAATGCTGGACCGATCCCCGCGCTCCATCTGAAAGCAAGGAGGATGGACACCCATGGCCGACTCCTGTGTGCTCCACTTTCCATCTAGGTTTGGTAAGTCCTTTGGTCAACGACTCAAGGAAAAAAAAAAATTAAACCTCAACAAACTCTGCAATACCTCATTACCGTTCTATTTTTTTTACCCTGCGTAAAAATATTGTTCAAAGTGATCTTGTAACATCTGCTTGTTACGTAAGGCCCCGTTAATTAAGTCTCGTGTTTCTCATGCTAACTGTTGGCATGCGTGCACTCTTTTCTCGGTTGGATGGTGTTTTGTAATGATAAAAAGACCCTCTCCAAGTTTTTCTTTGGTGTCTTCCCTCTCTGAATGGGTTCTTCATGTTTGTACAGTTCGTAACAAGCCAGGGATATTGGCTAGGGTGCCACCTTGCCATGGGTTCGGGGGGGGGGTTAAACCTTGGAAGGAAATTTTCAAAAAGTGCCGCGCATTTTGTGAATTTCGATTACTTTACTTAAAATGGCTCGTAATTTTGACAAGAGAATATAACAAACTACTTTATTTGGGCCGTGAACACGTTTGGCCTCTGTTAAATTTAAGAATCTAATTAGTATTGATAATTTTAAAAGAGCTGGAGTTCAGTTAGTAAGAAAGGATTTAGAACAGGTCCTCTGCAAACAATTTCAACACACTGTATGCTTCTTTTAATCGCTAACCTGCGGAGTGGACGTTCGACTTGCAATGCTTTCCTTGTCTGTTTTGTTCGCAGGAGTTTACTTACGTTCAAAGCGTCAGTTGTTTTTTATTATTGTTTCAGTTCCTTATTTGTGTATTTAAGTATATTTATGCGCGATGTATCCAACAATCTGCAAAACACGTGTGCCGACGGTGAAATAATGTGCAGCTGTCCTATTTTCCGAGCCACCGATCAATAAGCATAAGAAGTGTGTAATGTAGACTGCCGATATTCGGCAGCTTTTACCCTTGGCCAGTGCCCATTAGATGAGTTGAATAAGGACTTCCTCAGTTTGATTTGCTTCAAATATTAAAGCATCTAAAAAAAGAGGTCATATTTATAATTAACAATCCTTTGGGGTATCCAGGTAGCCAGGCGGGGGGCAAAATGGGAATAATTTTCACTGGAAAAACCCTCTGCTATCCGCGTTGAAAAGAAGCACCCTCTCGTCGGTTGGAAAGAGCCATGTTGGTCGGGGAGTTTTCATTTTGCTGGTAGTGACGCAATCGACCGTTGAAGCAAGATAAGCCTGTTTCCGTATGGTTGTTTGTAACGCAGATGGTCTGCAAGACGTCAAGACGCAGACAGTCGCGGATGAGACGTAGTGCGGCGGCGTCATTCCAGCCAAAAAATTAAACAAAATTGCGTCCAAACATCGGAAAAGTTTTGCAAAAATTCCTTTTTAGGTGGCAATGTTTCCTCTCAGTGAAGCCAAACTGATGCTCTAGTTTGATGTAATTTGTTAATGGTCAGCTATTTTGTTGACAACTGGGGCTGCATGCGCTAGGAAATAGACAAAATGTGTGGTACTAAGCGAGAGAAACGTCATTGTACACCCGTCTTGCCAGCGTGCGTGTTTGTATAGGCCTACTCAGTGACTCAACGCAGACAGGCTGCAAAGTTGAACCGAGCTCAACTTTGCCGATCCGTTTGGGGCTGGTTTGCGTTATGTCTGGGTAATATCAGCGACACTTCCGTTTGACATGTTTCCATTTGTCTGCGTTGAAGTTTGCGTCTTGATTGCGTTGCTCTCTGCGTTTCTTACGTCGATATGGAAACCAGGCTATAGGCCTATGGGATGGAAAGAACCTCCCCTTTTTATGTCGGTCATTGTTATTAATTACAGGAATCCAAAGAGTTTCAGACATCCAGGGGGTGTGTTAAAGGTGACAATTATTGTCTAGCGTATGTTGAGTTTGGACATGTTGGAAAGTACCCCTCCGTCCCACACACATGTACATGTATTGCCTGGTATACCTCTCTTGGTCCGGCTCAGGGCTCGTTGCCAGTACAATAAGCGTTTTCACTTCCTTTACACAAAATGCTGTAATTATCTTCCCCTCCCCCTATATGGAATTCCATATCTGCCGTCGCCCGTCGCATTTTGCTTTTTGTTGTGTCCCAATTCTGCCATTTACCAGTTCCAAACATGCCATTTTCCGTCGTGCGTCGCCCGTCGTGCGTCGTCCGTCGTGCGTCGTCCGTCGCCCGTCGTGCGTCGTCCGTCAAAAGCCGTTGTTTAACAAATGACAATGTGATGATTCCATTCACTTCTAAAGATCTTTTCCGAATAAGGCAATTACAAATCCCACCTGCAAAGCACATACTAGTCACATAATTAATTCCAATAGGCCTAATGCTAGACTACCCCTGCCCCTTGACAAGAAAATATCGCCTCTCTGAGAATTCAACCAAGTGTTTTTTGGGGGAAAATATTTTCAGCAAAAATTGTTCCGGCCAACTTATCCACAGTGTTATTCTAATTTGCATACTGTAAAAATGTGCCGACTTGTTTTCATCAAATTCCAGGAAGAAATCTGCCAACCGATACAGATATTCTATCTTGTCCTCTCAATTTCACCTTGAAATCCAGAAATACCAGACGTGTACGTTGTGGATAACAAACTGTTTATTAAATGTATTGTTAAGGGGCAACTACCACTTGGTTTAAGTTTCAGAAAATATGACGTGTTGGTTTTTGTCGGTGTGTATGCCATGGTGAATAGACCAATGAGAACAGGTTGTCCAGCACATCAGCATTATTTATGGGGCTAACAAGTAATGTTACTGTTTAAAAGACTTCTGTGAGCCAACCTGCAAATAAAGTCATGTCTAATTTGGAGTATACAGCAGATTTTATCACAGGTATACCCGCCCTCAAAATAATGTTGAATCAGTTTGTCTCTTATGAAAACTATTGGGAATCAAACATTGTAAATAATCTATTATTTACATTCCGTTCTGTGGGATATCGTGCAGGGACAGACAGAAATATCACATAGGCTATAGACCTAAAGTCTGGCTGTTAACGAGTAAAGTAAAGTTCTAGAGTAACTAAGTTATCGAGAAAAACAATCTACCGTAACAAAAGTCTATTTTGTTGATTTATTTAACCAAAATGGTGTTATTTCATATACACGTTACTTAGCCGATGTCAGGACATTATTTCTTCTTTCAATTGGAGTTTGGCGCAACTGCAAAAACGAATACATGTACATCTTTTAGTTCTATTGCTAGAATGAGAGTCAGGCATGGTGGATCGATCGAACAAGGACATGTACATGTGAAATGATCAAGGGTCAAAGTAAAAAATACCACTGCGCAATCATGAGAAAAAAACCACGGGCGACGCGCGACGCACGACGGGCGACGCACGACGGACGACGCACGACGGGCGACGCACGACGGCAGATATGGAATTCCATACCCCTAAGTTCCCCACGTCTCCCCGCTGGTTATAACATGGTGAGGACAAACAAAAGCCGCTGGGAAAATTGATACTTTCCTGTAACAGCAGTTCTGAGAGAGAGAACAAGCCAGGCTTTAGTGATTATTTTTTAAAACCATGGTAAGCCTTATAAGTCTGTTTGCATCATGGGAGTAGCTGGCTGGTTGCAATAAATGCACACTGTCAAAATATTTAGGCTTCAATCCTGTTTATACTGTGTAAAAAACTTTCTACCCATTATGAAATTTAGCTTTAAGTTCAATAGTCTGATTCAAATTAACTTTTAAACGAAAAGGGGGAAAATCTTGAACACGACCAAAACGTAATGTTAATGCTTTTTGTCAGTGGCCAGAATGGCTACAACTCGTACGATTTGTTGATTTTTTAAAACAAATTTCATTCACATAACTGTATTTTATAACTCTACATACAATCTTGGATGGGGCAGTGTGTGTGGGGAAAAAGTAATTAATGCCTTTTGCTTGAGTCGCCCTCACCTGGGGGGATTTTCTTCACAAAACGCCGGAGAAAATCTACTTGAATAAAGGTTATAATCGTGGCTCTGGAGGATTTTTAAGGGAAGTAAAGTCCAACATTTCAACACGGGAAATTCCCATGAGCCGGAAGGAGAGAATAGTATCCTCATGGTGAATCCCCAAACATTGAGTATAATAAATAATAATAATAATGATAATAATAAAAAAAGCCGCCCGGAGCGCAGGCCCGGCGCAGCCGCATCACAAGTCGAGGGTGCAGGCTACTAATTAAAGTGAGAATTTCTTGCCAGCTCGTTAGCATCAAAAGTGCCCCGGCAGTATCTTTTAAAAAGTGGATTGTGTAAATCTTTGCCAGGATCAACTCCCTGGGTCTTTGGACCTTTATCCGAGAGCAGAATGGCTAAAATAAATTTGGTTGAAAAATGACCCCAAGTGCACGAGAAAGTTGAGGGGGTTGCCACTTGAAAAAATAGCTGAAAGCAGACGTGGGGGAGGGAGAGTAATTTTGTTTTGTGGGAATACCTATAAATGTAATCGGATAACCCATAGAAAATTGAAAAGAAATTGAAAGATTGGGGACCAGGCAATAAATTTTTAATTTCACGCGTTATGATTGGCCAACATGTTGCAAACTCTTGGCGGCGCGCTATTGTGAATCGCCCGTATTTCTGGACTCCACCCAATTTAAATCAATGTAATCGGAAGCGTGAAGAGCGTAAGAGGGCGCTACTGGGACTGCTGTTAAGGGCGCATTCCACCAAATCGTTGGATTTATGCGCGCGAGCTCAGTATTTTGTGATCCGACAGGGTTTTTACAATAAGAAATGCCATAACCGGAAGAGATCACAGAGGTACTTCTAATAAATCCCAAATTTGGTTCTTTCACAAAAATCCCCAACCTGCGGGTCTATTTTGGATAGAGACGGGCGGCTTAATTCATTCAGAGCTGACTGCATAGTTTTACTACTATCTTGGGGGTATCTTCAGGGAAAGGCGAATAAAAAAAAATGAGTGGCTAACCCCTATAAAATTAAAACGAAAAGTGAACTTCTGGTCATCTTCTTAAATTTCGAGTGAAAAAAAATGGGAGCCAACCTCTTCCCGAGAGTCAACTGGCGGCGCTATTTCGGTCTGATTTTGCATCGTTTTCTATGGGCGCGTAATAGACCTCATGCACGTGCACAATGCAGAGCGTTTCGCGCATTGCGGCCGGACCAGCCGACCGGAAGGACTTCTAAACCAAACATCGTCTGCTTTCATTTTAGGCCACGGTCAGTTCAATTTGGCTTGGCATCGCCACCCATCAAAAGCTCCTCCTGTTCACAGAAGGTGAGAATGATACTGTAAAACAGGGTTCGATTATTGTGCACTTTCAATGTGAGAAATGCGTCAGTTATTTTCGTTACTGCCGGCGTTATATCGCATGGTGTCAACGTTTACACGTGCCTCGGTCATAAACAAGCCCCAAAATAGAGGGTACGTAGTACGCGTACCCCGTACCCCCAGAGCCGTGGCGTGGAGTCCGACGTCCGCCCTGCAGCTCAGGGGACACCCAACTAAACCATACTACGTACACGTACCTCTGAGTAGTTGCATGGGCTATGTTTTCCTACCCCCATGGGCTAGAAATGTCGACAGATTTCTTGACCTTTTCAAAGTTTTACAGCTCGCATCCATCAAAAATACTCCAAAACTAGACCTACTAGCTAGGGCCCCTAGGCATGCTGGGTTTTCCAAACCAGTTCGTACTCGTAGGCAGGCTCATTAATTTTTCAACTAACTTTTCTGTTTTTCTTTTTGAAGTGATCTTGGAGAGGATGTCATTAGAAACAGTTTGGATTCCATTAAACTCTGCAAAGCAAAGAAATACTGATTTAATGCAGGGATACGGGGATTTCGAGATGTTTTGAGATTTTTTGTTCATGAGTAATGCAGAGCAAACTGATTTTTTTTGTACACAAATGAGTGTGGAATTGATTGAAAAGCTTAAAAGTCACATTTCCATAAATGTGTCTTATTTCAATTAACTGCTGGCTTCGCTAGAAATTTTAAAACTCTTGAAATTTGAAATTAAATGGAGGATCTACAGCATATGGAAAAGACAAGTTTTAATCAGAATATCCAATTTTAGAAAATGAGTTCCCAAATAAACAGCCGCCTCACTCATTTACGCAAGCAGGCAATTCCAGAAATTAGGGGCCTAAAAGTGATATTTTTTGTGCCCCTGTTACAGCTGACCTTTTTATGTGACATTGAAATATCACTGGAATTGATTTCAAACTATTGCTATTTGTTTGGCAGGTACATGTAATATACATTAATTTGTCACTCTTGGAAATTAGAAAATGTGTTCTGAACTTACAAAATCATATGTCAGATGTGACGGGGACACGAAAAAAAGTGGACCCCTAATTTCTGGAATTAGGCCTACCCATGTCCCTAGCGTACATGTAGGCTTAGTTTTGGCACATGCTCTGGTACACACTGGTACGCGCGCTGTGCTACATTTTGACTAGCCCAGCTCTATACACAGGCGTGACAGGTGCATTGGGTCCCAATTGTCATGACTATACGTGTACATGTACATGTAGTTGGGAAATGGGACAGATGTACTTTAGGCATGTGTGGGTGTAGCAGTGCCTGCATGTGCAAATTAATGATGACATGCACGTGCCAGTGTCACAGAACGTGGACAATTTCAGGAGTGCTTGATCACTTGTAGGAAAAAAAAAGTACTGTATATGTACCGTTAATGGTCAAACTTCAAGTGTTGGGGGAAATGAATTTTGGCTGGACATGGCAACTTTTCGCAAACTTTATTTAGGAATTAACTCGGTGAAGTGGCATTCAGAATGGTTTTTTTGATCACCATGTGCCTGAGTGCATTCTAGGTGTTGATTTACTTTTGTACAGATTTTTGTTAACATGCATGTACATAATTACTCGCCTCACTGGAAATGAGCTCAAGATTTCATAAAATGTGTGCACCAGAAGAAGCCTCAAGAAACCTATGCTGGATGACATGAAGTACCGCATGGTGTGAGAGGAAGCAGTGTCTATCTGGCCACCTGTCCTTAGGTCAGGAAAAGTAATTTCAGTGAGGTACATTTAGTAGTTTGTGGTTGCCAAAAACCCCACAAAACCTTATTTTTTCCAGCTGATGGCTAAATTGTCATACCTTCTTCTCCATTGTGCGTTTTGGAAATAGGGACTCAGGTACTAGTCAGTATCAAGGGATATCATTGTCAAAAATAGATATGTTGGGAGCGGACAGTTGTTTATTTTAACGTTTGCCAGAAAGGATGGCAGATATTGCAATCCTGCTGGTAAATAAAATCCTGGGGGAAGGCCACAGTGATTGAAATTGAAGCAACCAATTACAGTGTAGGACGAAATCAACAGAATCAGGGAGGAGGATGTTGGCTTTGTGGGAATGGTGGGATTTGACCTAGGGTTTTCGGCAGTTGGAGATTTTGTGTTTTTTTGGTGTGTTTCAGTTGGAGTTGCATTGAGTTTTTATTCTGATGAAAAAAAACCCAAATCATAGAAGTAATGGGCTGGAGGTTGCAAGAAATTTGACCCAGCCTATTCATGTACAGGTACAGTAACAAAAAGGAGTTGTGCATTGCCAGTGGAGCTACATGTACATGTAGTTGTAAGCCAGCTTCAAATGAAACCAGCTGGCTTCTCTCTGAAACACTGGTACATGTATTTGTGGAATGCGAAGGAAAGTCTACAAAATTTATTGGAGTCCTTAAACTCTGCTTGAATTTCTTAAGAGCTCAGTCTGTCTGGGAAATCTTTTCACTGATTTTGTTTGCTGAAGAGTGAGTAAAGTTAGCCAGATTTTGTCATATCTTTGTGATTGTTTGCAAAAGTCTGGGAAGGGCATTGCACGGGATGTTCATTTCAAGAGTGAAGATTTAATGTCTATTGTAGTCATTCTTGTTGAATCATCTGCCTTGAGTTGAAATGCACACTCACCAGTGAAACAGAGACAGGTCGGTGGGTGTAGTTTGTCTGTGGGCCTTGTGCATGTGTAGTACGAAACTGGTTGCGCTTGCTCAGCACACCCTCAGCCAAATTCACGAGAACCTGCACAGGCTTACACAATTTTAAATTCCCACCAAAGGAGCATCCTTGTTATTTAAAAAATGCCCTCTCGTTTCTACTCAGAGTGGATGGTTATATACATGTACATGTACATGCACTGGTATTCACAGATCTACATGTACATGATTGCAATAAAATCCCTAACACGTACACATGTATATGTACATGTACCTGTATGTACATGTACACATTCAGGAGTATGCAGGCTGCCCAGACCTGCAAAACTAACAGAGAGAATTGGCGCCAAAATTTCAAGTGGATTGTTAAAGCATTTTGAAGTGTTTGAGTAAATATTGGAATATTGTGACGATGACTCACGGTGAAAAATCCTATAAATACTGTACATGCAGAAGTACCAGGACTGGTCGGTATCTTACTTCAAATGAACCTTGACCACATCGTTTTTATCAAGTGTTACAGTTGTCCAGTAGCATGTATGTGTACATTTGTACACATGTAATTGATCAAATCAGGGCATCAGTTGCCCAGGTGCATGAACCCGATATCATACATGTACATGCAGACTTGTTCATGTATGACTGGTGACTCGGACTAGAGTCAGACTCTGTCACATTTTTAGTGATTTGGACTCGGATTTGAGTTGCATGTACTGTGACAAATGACTCCGACTTTTCGCTGCAGACTCGGACTCGATCTTCATGACTTGTGAATTAATGCAATTTTTTTTTCACTGGACAAAAAAGTGCCTTATCATGCGACTACTGCGGTGCATTTGTTGTTGGCGATATGTTGATGAGTGACATCCATGTCCCATGTAACCCGTCCAAACTACACCATAATGTATTTGGTTTTGGACTATTCATGTCGGATGCAGACTGCCCTGCAAAGCAACAGCTTTGAGTGATGTGTATTGCTGTTCTAAGAATTGCAGTTCCTGCTGGTTATGGGTCTGACAATCTGACATCCGTACAGTCTGTGCAAATGTGAAAGCATGAAGATTGGTCATGGCATCCATTCCAAAAGTAGTCAATTTTGGGTTTACAGATTTTAAGAGAAATGCAATCGGAAGATCTAGTGCAGAATGCAAATTCTGCAGGAGAAAAAAATTGAGGAAAAAAGAAGTTTCATTCCTGCAACCTGAAAATATTTTTCCAATACAAAAATAAAGTTGACTCGGGCTTTGACTCGGACTCTGTTTGATGACTCAAATACTGTACAATTAAGCCTGCATCCATGTGGTACCAGTACATGCCCGTGATAGGAGTGCCTGTGGCTACTTATTACCCAGTAGATGGCAAAGTTTCATGTGTGTACAGTACAGGCCTGCAACGTTTCCTCAGATCAGCTGATTTCCTTGTTTTTCACCTCGTGCTTATGCCACTGAAAATTGAAGAGCACTGTACAAAGCCTTGTAAAGATTGGAATTTCCTTGTTTTTGTCAAAGTCCGAGTTGAATGCATGACAGTAGCAGAGCCAATTCTACAGTACCCGGCATACGTGCTGACAAAAATGCATGTTCCCGGCCGGTATGTACAAGTATGTCTATGTATGTCCATGTCCCACTTGACTGGTCACCTGTTGTACTCCTATGCATCAAATCGAGCATGTACTTGTACACATTACAAGTACAGCATGTGCACAAATTCCATTACAGAATGTGACATACCGGTACATGTACACATGTACATGTAAACAATAGTACCGGTAGACTTGATGTGGGACCCGGTACATGATCAATAAATATATGTACATGTATTTGATACGTCTCAATACGATAATCAATACGATCTCAAATATTGCCCATCTGGCCCTGGACATACATGTACATGTACATGTATATGTATACATACATGTACCAAGTAGCTACACGTACATGTAGTAGTCAGTACTTTCACGCTGAATGCTCGGAAACGCACACTCTGCATGTACAGTTGCGATTCAAACCTTTTATTATCCAGTTACAAGTATCTTGGCTGCCAGACCAGTTTGATATACATGTAGATACAGTATAAACAAAATACTGTCATGTGTCTGTCAGTGTCACATGTTAACATGTTTCCTGTAATGAACGTGATTTCCTCATACATGTACTTGGTTGCTAATCTACTTTTGTTTTTTGCAAAGAAAGGCTTTTCAACTTCCCCACAAATAGACAGGGGATAACTTAGTTTGCAGAGATTTTTGTAAAAAGCCAAGGGCATGTGGATCTTTCATCAGCGTCAGCGTTACATGCAAGTAATGAACAATTTTTGTACAGGTACAACGTGGTTTGACACGGAGCACGCTGAATTCTTATGCGCAACAAATTTATTCGTTAATGTACCGTATGGTCTCTGCGTACATCTACCCGGTACATGCAGAACGCGTATAAGAATTCGCTTGGAAAACTTACTACCATCTGTCTTTCTTTTGCCGCTTGGGGGTGCACTTCATCTCGGGGCGGATAGAATTTGACTATGTACGGCAAATGTATCCGTAAGTTAAATTTCTGCATTTTTATCCACATGCATGTACATGTATGTCAGATACTCTACATGTACATGTACATGCAAGTCTGGTTTGTGTAGTGGTTTTTTCCTCGCTGTTCGTCTCTGGCTCAGGTTCGATTCCCGTCCCGATCCACATGTACCATTATTTGTACATGTAAATGGTTTCTCAGTCCCTGTCCCCATTCCCTGGGTTTTACATGGAATATTCCTCTGGGGTTTATTTTCCACTGCACTTGCTTCTCATCGCTTCCTCTCTACAAGTTTTTATGGCTTTTGAGCTACTGGTACATTTACAGTGACTAGGACACACAAGTTTGACATGTTTGAGGAATCCTCAAGTGGGTTTATTACTAGAAGTGCTTAATTAAAATGTACTGCAGGCAAAGTACCTGCACCAGGAACAATTGCTGACAAATGCTGATTGCCATAGTACCGGAACTTTTGCTGATATGTGTTGCTGTTCCGTGTCACCAGGCTCGGGCGGGAACAATCTCTGTAATTTTTGCTGAATTTCAGAACTGCAAGTATATCTTACATTGCGTTTCAGGCAAAGTGTAGCTATTCAGCAAAAATTACAGAGATTGTTCCCGCCATATACATGTACATTGTACATGTTATAAATAAAAATATTCAATTACCAGTAAGTTTCCCACTGTGTCTTAATTTGCAACCTTAAAAGCTAGGAAAAATGGAATGGAAAGATTACTGCCTGAATTGTAAAATTTGCATGTAGGCCTATGTAATGTACATACAGTACATGTGTAGAGTGTATTAGCTCTTGTGATAGTAATAGATGTAGCTTACAACAAAATTAAATAATGGCATTCGTCATCTATGGACAACGCGCCCCCACAAAAATGCACCAAAAAGTTATCAGTCAAGCACAAAAGTCAAGCACAGGTACATGTACTTAAGTCACTACATGCGTCAGAATTCCTGGAACTTTTGATTAAGTTGATAAAGCTTCCATCGTTTTTGTTTACATGAATAATACTTTTGATCTCAAAAGTGCCTGGAGCTGTGCATTTTTAATGGTCCCTGTACTTTGTTCTTTGTCTGCAAAAACAAACTCATGTGGAACCCAATCTCTCTTCCGCCCGTCCTACTAAAAGGGAAAGAAAAAAAACTAAGAAGGGTGTCCCTAGGGTATTAATCTCTGAGCACAAATGAGAACAATCAGAGATTAGTCATTCCTATATTTACATGTAACTACATGTAAATTGAAAGTTCAAGTATTGGACAAAAGTGCGTGGGGAGCCTGGCAGGACTTGACAGATATCTCTCATGACATCAGAAAGTTGGTCATTACCACAACCCCAAATCAAAACTTGAGGTACATGTACTGTATATTACAGGTTTGTCTTTTAATTCTCCCCCCAAACATGCATCCCCGCCCCTGGTCAGTCATTTGAAGTGTACGCATGTATGCACACGTACGTACATGTATGTGGTATTGCTGTTGGTTTACCCTGGCGCAGTGACTTTATCAAAGCTTCCTGTGCAGCCGGTTTTTCTATTCATTACTAACTCCGGTATCATTATGGTGTTCCTGTCCTTTAATGCACATGGGCATGAAAGGTCGGTAAAGTGGATTTTGGTATGGATCGATTGTATGAATGACAAGTATTGGTACGGTAAGAAGATTTTACGACCTGTGTGCCTTGCTGGGAGAATTTAACTGTTGAGAAGTTAAGAATGAAAGCTTGGGTGTAAAAATTGTTTTATTGTTAGAAAAAAATTACTTCATGAAGAAAATGCAATCCTGGTGACTGAGTTGCCAAAGCAGTACGCACGTACATGTCCATGAACATGTGTTGGTAAGTTTCCTTGCAGACTGCCCCACATGGTGAGTCATCTCGTGGGGTGTCAGTTCAGTATTAACTGCCTCCTCACAGGAATATGTTCTTTTTGGCAGGAGGGACACGCACAGGTGCAAGCAGCCACCAGTACATGCCTGCTGTGTTCTGCATGTTACTTTGACCGCACCTTACTTACAGTGGAAATGGATACTACCTATAGTTAGAGCTGCGTCAACTGGATGAGGTATGCAACTCACGGCACTTACTGGGTAGATGCTCAGTCGGGACGATTTTAAGCAACATTGGAAGGAAATACTTCGGTAATAACTTGACCAATTTTTTCTGTGAATTGCTTCACTCTTTCATTTAGGCCCGTTGAGCAGCATTGGCGAAAAAATATATTAATTTTCAGACTACTTCAGCCAGATCACAGTTTGTTTTTTCCGATACACTTGTTGCATCTTGGTTTGTACCTTCAAATCAATCAGCACCTGGGTCAGTACAGTATGCCAAGTCATTAGCCAGAGCACTAGTTGTTGAAAAGCCCAAAATTTTATGCTACTGGGTAACTTTGAAAATAGCTGTGTTCAAATTGCTTAGCTGCGGCTCGAATTTACACAGGAGTCTATGATGTTGGCTGCAGCCACGTCTCATGTTTTCAAGCCTTAGCCAAGAAATTCAGACAAGGCCAGTGTAAGCGAATTGTTCTTTGGCATGAAATGTGCCGGTACCGGTACATACATGTACATGTACCGGTACACGTACAGGTACATGTATGAAGGCCAAACTGAACATAGTCACTTGCACGTGCTTACCTCTTGATCAGTTGGTGTTCACATGCACGAGACTTGATGTTTATTGTACTACCTGTAAGTTTCAACCATTTTCCACATCATTAAATCCTCGTGACTGTGATGATGCCGGTCGCCAGTAATTTTATTAAATACCGGTTGTTCATGACGTAATTAACTATAAGTTTGTGGCCAAAAGCTGTTTAACAACTTTTCGCAGTAATTTGGTGATTGAGTTGGTGAAAATTTCCATGGAAATTTCCACGAAGAAATGTGACCTTGTCTTGTTTGAATGTGATGTCACACATTACCATCGACACTACTACTGTAGTTTGAGGAGCCAAATGCAGGTTTAATGGTCAATTAAACAGGTGTACAGTGCACCTACACGTACCTGTACATACTGGGTACAGCATTTGCAGTCTATGCAGAGTTTATCCAACGGTTGCAGCATTCGTATGCCTGAGCCATATCTGCAAGGTGCATTATGTACATGTATGTCATAATCTTGAATGCTGAGTACATTGCATCTAACGTGCCTTGCTGCATACATGTACATAAGCCTCAGAGGAGAAGGGAATTGTAAGCTCACAGTGAGCTGATGAAGAATTGTGAACATCGCCATCGATCTCTGGATCCCTTTATGCTTATCTCCTGCCGTGAGAAAGTGCTTTCATATTGGAACTGGTCAGTCCAGCCAAAGACATATATGTATCATTGTAATTGATACTTTGTATTGGTACTTGTACACGTACCGGTGCATGCATGTACAGTTCTCCGTAGTACATACATGTACATGTACAGGTACTGTACATGATGTACATGTACCCTTAAACTTGCTGTATGTACAGCAAAGTATCCGTTCACTGGTACTTGTGTGAGCAGTCATGCCCTCAATGAGATTCTCATCTGTGCGCCTCCAACATTCTGTAAAAACTGCCTGAAATGCTGTCTTTGGAGAGTAGAACAATTTGAGTGTGGATTAATGATGGAGTTGGAACCGATGTGGCAAATGCTCCGATTGTATTTAGCAGTGGCAGAGGACCAGTCTTCGTTTCATGGTGAGATCATTGCTTACATGTAGCTTGGTATGTATTTGGCTGTAAATGAAAATAGTGTGGATGAGTCTGTAGGAAATGGATGGAGCTGCTTCAGCTGGCAGCTTCCTTACATTACACTGAGGTGCATGCACTGAGCCTTCAGGAGTTTTTGCAGTAACATCTTGCGGCACTCAGCTTGATGCCCATTTTGTGAGAATCGGACATTGCTCTCTCACACAGTGCGCTTTTTTCCAAGATGGGCCAGCGTAACACCCGTCCTCCATTGACAAGCTCACCGCACGTACATGTACTGTACGGTTCGGTATGTGTACATGTAGGTCAACTGGCATGAGTTCCGGAACTTCAAATAACCATTACATCAGAACCCTCTGTCATATGAATTGGAACTTCACATTTGACTGATAATGAGTGTCTGTACTTGCATGCCAAGTTTCATAATGATTGGGCATATGACAGTTGAACAGAGGAGAAAAGACATCGGTAGTGAAACTTATTTCAGTATCACAGTAACCAAAAATAGATCTACAGAAAAGGAAAGAAATACTGTAGTTTCACAAAATTAACCAAATTACCCCAAAATTGTTTGGCCACAAGCTAGAATAAACTTGATTTCAAGCAAGCTAAGAAATTGAGCAAAAAAAAAGTACCATACATGTACATGTACTTTACTTGTAGCTGCTTTTAGCACCTTTTATGAGATGCATGTACATGTAACTTCAGAATTTTGCAATTTGTGTAGGGTATATTAGAGATGCTTGACACACCTTGGTTAATAAACTGAAACTACATCATCTGCTTAATAGCCATCGCTGTGAAATCATTTGTCAAGTGTCGAGTTGCAAATCAGTTTTGTGGTTGATTCAGAATAAATGGCAAGTTTCAGTTGTTGAATTACATGTATGTGTAGTACCAGAGATGATTAATGATGGGGAAATAGCTGTTTGTGATTAAATAAAGCAGGATGAATTAGTTGAGGAAGGAGTGCGAGACCAGCATACAGTCAGTGGGGATCAGGGAAGTACCTGCACATCAAAGGTTAAAATTGCAAAATGAGGAAAAGAATGGTCAAATTGTTTACGACCAAAGTACCGGTATGATGCAGTGAGCCCCTTGTGGGCATATAAAAGATGAATACTGTTTCTTATATGCTATACAGCACATGCGTAGTCCGAGCTTCATACATGTACCTTCCTGAATTTCTCTCGTGATGAGCAAATCATTTCTACATTTCCCCTGTGGTATGGCAGGATGTTGACTATCCACGATCAGATATCTTATTCAGTACCAATGTTCTTTTTGTACACGTACACGGATATTTGTGTTGTGTGCAATGTACTGTATGCTTCGGACTGAAAACCACTTTCTGCATTGAATGATGTCCAGTTTACTGCTTAGACCTTGCACTGCACGTGCGTTGCTAAGTGCACATGGTGAGAGCTATCAGTAACTGTGTGCTTATTACATGTACGCACCCCCCCACCTCCACTTGTACATGTATGTACATGTACGTAGGTGGTTATTGACATTGCATTTGATCAGTTGTTTTGACTGAAGTACTGCACACTGACATTCACTGTGATGTGCTGCTGGGTACATTTGGGTACATTGTACTTACTGGTATATGTACATGTATGCTGTCAGCAGGAATGGAACCTCACCAAAGTACAGTGCAAATCATCTTAGAGGGTCTGTCACACCTCTTTTTCTTCTCAGACAAGTCTTCCTCTGAACCTCTTGATATCAATGCCAACAATGGGCTGACCACCATGGTGGGTGTGGCCAAGAACTTGTTGCCGGGCAGCGATAGGGGCAGCACCACGGCAGCAGCCCCAGGGAACTCGGGGGATGTGGATCTCAGTCTCACAGAGCACCGGGACTTCCAGGGCAAGCTGCTTCACCAGGCGGCCATCTATTCAAACTTTGCCTTGCTGGAGGACCTGCTGAAGTGGGAACAGCGGCGTTACATTAATGAGAGGGACTCGTTTGGACGGACGGCCTTGCATGCCGTCTGTGCTGCCGAGGTGTCAGAGAGAGAGGAGAGCATAGAGTGTGTCAGGTTGCTTCTTGAGGCTGGAGCAGATCCTAACATTGCTGCTGCTGAGAGGTACAATTACTATGTAAGTTGCTCAGTTTAAGTTTGGCTTCAGAATTACCATTACTTTTGACCATAGCCTTCATGCTCAGGTATTCTTTATTAATTGTTTTTACACTTGAGCCAATGATTTTCCATTTCAAAAATGGGTATTTTCTGTTTCACCAAATCCCAATTCCGCTTCAGAAATTCAAATTCTGTTCCATACCTCAGTAAGCATGAAATAGGAGACCTAGTTTTAAGCTATGCATGGAAACTATTTGCCCAACCATATTCTCCCCCCCAAAAAAGAGAAGAAACAGGAAAACAAAAGAAACCAGTATTGAAATACTCTGCAATGTTTCCAACTTTTTCTGAACTAATTCTGGGACGAGTGTACTCTCCGCGATGTGGAGCCAGAGGAAATTAATACCAATTTCTGCAATATTGCAAAGGAAAAACAGGAAGGGAAACGCAACCAAATGTTACTTTCAAAGTGAGTTAAACAGTGAAAATGAGTTATCGTTCCTAATTTGGGTTCATATTTATTTGATTAATTGTGCAGAAACAATCAAAAATATTTGATTTATTTATTTTTACCAAGGATTGCATTTTCCGCTTTCTACCCCAGAATCTGCAATTTTTGCGAATTTTCCACAAAGTGGAGAACTCCTTACTTTAATATAAGGCACAAGTAAATTTCCTGTGTCAAAGTAATTTTCCATGGAATGTCCTGCAAACTTTCCAAAGTTTCCACACTTGAGTACCCCAGGCTTCAGCTGCACAATATCACATGCATGCCAGGTGTACGGTTGTTAATTGTGGCTTTCAGATTTGAGGTCATTTTGATTCGAATATGAAAGTTACCGAATCGAAGGCACTGCCTGTACAGTATATACACTGTACATGTATCTCGTTTAGTCAGTTTGATATCTTTTCACAGATATTCAAGTTCATTTTTTGACAAGTTTATTGATTTTCCAGACCTCTTCATTCATTACAAAAGTAAGACTTACCGGTACACTATTGTCTGTGACCTGAATCATCAAACATAGCCAGCCTCATGGCAAGATTTTTTTTTATCACCGGACACAATTATTGTAGCCTTATTTTTCCTGTTTGCGCAACCCTTGTGGTAATTTTTGCCTGCATGTCCAAATTTTGAACTTCCCTTGAAAAGTTGAGCTTGGTTTGCAGAAAGCTTCCACACTTTAGCACCCAGTTGCACAACATCACATGTACACAAGGATTTGAGAATTCAGCTTTTTAACTGATTTCAGCTTTTTTGTTGTTTTGGATGTTGTCCCCGAATCGCAGCTTTTTTGTTCACCTGGTCTGTCCAAGTTTGGAACTTTTTACTTTTCAGCTTTTTGCTAGCACAGTTTTTGACTTTGATTTACATGTTATACATACATTTACATGTAACTGGGCACTCACACTCCTGTATACTACACATGTACAATGTACATCGAGTGTGCATAAATTTGTTGAGGTTCATACATGTACATGTATGTACCTTAGCTTTGAGGTTATATTCTAATACATGTAACAAAAGTTCCTCTGACTTAGCAGCGCCTAGGTATTTGGACGGAGTTTCACATCTTTTCAAAGGGAAGTCGGTGGCCTTGCCCTTTGTGTATGTGGGAAAAGCACATGATCATACAATTAGGTTCATGTTGCCACTGGTATGCTAATCAAGCTTATCACAGCAGGGGATGTGGATAAGAGAGATTTGTGGCCATACAGGTACATTGTTACAAATACTTCTATGGAGCCTCACTGTTTGGCTTGTTGAACCATGGAGGAAGGACACTTGTGTCACTTTACAAATTAGGCCTCTGGGAATAATCGATCTCAAGAATACACTTTTTATCATGTTGTTGGAAAATTGAGCTATCCATTTCAAAATCAACTTGATGTACAAGTCACCTTTGAAATACACATGTACCAATACAATTTTCACCTGCAGAATATCTTGTAAATATAGTAGAATATGCCAAGCATGCAGTATACCGGTACATGTACATGTACCTGTACTGTGTATACCAAAATGAAGAGTTTAAATGTACATGTATACATGTATGTGTACATTATGAATGTCATTCTTTTTATATCTCTGTATACTAGATGGATACACATTGCACTGTGTGCAGAAAACAAGTATGGACATGAAAGTGATTAAGACTTTCAGGGTCCCATACGAAATGGGGGACTTCACTTATTTTAATATGAGTTCCGGTATATACTGTGCATGATTGTGTTTTGGTTCTTAAAAATGCTGTTTTTCCTTTGTACCAGCACATGTAGCTGCCTCAGGAGATTTGGAGATCAATATCTACAGCAACCTGCATCCTTGATGACCACAGCACTGGGAAAGCTACATGTAGCTGTAACTGCATCATTAAATTTACTGGAATGTTGATGTATGTTACCAGTACGTTTTTATACTCCTTCTCATACATGTGCCACCTGTTCTGTTTTTGGTAGACACCCTTGCATGTAGCAGCCAAAGATGGGAAAGTGAAGATAGCCAGCCTTTTGGTCCAGTACGGTGCCGATCTAGAAAACCGGGACATCAAACGGTTGACCCCTCTGGAGCTGGCCAGGAACAATTACCAAACAGATTGTGTGAGCTTCCTGCAGACCACTCAAGGTAACAGGTGTATTTTCCTGTGGAAATCAGCACAAAAGTGTGCAGGTACCAGTACCGTATATATATACACATGTACATGTAGCTTTGCCAAATTGTTCAAGAAGTGCATTGTTAGCATGTGTTCTTTGAGGTACATGTACAATGTACAAGTTACTCGTAAAGCCTCCAAATTCTCTTTCACTGCTCTGGGTGCAGTTGTGAATTTCCACACTGACTGAAAAACGGCTTTAATCAGATCTTCCAAAATGTCCTAGTCATGCATGGAGCCATGGCAATTGCATGTTTCACTCCTTTCATGAGAATAGGGGGGATGGTCAAGTTCAATTCATGCACCTTCTCTCTGAGCTCATCAGAAACTTTCTGTGTATTTCCCAGGTATGCAAAATGTGCCGCAGGAGTGCATGCAGTCAACTTGTCACTAGACGCGATCAGTATTTTCCTTTGACTAAGCCATCTGGGCGTGTTTAGCTGCCACTTCCTGGGCCCAGTTTCAGGGAATCTGGTTTTTGACTGCGATTATCTGAAGGGCAATAAACAAGGGGCAACAAGCAATACCGGTTCAGTATTGTATGACTCACTATCAGCCAGTATATACATGTACTGTACATGTACCAATAGAAATTGTCCAGTTGCAGGCAGTGTGAATACAGTACCTGTCTGTGGAGGATCAATGATAGTGCAGGCAATAAGGGGCTACAATGCCAGCCTGGTCTTCCTGAATTTTGTGTGGGAGAAGTATGGATGGTATTTGATGTGTCAAATGTCTGACATGGCAGCCCCCAATCAACATGTTAATACATGTGGTTTCCACTCATGGGAACAATGGGACAAAAGGGACAATAAAAAAAATAGAACGGTAACCACAAGAAATGGCCTTGTGGTTATGGTAAACTGCTATGGATTTATGGTTATGGCATGTACATCTAACATGCATATGGTACCCTCCCAGTATGGCTGATGGTACCGTACATGTACATGTACATTTGTTGCAGTTACGATGACCTTGCTTTTCTATAAGGCCAGTAAAATTAGAATGCATTGTGATTAGCCATGCAGATTTTGTACATACAGTACATGTACATGTACAAGAGGATAAAGTGTGTACCTCACTTTGATTCCATGTTTCTAAGTAGAGGAAACCCCTGAATTTCTGACTTGCATTTTACATGTACATGTATAGTATGGAATTCAATCAAAAATTAGTTGTACGTGTAATTAGATTAGTCCTCGGTCCATCTCTCAGCCGGGAATTTTTCCCTATCCCAGAGATGGCTAAGAGAATGGCTCCCCCTGTCTGCTCAGTGTTTGTGATGATCTGATTGGGTTCTTGCAATCAGGTCATCAGGTCTTTTGAAAGCTCTTAATACTTTACAATGTCCTTCCGCAGCTCATTATTCTGTGGGACTTTCCCTTCAGTTTGTGAATTTCCACCCAAGTTTGAAGAAATTGGAGAATTTGAAATTGGATTACTGAACTTTGTTGAATCTCTCACCCATTTTTAGCCATGATTCATCATCAATGCAGACAAGCCTAGATGGTGTTCACCTCCAGTATTTTTCTCCTCTCTGGGGTACATACCGTACCGGTACATACCGGTATATGTAATTAATAGGAGATCTCCCCTGGGAAACACCGGCAGTCCCTAACCATCCCAAGTCTTCTTGGCAGTACTGGAGGATTTTGGAAGATTGAGAATGAATGACCAAAAAGTGACAGATTGTGAGAGATGCATTGTTGAGGTCATTGGTAAGACATTTTGTCGTGCTCAGCCGTGCATAAATTCACGTCTCAATTATACATGAAAATCACACAACTGCTCCAAGATACCTGAATTTTAAAGGATTGAGGCAGTGGTTACCCCCTCCAAGGAGCATACGGTATTCAAGAAACAACAGGATGTTAGAGGATTAGAGTGTATCCGATTTTTCCCTGGAGGCAGATTAGTTGGAGGATTTTGGAGGGAGGATGCATCCTGGCCAAAAGAGCCAAGGGGGGTATAGGTTATGGGAGGAATAAAAATCTTCAGGTGATGAGGGATCCCATTTCGTTGGTTACCAGGGCTACAGAGTCAATGTGGGAATCAAACCAGGCGGAGATGGTGATCAAACACTATGACAGAAATAGAGGTCAGGATGGACATTTCAGCCAAAGGCTACTCTTGCTGGCATGAGATAAGGGGCCTTTCCCTTGCGAAAATTTGTTGCTTTTCCCTTCAGGCAATGTCAGGTTGAAAACCGAAGCAGCCACAACAAGGATGCAATTATTTTCATTTCTGGTTGACCCTCTTTGTCTGTTGATTACGGCTAGGTCAAATTTTCAATTAAAACTTCAAATGGTGTGAAAATGAAAAGCCCTTATGAAAGTCACTTTCATTTGATGTTAACATTTCTCATCTTCTGATCAAAATACCCGTAGCACAAATAATCTTTCCTACATGTAAGCATACATGTACGTGTACTGGTAGGCCCATTCCAGTGATCAAATATCAGTTAAAAACTATAAATGCACATGCATTTTCACATGATCAAGTACCATAACATAAAAAAAATTGCATGCATGCTGTTTGAAGCCGAGTCTGCACGAAACGTTGAAATCAGATATACATACATACATGTACATGTACAAAAATTCACATCTGTTGCTATAATTGGTAAATTGAAATCCACAGTTACAAGAAAAATGAACAGTTGAATTTTGTATTGAGATTTCAGATGATGCCCTTGGACAATGATATGGTAATTACTGATGATGACCGTTAGTGTGGAGGCAACTACCAGTACGTGTGCCAGGTAGCTAGTGTCTTCCACGCTAATCGTCATTATCCACTTGCCGCCGGGGTTTCTTGTGCGTAGCCGGGGTCTCCGAAATCGAACAAAGGGAACGGGCCTTGTAACAAAAGACTGTACTCGTAACAAAAGACCAGGCTGCTGGGCTTTACCAACATTTTTTCACTCTCAATAGTGGAGATAATCCAGTCTTGTTTTGAAACCACTGTTTTGGAGATTTAGCATGAGCGGTTTACCACCGGGGACAAAAGCGCTCCACCACCGCAGTGATGAGCCACACAGTACCGCTGCACGCTAATCTAAATTGAAAAGGGGTCAGCAGCGCACTGTGCCAGTTTCGTGAACAAAAGAAAATTACGTAACGCCGCAAAATGTGGGCTATTTTTCAAATACTCCATTGCAATAGATGTTGTCTGGCAGATTAGAGTAGGAGCCACCAGACAGTCCTTAATGTGGGTGTAAATGTCCAGTACATGTAAATGAAGATAGGAATTTTGAAAGAATTTTGAAAAAATGATAATTATCCTGCCCCAGCATCATCAACATTGATAACTGCCACTGGCACGAAGTGGTAAACATGTTGTTTGGCCATAAAAAGCACTGAAGGTACAAATGTACTGTTGGTCAATCATTGACCTTGGCTGAGTGGTCCTGTTACTTATTTTATGTAATGTAAGCCCTGCAAATCTGTTCACGTTCCACTGACCCCTTACGGATCAAAAAGGTAATTTTAGCATTTATAACCTTCACCTACATGTATGCTTCACTTTGTGGGAATGCTGAAACTTTTCCAGTGATGACATTCCAAAATTTATGGAAGATATACATGTACATGTATACTGGTTTAATAAACGTATACATGTACATGTACTTGTATATATTTGTGCAAATTAACAGATGTCTTCAGAAGGAAATCCACAATCATTGACCTTGCCATCTATTATTATCTATTATTATTATAACATCCTTGTAATGTTCTCATAATTTCTTTGAATCACATGTACCATGAGAGTTGAATGCATCTCCACATAAAATGGATAAACTTCAGTAGTTAGAGATATTCACTGCAGATTACTAGTCATATAGTCTCATTTGTTGAATACATGTACATGTACAATGTACATGTACCGGTACATACACATGTACATTGTACATGTGTATGTACCGGTACATATACATTGTACATGTACATGTATATGTACCGGTACATATACATTGTACATGTACATGTATATGTACCGGTACATATACATTGTACATGTACATGTATATGTACTGGTACATATACATGTACATGTATATGCCTTCACACTGGAAGTTTTACTTTATGTCCAGATTTGTGGTATTGTACCTGTACTCAACATGTAGGAAACCTAGATTTTAATCACTTGATGTTTCTCCTGTTACAAAGATATAGAATTGGACACTGGAGAATGTACATGTAGACGTGCAAGTACATTATACATAAAGTACATGGACCGGTACATAGGTTTGCAATGTACCTGGGACAAGTTTGTGCCCAATAAGCCTTTCGTGAGTTAAATTTGAATAAAATCTGGTGCACTGAGTTATACCAGTATCTGATTGTACATAAATATATTTGAATTCCCTAGACTAAACACACTTTTGCTATACCTCATGATTTGGGACAAGCTTTTGCCTAGGGACCACCATTGCTGGAATGGACTGGTTCCTTTGTTCCCTCCTTATCCATTGAAAACAGTGTATCGGTGCAAGGCATCTCTTATGTACAGGTACATGTACATGATGTACATACGGTACCGGTATCATGTACCGTAACTAAGCGAAAGCTTGCCCCGAGTCATGAGGTATGTACATGTAACAACAGTGTCTTTAGTACCGGTATGGAGAATTCGAATTGTAACATGAACTTGTACTAATACATATACTGGTATGTTCACGTGAATTTAAAGAACTCAGTGCTCCAGATTTTGTTAAAATTTAATTGGCAAAGGGCTTATTCCCAGACTGTACTGTATGCAGAAGGATGATACATACCGGTAACTTTACATGTACTGTATGCAGCCTAATGTGCTTCTTCATTCTTGGCCTGCATTGTGTAATGAGTAAAGTGCAGTTACATGTATGTGCTGTTAAATTTGAAGCGCTTGGTGTAGGAATCACTGAATGTGTACGTATACTGGTAATTCGGAAAAACCCTGATGCCCACTTCACTGTGCATTGGTTTCATTGGGAAGTTCATTCAGACCCCATGGACACGCAGTCTGCAGTACACTGGAGGTTGTGGGTCTAATAGAGAACCTGGGAAATCCCTCGCGTTCACTTTAGTCGAGTTCACTGGAATCACGGATAACCTTTCTTTTAACCTGTTGCTGCTGAGGAACCCCGTTTTGAGCACCATGGGTTTTATACGCAGAGCTGGGGTGCCCGAAATGGGACAAAAGAGCTGGTCCGTGTAACAAAAGACCGTACTCGGAACAAAAGACCTGCTGCTTGGAATTGCCATTATTTTTGGGCTGGCATTTTTCGAAGGTACTGGTAATCCCTCACAGTTTTTAAACAGTATACCACTGTTTTTGGCATAGCGCACCCGTGGATTAGCACTGCGAACAAAAGTGCTCCAGGGCCCCAGTGATGAGCCACACAGCGCCGCTGCATGCTAATCCAGCCGCGTTTGAAAAGATGCCACTTGCATTCACTGGGGACAAAGGAAATTATGCAACACCTCAAAATTCTGGGCTGTCTTTACAGGGCGGCAGGCCTGGCTGAAATATTCAGGAGTCATTGAAGGTTTACATGTACCTGTCTGCTTAGAGTAGCCACCAATCAGTCATTTGTGTGGGTGTAAATGTCCATTAAATGAAATGATGAATTTTTGAAGAATTTTGAAAACTGAAAATCTTGAAAATTACCCATATGTGTGCACTGCATTTTTAAAAGCACCCGGCTGCATGTGAGTAATAGTTGGAAACACTCAGAAAGGTTCCAGAATTTGTGTACATTTTTGTCCAGTTTTGTTGTTAACAGGACATGTACATTATATGCATTCCAAAGAACTAAAACTAAATCTAGCATCTGTACCCTCTCAGCCTTCTCCCTGTTACCGTAGTACACATGTACATGTCCCCTTTCAATTATACATGTGTAACTGAAATTGTTACAGATGCTCATCCTCATTCACTTACAGTACATGAAAATCACTTTGTTTTCAATTTTTAATACCCATGTACATGTACATACATATGTACAGTACTTGCATACATGAAGCAGGAACACAACTCATGACTTTAATTTGGTCTCTAATGATTTACATTATATGTTGTATTTGTACTTTTGTCATCTCAAAGTGGGTAAGTCCATTTTTATGTTGCATGGAGAGATCACCTTGTCTGAAGTGATATCTTCATTTCCCATTACACCACGGTTCTGTAGCGCTGGCGGTAGTTGATAAAATATTACTTCCTGCTTTGTCACCGATGATGAAACAGACCAAAATGTGGCAAACTAAACACACATACATGTATATTGCACCAGTCACCTCCCCATATTTATACTCTCAGGTGGGTACGATTTTTCTGTGGAATGCCCAAAGAATGGAAAGTTGACTGGGCCAAACTGTGTGCTCTCCGGAAGTGAGGTTTCACTCTCACTACTGTCCACCTGCAATCTGGCATTTAAAGTCTTAGAACGTTGTTTATGCATCACTTCCCGTTTGGGCCATCCTACCGGTATCTGAAGGACATGGAACACTTCTGGTGTGTTCAAATCAATTTGGACTGGTGTAGTCTTTCCTTATTTTATTGAGCTTGATGAGTTGCACTCGTTGCACGTGTGAACCAACTTTTGTGTGAGCAGTGCACGATGACTCCAATCACTTTTTGCTTTAATCACACTGAAGTCATCACTGCATGTGTAATTCGCTGGCTGACTTGTGCAACCAGTCAGTAAGATTCTGTGGAACTGTGGTAGTGGCTCCAGCAGAACTTGATGATGCTCTATCCCTTCTTCTGATAGTTCCTGCATGTGAAAGTTCTTCTGATGATTGGGACTTCCAGAGAACTTACCTGTTGAGGAGATACACTTTCCAGAGCTTGGTTGATGTTTTTAGTAATTAAGGGATATTGAAAACAAGTGTCTCACCTTTAAGAGTCAGTTTACATGTTCTGGTATGTACATGTACGTGTCCATTACTTGTGCTGCTTGCTGTACATTTAACTTCATTCATCAAGAACCCTCATCTTCAAAGTCCCTTTGTTGGAGCCAAATCACAATTTGTGCAGACATTTCCATGCCAGCCTGGACTTCATGATGATGACTTTGTAAGCAACTCATTTGCCAGCCTGCTGGAAAGTTGAAGAGTCATTTGTGGGTGCCATGGCAGCAGATACCAAAAATGCGTCATGGATTCTTTCCACAGATTAGAGGCCAACATGGTCATGAACTGAGTCTGAACCTGGATTTATTATTATAAATATCTAACAGTCATTTCCTTTGGCACGGGTGGAATGGGTTTGCTCCGGAACTGCCAGTCAGACAATACCCTCGAATCAATGCAGGGCCAGAAACTTTAGGCTTTGACAAACATGATGAGCATGATACACGTGTATGTACCAGTTCAGGGGACATAGTGCAGCTGCACCTGAGAATATCCTGTCAAACTCGTGCAGGGATGGGCCTCCTATCAGCGAGTCCACACTCTGGCTGGCATTTAGTGGTACACACCTTGGAAAGAATAGCACTGCGTCAGTTTGATGGGTGCAGCTTTGTATAAAGCCAACTGCCTCGCTGTGATGCAAGACTCTCTCGCATGGCAAGAACTTGGACGGTTTTGCCTTTTGTTCAAGAATTATTGTATCATTAATGCACACGTAAAAACTTTGATATGAGTGCCTATGGGTTCAGTGCGACCCCCCTGGCCACCGGTAGGGACAAGTTAAACAATAACAACAGTGTCATATTGGGAATCACCACTGGTGATAGCAAGCTGATAGGAGAGGTGGACGGCGACTATGGGATTGCCAGAGCTTGGAAGGACGACTTTGGTATTATGATTTAACACTGTGTTGATTGGCTATGATTCATTTTTACTCACTTGAAGTTTCCTAGTTTGCATCCATGTACATGTTATGAAATTAGTGATCATGTACGTGTATGGAAATGCAAACACATTGTATCCATTCTTGTACATGTATTTTGGGAGTGATTTGACCCTTAAAGTTTAAGTTTGCCAGTTTTTCTTGGAAACTACATGTACATGTAAAGGTATTTTATGAAAGTAATTCATGCCTTTACAATACATGTGCATTACATGTTAACTGGTGCATAGACAAATGTAGACACACTATAGGACGTGTGCACATTTCATGTTCCTCATACATGAATTTTGTCTGCCACTTTGCAAAACGGAGATACGTACATGTACATGTATGCACATGAAAACATGCCATCCTCTGGACGTGTTACAAGTACATGTACATGTATCTATCTGAAATTTTGCAACATGTTCTGTAACAACTGGATGGAAAATATGTTTCCTGTCGTATTTGGGAGAGAAAACAGGCAAATCTTTGGGTAGTTCCTGAGGCCTTTGCAGAGCACTCAACATAAAACACAAAACTGCTACCTGTTGCATTTTGAAATCAAAAGCCACGTTTGGCCAGTCTTTGTATTAAACTACAGGGATACATACCAGTTACTGGTAGTGTTAGTTTTTCTTTCAATGATGACCTGTACATGTTGCAATGTTAACAAAGCCCCATATTTAAACAAAAGAGTGTACTTTGATGAACTTTTTGAAGAGAGTTTAATTTTCTGTTCCACCTTCAAACCTGCTGACTTAATTAAGCCTTGGCCTAGTCACCCCCCCACGTTTTGTATATAGACAATAGTACTTTCATTTTCATTGTTTGCTTTTCTTGAAGAATACATTCTCATGGTCATAGTATAAATGCGATATTGTATCGATTTGTTGGATATTTCAGTTGAGCGGGAGAGATTGCGTTCAAGCCTGGAGCCCAGCCTTCTGGAGGCTTGCAGCAGTGTGAAGGAACTGCGTCAGATCCTACGACGGATCGGTTACAGTGCCATCAACAGGGAGTACAAAGAGACGCCACTGTACAGGTCAGCTCTGATAGGTGCCCTTCCTCAGTTACTAATTGCCCAGTGATGATGCATTTCTGTGGGGATAGTGTCAGTACACTTTGTAGACACATCATCTCCAGCTTGTTGTGAGGTACATGTATGAGGAAGCCCGACTTGAATCATTAATAAAGGGATTTGAACCTGAGGGTCGTGAGACTGGAATCAAGGGCAGATTTTCAGTGATGCACAGTGACGGTACCATACTTCTCCGCCGTACCTGAAAGTCTCAGTGTGTAATATCTGGGGAATTTGAAAAGCAGCAGTGTCCCTGAAAACCTTTGCTTGCACCACAGAATATCCGCAATCCTGAAGTTTTTGGGCTCTTTGAACAGCCCCTGGATCACAAACTCCAAGGGTTTCGCGCACTTGCATTGTCGTAACAAAGATTTTCACTTCGCTTGGTCTCTAACTTTAGAAAATACCAGTATTCACCCATAAAGGTTTAAACGTTTATGTAAAAATATGTTGCAAATATGATTGCATTGACCTTTTCCCCCTTACACATATAGGGCAGCACTTGGTGGTCATCTTAGCGTTGTAAAGTTTCTCCTTGATCACCATGCCAACGGTAAACCCAACCGAGACACCAAGCAGACGCCCCTCTATGCTGCTTGCCTCAATGGCCACTTTGACGTTGCCAAGTTGCTTCTCCAGGTAAGAGCAAGAGGATGGTAGAGGTACATGTAGTCATCAGCGGGCCTTTGTTGATTAGTATGTGTTGCGGGAAAATCCAGATTTGCCCTTTGAGAAACTGAAATTAGGAAACCAGGATACGTGTACAAAACAGGGAAATGGCACTTCTGCAGAATTTGGCATACCTGCACATAGGAAGTATGGCCAAACTTGATTATCCTGTTTGATAGAGGGTCTTTCTAGAAAGTGTTTGCTTTTATAGTGTTTAGTCATTTATTTTGATAATCTGAGGGGTGTTACAGTTCCAGTTACAAGTGGCATTTATCACCAAATGGCAAAATATACTACTCAAAAAAGTTAAGGACCACTTTTTTTCTATACTTGCAATTTTTTCAAGCAATGAGTGGGGTCTAGTTCTTTCATTTTTTTGTTTGTCGAGATGGTGTGCTCATTGAGAAGAAAAATTTTTTTAAATGTTTCAAACATCAAATGCACATTTCCTGCAGTAAAATATCTCGTATAAAAAAAAGTATTCATGAAATAAAAAGTTGGTCCTTAACTTTTTTGAGTAGTGTATTAAAAAAATTTGGCTCTTATCTTAACCCCTTGACGACGGGATTTTCCGAAAGCCGACTCCAAGAATTCCAGCCTCGCTTGGCCACGAAGGCCACCTGCCAAACTGGAAATTCTCGGTTTGTGGCCCGCGTGCTCTGCACGCTTTGAATTACATGGTGAAAAGGCTGATTGTTCGGTGGCATGCGGCTCTACTCGCACTTTCACATTCCCGTTGCCTCTTTTCAAAGTCGGGACTATTGTGAAACTGGTGATTATGATGCAAATTCAGTCTTTTCATTTCTGGGCTACACACAAAGGCCAATTACCGTATATACGAGAGCCAGGGTCTGCCTTCTTTCACCGTGTTTGCTCGAGCATGGGCTGAGAATAATAGCTGAAAAGCGGGCTGAGGATCTCAATTTTTACGGCGTGTCTAGCCCCGTCCCAACACGAAGGGGTTAAGCTATTGGCAAAGAAACCATTTTATTTAAGGCACTGCATAAAAAGTAAGTGGCACACGAAATTGTAAACTTCTGCCTGTTAATTTAAAGTTGCCAGATGGAACCCTTTGATGTCAATGATTTTTATGTGGATGTGACTTACATGTATGGCAACTGATGCTGTGAGACAGTAAGCCATTTGCGAGTTAAATTTGAATAAAATCTGGTACACTGAGTTATCTGATTGCACATGAACATAACAAGTTGAATTCCCCAGACTAAGGAACCCTGTTGCTATACCTTGTGATTAGGGGCAAACTTTTGCACAGCGACCACCATCTCTGGAATGGACTGGTTCCTTTGTGCCCTTCTCATCCATTGAGAAAAGTGTAGTTTTGCAAAGCATCTCTTATGTAACTAAGCACAAGCTTGACCCTAATCACGAGGTATACATGTAGCAACAGTGGTTTTAGTATTGAGAATTCAACTTGTTATGCTCACGGGAATTTAAAGAACTTGATGTACCAGATTTGGGCCAAAGTTAACTCGCAAAAGGCTTATTGTGCCTCCCTTAAAAAATATCGACAGTGTCAATCAATAAAATAATATCAATGAGCGGGGCCAATTTTGTGGAACTGTATAACACATGCACACACACGTAAATTTTTGAAGTGACAAACTGTTTTCTGGACATGAACGTTATTAGCTGACATGCTTGTCAAGGTTTTCTTTTGCTTGGGGCCTGAGCTTTCGCTCACACTCTATTTTCAGCATTGTAGCAGATTTCATATATATGCGAAGAACCAGCTGTTTCCACACGGAAGCAGCAATTGATTGTCATTCTAAATGAGCTGTGTGATGTGCATCAAACATGTCAAAGCCTTCCATGTGTTTCCTGGCCCTAGGTCATTCCTAAATGGGAGAAAAAGCGCTTAATGACGGCACAAAAGTTGTGAAACCAAAACTGTAAATACCCAGTGCAGTTCCTCCAAGGAAACAGCTGGGAAACTGAAACTCATGAAAACAATTTTGAAACCATATTGTTTCCCTTATTGGCCAATTTTTATGGGTGTCTTCCGGGTAGCCTGAATGGATATCCAATATCCAATGAATCTCTGATATACTCTAAATGATGAGGATCTGCACTGGGAAATTGTTGAATATCTGGCATACTTGCGTGTATAATGGAAACCTTCACATACTGGTAATGTTTGACTTTTTAGGAATGAATTGTATCATTTAAACCAAAGTTTTTTAATTACACAACCCACATTTATTGTAAATTACCAGTAGACATGGTAGATGTTTGCTTTGTCAAACATACAGTACAAGCAGTACATGTATGTACATTGTACAAACCAAAAGTACTGGTATTGTAATGTGAAGCTCTTCGTTAATTATCTGCCCCGAGCTGAGGTGCCCCCCCCCCGATCAGCGAAAGAAAGACAGCTGGTAACAAGCGGGTTCTTGCACGTGTGCTGCTTGTATGCAAAGACTATACTTGTGCATGCCGGAAATAAATTAGTTATACGTACATGTACTCGGCGTGCTCCATGTCAAACGCGCATATACTTGCGTTCCTCACGGTGTGTCCATGCGGTGAGCACCCAAAAAACATGTCCTCTTTTGTATCTGCTCGGAGCGGATAAACCACTTACAGTACTTGCCCTTTATTGGGTCAGCATGTGATAGTGAAAATAGCATGCCAGAAAGAAAATTGTCAAATTTGAATCTACACTGTACATATACCGTACTTGTTCAGGTCCTGAATGCTATGACATGGCTTTCTGTGGAGAAAACCGATAGCCTGTTGTCATGGGTATACATACATGTACCAGTACATGTTTAACCAGTGGGAATCATTGTTCCCTCACCCTAACTATAAAAAGGCCATTACGCCCCTCCCTAACTTGTGCCTGCTCGTTAAACCAAATGAAGGCTATAAAAGTGAACTGAATCATCTAACATGTGATCCGCCCTTCCAAAACAAGGCTGGTGGCTTCTTAGCTATTCCATGCGTATCTGGAAAATGATTTCAGCATGGACATGAAGAATGCAAATTCCACAGCTTTCACTGCTCACATATTGTATGTAACTGCATGCTACATGTAGTTACTACATGTATGTAGCTTTCTGCAGACGGTACATGTATTTGCTCTTTGGAATGGCCTTTGCACTGCACGTCATATGTTTGTGTTGTTCCTTCTCCTTCTTGGGTTCTGCCTTCCCCCTTTTACATACGGTTGCTGCAGTGACAGATGGAGTGAAACTTGATGAATGCACGTATGAGGAGGCTCATTGAAGAAACTAGTGCACATTACTGTACAAGTAGACCTTCAAAATCAGAAGTGGCTGAATCTGGACCAAATCTCATAAAACTTGTATCCAAAGATCATTTTGCGCTCTTGCAAATGAGTTTGTGTATGTTGGGTTTCCTCTCCCTCCTGATAGATCCCTCAAGGTTCTTGCTTTAGTAGACAGACTGTAGTGCTACGTATTCATGAAACAATAGACCAACTCATTTTCTTCATGTAAACTGCAGCACTTTCCCGCCATGGCCAGCGACCAGACCAACGAAATGGAGATTCCGCTGCATGCTGCAGCGAAGCAAGGCAACGCAGCTGTCATCAAGTTGCTCCTGGAGTTTGATTACAAGTCGGCGTTGGATGAAAAAGTAAGACTGCTGTTCTATCATTGGCTTTTCCCCGAAAAACTGTACAAAGTGTCCAATCCTCCTCCGTTATTGACACAGAGTAAAAGCAACTTATTTATGTAACTCTCCCCTTCAGAGTATGAGGGCAGTTGAATTGAACCTTTGGTCCACTATCTTTTTGTCACTTAATCCAGAAATTGTACAAATTTGATTTAGCATGCTTTCATTTAGGGTCACTATATCATAAATCAGTTTGATCAGGTTGCTGTTAGTTTGACTGGATAAAGGCAGGACTGGACATTTTGGACTACAAGATTTGTAATGTTTATACACAGCAAAGTTTGATTGGATATCCTGCAAGTAGTGTTTTAAAAATTCTCCATACACCTGAGACATGCATACATACCAGTATGTAACAATGACATTTGAAGATAAAGGTTAAAGTTTTGCTGTTGCGTTTTATAGAAATATGTAGTAAGAACCATCGACCTTTGATGCATATGACTCATGTTCGTACTGTAGTCCATTGACTGAGCTCTCAAAATCCATCACATTGCTCTGAAATAGCACTTTCTTCGTATTGGCAATTAGGATATCAACTCCCAGGCAGTTAGTAAAGCCAAGTGGAAAACGGGCACTGTTGCCTACATTACGGCTGTTTACTGCAGTGCATCAGTGACAAAACTACATGTACAGCCATAGACTCAACCTGATCCCCCTCTTCTCACAGTGCTATGCAGAGCTCCCTGAATCCACAGAATTACTCAAAACCAGGTGTCTGACAACTGAAAAGTTGTAATGGTTTGAGTTTAGATTTTATTTAGCTTTTCCTCAGGAATCACGAAGTTATCCCCCTCTACCCAATTATCAAAATAAATGACTGTGGCCCATTTGCACAGCACGCATGTACATTTAGTTGACTGTGCACCTTTGTTGATGGTAGAGGGTTTGTTCTAATTTAGCCTGTGCTGTAAATTTAGTTGCGACAGGGATGTACGCCTTTCTCCATTTTACTGCGAGAATTTACCTACAAAGCTCCAGTCAGTGAAAAAGTGAGACGTGTTTTCTTTTTTATTTTGCTGGCCTCTTCTTGTGTACCGCTTAAAAATGCATCATTAACGATGTCAAACATGGTTCCTGTTTGGTAAAATGGAAGAAATTGTGCAATCAGCATGTTGAGAAAAATCTCATAGATTGCTCAGTTGTCAAGATCCCCTTATGGCACCTGTGCAGTCATTTGTCTTACATTTACATGTACTTTATGCTTATTTTAAACATGGATCAGATGTACATGTACTGTACACGTGTCTCATGCATGTTTAACGCAAGTTTTGAAACTGTTTATATCAGTCGAGAACCAGGAACCGTGTTGTGTGCATATGTGTGCATTCGTTCTGTTAGGACGCAAACTTGTACTGCAGTGTACATGTGCAGCATGATGTAACGTCATGTCTGTCTGTCACCATTCCTTCCATTTATCACATCTGCCATCCCAGCAGTAACTTTGATTCAGAAGCCTGAGGATCAGCAGACCGATTGCATGTACAGTGTACTAAATCATGTGACCTACATACATGTACATAGTGGTTATCAAACCCATAGCAATGTGCGTTGTGTGTGTTGTTTACAAACAATACAGCCAAGTTGTGGTGCACACGCTTTATTTTAGGTACATGTAAATGATACCTATAAAACACTTTACTTTTGGTGGATGCGGTGTGTGTTATTTAATTCCCACAATAGGTCACGTGACTTAGCGGGCACATTCAGTCTGTTATGACCTCCATACCATGCACAGATTTCGTACAGGTACACAATAGTACACCTGCCCAGTGCCTGGCATTGTGACTGACAATAACTTACTGTCTAGTTTTACACATGTGAAACATTACATTCTCAACATACTGTACCTAATAAACTCCCTGGACATGCTGGAGAAGTACAGGTACTATTTATACTTGTGTACCCAATCCCATAATCCTGACATCATTTACATGTGTGTAAATGTTAGTTTGTGGTTGCTATTTTTTGTCCCTGTGATTGGCTTGCTTCCAGAAAATAGGTGTTCATGTACTTGTACAAGTCTGTAAGAACATATGCGTCGGTGTACCAAGTTATTCTTGGCAATAGTACCATGTACCGTAGTTGAGATGCCATTGCTGGTCACATCAACACCTGAGCTCTGTTTGCTTGCTTTGCTGCTATGCACAAATTACTGGTACATATGGAATAGACATGTTCATGTAGCTGCATTTACATTACATGGTTCACATGCAGCCAAAAGCTAAATCAGTAGAGTTGATGTACATGTTAATTGGAGAAAGGCTTGTGGTAGCACCATGTGAAGGAATGTACCTCTTATGAGTATGTGTGGTTCTGAAAAGAACTGGGAGTATACTCAACGTTTCGGATTGCGTGCTCAGTCCGTCGTCGGGAGACGTCTCCTTCGCATGGTGCTACTGCAAGCCTTTTCACCTGTTGCTGTCTTTCACCAGGATTAGCCTAAAATTCTACCTACCGGTACCGTACCGGTACATGTAAATCATTGTAGACACAGCACATCACGTACACGTACCGGTACTGAAATTGTACAGGTAGGCCTATACATGTACATGTACCTGTAGGTTGTGAGAAGATTCCTTAAAGCTATAAAAACAGGCTGGTATTAGGTACATGTAGAAGGAGATCGTGTCATTAAATTTGTTGGCCAAATTTGCCGAGAGTGCTGACAGATGCATTTCTTTATTGGACTGCATGCTTTTTTTGTGTGTACATTTGCGATCTTTCATTTTCTACTTGCAGTCTTGCTGTCCCAACTTTTTGATTCCCGGCCCAAGTTGCTATTGGAGCCTTGATCCTAGTTGACCTTGCGGCTAAATTTAGCTCCTGATTCATGTACGTTGCCCTTCCTAACACTGCGAAACCCGCTCTGGTTTTCCTGTTGGGGGAAGTGTTCGATTAACCCATTGATAGAAACTTTATCCGATGTCAAATCTTTGTGAAGTCGAACCAAACTTTACCGTCCAGGCTGTTTGCATGATCACCTCGACACCATGCCGCTCTTTGTACCCGGTCTTTCAGCATTGCCCATCTGTGTGTTACGTGTATATCTGTGTGTACTCATGAAATTGTTGACTAAAATCAGACTATTGTCTAGAGTTACATGTATACATGTAGGTTTAGGTCTTTGCACCATTGGAAATATGTGGAAATAGACTTAGCCATACAGTTTAGCTCTGGAAGCCTGTTTTGGACAATGCCAAGGTAATCTGATTACCTTGTGAAAATCCTTGTTACTCTTGTGACGGTGATACACAGGGAAGCGTCTACACGTACATGTACCTTATTTAGATGAGGGTATGGCTACCTGACTTGTTAATGTGATAAAGTTCCACAAACACAATCACACATGTATGGGTTAAGTTGCCCAAACCATCATGGTATAAATCATTTCAACAATGGAAAGTGCAAGATTTTTCCACACGACAGGAAGCTCGCTGTTACGGTGGTAACACATTGATTTTCATTCAATGTACATGTACAGTTCATTTAATATAAAAATAGACTTTTTTCAATTTCAATTTCATTTGTTTGAGGAGTGTGAGTTTCAAGTAATTTCACATACCAGTATGACAATAATTAAATATTTAGGTTTTTAATCATATTTTATGAGTAGTCAAACCTAAAAAGTGGCCACTTTCAGTGTTGTTTAACCTTTTGTTTGTCTGGTGTGAATATTAATGACTTATTTCTTTCTTGGCAAAAATTAATACTTGAAACCACGGAAACATTGAAATGTTTGCATTTTATTTGCAAGTATATTTTCTTTAGATGAGTTTATTCCTTGTTCCCTTCATTTTTAAAGGGATTCTGCCAGCTGGATCAATCAGCAGCTACTAGTACCTTTAAGTCTTATAAAGGTGACTTACCATTCTATCTCAACTTGCGAAACATTAATGGCCAGACTGCCCTCTACCTTGCCTGCACTGCTGGTCATGTTGAGGCTGCAAGAGCCCTACTGGAATACCGGCCAGGTGGCACTGTGGTGCCAAACTTTGGACAGGGAAAGAAGCAGGCGTACATCGACGTTGACTGCTATACAGTGATAGGCAGGACGCCGCTCCACAGTGCTGTCACTGCAGGCAACATTGAGATAGTTGCGCTGTTGCTGAAGCATGGGGCAGACGTTAACCTGCCCGTGAAATCCATAAAGTGCCTGTTTGGGTCGCGGGGCAGCAACGCCAGCCTGGTAGAAGGCAGAGTAACTGAGAAGATGCACATCCCCAAGGAGGATAACTCCATTCTGTGTGAGGCATGCAGCATCAGTGAATACAACTTGGACATCATAGCGATGCTCCTCAAGCATGGTGCGAGGGATCCGAGCGGCAAGGCCCTGCTCTCTGCAACACTCAGCGTTCGTAGTGACGTGGTGACCACAATTCTAGCCCATACTGGGGTACATCCAGACCCCGATTATGTAATTGGAGAGGAATACCAGACTAAAATCAAGCTGTTTGTGACAGAGTTGACTCAGACTACCGAGGGAGGGGACTGTCACTCCAAACCGAAAACAGTTAGGGAAGCAGCTTTGATTGCGCGAACGAAGGTCATTGCCCAGGAGTCGAAGAAGGACCACTCACGGAAAGGTAGCACATACGACCGCCGTAGAACTTTTGGCGGCCTCAAAAGGGCTGCCAGTACGCTTGGAATGTTTGACACCCCTGTTGCTATTGACTGGCATGACCAGAATCTGAATGACATTAATCCAGAGTGGTTAGTGGAGGCCAGTTTACGCTTCAACACCGTGCTGCGAACCTACCCGCAGGACTCTAGCATTCATATTTCCGTGGCTACCATAACACGGATTGACATTTCTGACAACAGTCTCAGTCACTTGCCATTGTTTATTTTCAAACTACCATCCTTGCAGCACTTGAATGCTTCCAAGAATAAGATGTGTTATCTTCCAGGAATGCCGAGAAGTACCAGTCCCATGACCAGGACTTCCCCCGGGATCGAGGACAGCGCCTGGAATGCACCAATGCTCCGACGGATCAACCTGTCCAGCAACCGTCTGGTCACACTGCCACCAGAGGTCTTCATGCTGCCCGTCTTGGAAAATCTGAACATGGAAAACAACCACCTCAGGGAGCTACCGTTTGAAATGTGGATGGCTCCTAAGCTGAAGACGCTCAACTTGTCCAGGAATATTCTGGAGGAACTGCCTTGTGGTCTTTATGGCCCATCTAACAACAACCAGATAGCCTTTCGCGAGGTCCAGTGTCGGAGCCCTTCACCCTTACCTGAGGACCTGACATCAGATCAAAAGCGAGACACCTTCCCTTTGCTGTCAAACCAGTCTGAGAAGCCAGCATCAGGGAAGCTTGCCCGGTTATCCGAGGCAGCCCTGAAATTTGGCAAGGCAGCCCTACGGATGAAGGACCTCCCCCGCGATTCAGCCAACATGGTTATCAGTATGTCTGGACTTGAGGCGAGCTTAGCACGTAGGGACACCATTGACAACTCACCCAGTGAGTCCCCAGAGACCTCTGACTCGGAAGTCTTTGAAGATGAAGAACATTCGGAAAAAGGCTACTCCATAGTTACTGTTCGTCGCTTTCGGCTGTGCAGCACTGGAAGCATTCACGGAGACAGTGCTGAAGAGGAAAATGCCAACATCGATGAGATGAATGCCCTAGAAACATTAGACCTGTCTCACAACAAGCTAACTCATGTCCCTGTTGGTCTGCCATGCCTGGCTCCTAGACTGACCAAACTTGTACTTTGCCACAACAAGATTACAGACTTTGGCCCCATGAACAAGTATCCTGTCGGGTTAATGGATTTGGAGCTCTCTTTCAATTGTATCAAGGACATGAGCAATCCAGCCAGCCACCTGCCGGTCCGGAACAAGTCCAATGTCTTCAGACTGCTGCGTTCCAGTTCGGCTTATGATCCCTCTCTAGGTCTGCCGGACATGTGCTACAGTCCAACATCTCAGTACTCGTTAGCGCAGCGAGGCACCCTGCAAACCCCAAGTCGACAAAGTCGAGACTCCTCCTTTGTCAGCAGCCCACCTGGTTCAGGGACTCCGCAAGGCCCGCTTGTTCAGTTCTGCAAGCACCGACGTCACCGTGTGTTGGCCACCTTGAGGACTTTGGACCTGTCCAGTAACCAGATCACACAGATGGATGTGATTGCCAGGACAGTTTTGGGGGCGAGTGCATCAGTCGAAGAAGAAACCCCTGGAGCTCCCGGAGATTCGAGTGAAGATGATTCAAAGGTAACCAGATCTTTTCAGACTTTGTTGGCTTGTACCAGCTTTGAAAATTTCGGGCTCTGTTCAGACCATTCCAGCACACAAACTCGATCTCATAATGTGCAGTCCATCCATTTAGATTGTGTGCAGTTCCAACAATGCCGTTTTACACTTGATGGAAATCCCTGGGTGGGATGCCAAATCCACAAGAAATAAAAGGTAACGAGATGAGTAACCAGATGTGGTGCCTTTCATGTGTTTTATTCACTTACAAGTACTAGCTTCTGTCTTCCAGCTCCAGCTTGTACAGAGCAGAGGCAGTGATTTGGAAGTAACTCTGCTCTTTCCAAGTCTCAATGCTCTCTCTGTTGCCAACAACATGATTGGAGAGGTCCCATCAGACATACAGTATCTCACCAAGCTGTCCAGTCTAAAGGTTTGTGTCAATTTGGGTAAATTTATGTTTGTTGATGGAATGTTGTATTTAGCTATTTGTAAAATTGCCATACTTTTTGTTTTGCCTACAGTTATCTAAAAGCCCTAAGAATTAAAGTTTTGATAAATTCAAATTCTAATCATTTAATCAGTGATGAGAAATTTTCATGATGAAAAGATACTCTTTTCCTCATGTGGCCTGCTTCTTTTTCATCTCAGCTTAACGGTAATGAGAAGATTTCAACCCTGCCTCCAGAGCTGGGACGTCTCAACATGTATGACTTGAAGGTTGATGGCTGTCGACTGACGGAGCCCCTGGCCAGCATGTTCAAGACGGAGCTGGTTAAAGATATCCTGGGATACCTACGCTCCATTCTGGATGAGTGAGTTTTTTGTGCAAAAGGAATATTTACTAACGTGCAGTGGCTTACTGGTCTGATGCATCATGTTTTCTGAGAAAGACTGAAGCCTGCTGATTTTGGGTTTGTAGGAGGTACATGTACATTTGTAGGCATACATGTACCTGTAGTTGTATATTTTGTTAACACTGTGCAGAATCTGTGGATAAGGTATTAGCCTCCCCGATGATCTTGAGCATTTCACATGTTCCGTTCGGATCACTTCAGGAGGCAGGTTTTTATCATACCACTCAAATCAGTCAGTATGTGTTGTACTCTGCAACCAGGACTAATACCATTGTTTAGGCACGTACCCGGTACCTGTGTACTTGTTTGTTGTCCCCACTTGTGTTGATACAAATCCTGTGCTTGCTGATAGTGATATCGAGTTAAATTCCTACCCTGCATTTCCTCCTGTCTGAATTTCAAACTGTAGGAAGTGCATGCTCATGAATGCACCTGTTTACATGTTTGGTTGCTTTCACTTTGACGTGAAAATTAGATGCCTTCATATCCTCTTGAACATTTGTTTGTGTGTCCCAGGTTTGTTTTTGTATCTTCTCCTGCATTAGGTCAGGAAAGACAGGCTCTATCTCTGTCATGTTTTGATCTGTGGAGGTTTTTTTATGAACTTTTTTTTGGAAGTGTGTTCTGGCAAATCTGAACCATAAACAAATGACATTGCACTTTCATGAAACAAATTATACAGGGAAACTGACTAGCATACTAGGTGCTTATGAATGATTATAAAGATGAACAAAGAAATTGACTGGAGCGGGATTTGAACCAGTCAATTTCTTTGTGAGGTATTCCGGAGGTCGCAGGTTCAAATTCCGCACCAGTCAATTTCTTTGTTCATCTTTATAGACATTGCACTTTAATAAGACAAGTACAATACATGGTACGCAAATGCACAATGAAGCAAGCATGTGTACCAAAACATCTCCTGTGTTGACTGAAATTATGGCAGTTGGGTTAGGAAATGGGACCAGTAAACTGGAGGAACTGAAATGGGAAATTTAATATTCACAAATCTTCAATGGGGGCTCACTGACACAGGTGAGATTAATGTGGTGTCCAGACTTTGTGTTGCAGAAAGGCAAAGAAATCTTTATGTGTTTTAAGTAAATCTTGACTCAAATTGTAATGAGTCGTAAATTCTCCATGATCATAAAGTGTTTGCTGTTTGATTTTTTTTTCAGTGCAAAGCCATACACGAGGATGAAGCTGATGTTTGTGGGCAAGGCTTGCATTGGCAAGACAACCCTCTTGAATGAACTGAGGAAGGACGGTGTGGGCTCAACATCTTCAGTGCCTGAGGTCAGAATAGAAGCTAATTACCTCTCCCTTTTTACCCGTTAATTTCCACTTCCAAGTCACAAAAATAAGTCTTTGGCTTGCCCACTGTTTCCTTACGCCAAACATGCCTGAAATACGACAGAAAAGATGCATCCAAACTTGCAAATGTTTTGCCAGTGTGAGGTTGAGACTTGCATGTATTTTTTTTCTAGACTTTTGCCGAGAGGCAGGGTAATACCAGCATTGGTGGGAAGACACTACGGGGCAAGTACCTGTCAACGGTCGGAGTTGACGTCAGTGAGTGGACCTACAACAAGAAGAGGAGCAAATATGGAAAAGTCACCTTCAGCACTTGGGACTTTGGTGGTCAGGTAAAAACTATAACAACATCCAATCTAGGCAAATGTTTTTGAAATTTTCAGTTTTGCTGTTTGGAGATCATTACATTTTTTTGATCGTACAATTCCTGGCTAAATTTCCCCCCCTCACAATCCTTGCCCTTACAGGAGGAGTTCTATGCCACTCATCAGTATTTCCTGACCAAGCGGTCCTTGTACTTGGTACTCTTCAAGATTACGGACGGAATGAAGAGCATTAATCAGATACAGCAGTGGCTTGTCAATATTCAGGTAAGCAGTGCGGCCGCCTGTTGTTGCTCACTCAACAGCCAACATTACTGACTTCAGAATACCTGGTTGGTTGAGCATGAGGTTTTTATTTGTCACTGTGTTGTTTGCCCTACCCTCTCCATTGGTGACTCAAATAACCAAGATCCTATCGGAAACTTGACAAATGGTAACTGCTAGAAATTATATTCATCTGGTTTTGAAATCATAAGGTTGTGCCAGTAAAAAAAGAAAAGTAAATGTTTTGACTTGTCTCTTACAACAAGCAATGTAAATGGACAACTAGCATGTTTTTGTGCACACTAGATTTGGCTAATCCTCGACTTTATTTCTTGGATTATTTTAACATGTACCCACTAAATGACAACATTTCTCCAAATCCCACTTTCATCAGGCCCGCGCACCCAATTCCCCTGTCCTCCTGATAGGCACCCACTACGACTTGGTCAACCGACCCAAGTCCAAGTATTCCCGGGAGTACTGGCCGGACCTGAAGCGGAAGATCATGGAGCGTTTCATTCACATAGCTCAGCCCCAGGATGTGGGTCTGCCCAATGTCATTGACTGCATTGAAATCTCCTGTCTGCCCATGCCAAGGAACAACAACTTGGGATTTCTGAGGGATAGGATTTACGACGTCGCATTTTCACTCACAGGTAGTTTGAGCAAGTGGCATTTTGCTGGTCATTGCTTTCTCTGTTGGGAGATGTCAAGTTTCAGATCCTTTATTGAAAATGGAGATTTCACAAGCATTTTTCAGAAATTATACAGCCTTCACATTTTAAACATTTAACGGTATACACTTAGCTGGGAGAGGGCTACCCCTACTGTCATTCTGAGCAGGTGGTAAACGATGAGGGTTGGATTCTGAAATCTGGGCATGCAAAATGAAACTGTTCCAAGTTTTTAGAGTTTTGTGCAAGGGAACTCTGTTTTACACTGTGATGTGACAAACCGTTTCTTTCCTGCTTGTGTTGTACTTTGCAGAGGGTCGGGACAAGGAGCCCATGCTGATGCAGCGTGTGCCAACATGTTACCTTGCCCTTGAGAAGGCTGTCATGCTGATATCATCTGACATGCGTAGGGCCGGCACTGAACCAGTCTTGCATGCCCTTGAATACAGGTCTGTTGTCATTGATTCCTTTTTCAAGTAAAATTCTGTTTTTAAAGTTTGCATTATTTCTAGCATATTTCTGCATCGGCTGAAACTTAGAACACAAATTGATGGCCTTAAAATCATTTCTGTCATCACAAAGTGAATTGACAGATTTCTAATTTTGCTCTGGCATGTCATAATTGTTTCCCCCCCCCCAAAAAAAAATTGTTTCCTGCTGCTTGTGTTGAGAATGGAATTTTCCACTGTTTTTTCAGGACGGAGGTTACCCGCGTGATGCTGGAACAATATCAGGTTTCTTTCCATAGCAAGGAAGACTTGATGCATGCCACGAGATTCCTTCACAACAATGGTAATTCACCAACAAGATTTTTCGTTTCCTTGTATTCCTTAGCTCCACACTGCCCCCCATACCCACTTTGTTACCTTTCCTAAAGTAAGAAAACAAAAGCTTTGAGGGGGAGGGGGTGAGTCCGGTTGGGTAGCGCTTCTGTCTTCACCGTCCACTTCTACGGTTTGATTCCCAGCTCGGTCCACAGTGGTTTTCAGTTCCTACCTGATTCCTCTGGGATTTTCCTTCAACTTCCAAAACTATTACCGCTGCTCATTATCTCCTCTCTTCAGGTTCCTTCTGGCTTGTGGGCTACTGTACCTAGGGTACTCTTGAGGAGTCCTTGGAGTCATTACCACAAGTAATTCATAATCCTAACTGCATTTGTTGCCTCTCCAGGTATTCTCCTGCACTACGAGGATTCCATGCTGAGTGATTATTTCTTCCTGGACCCGCAGTGGCTATGTGACACCCTGGCCAAGATTGTCACTATCCCAGAGATAAACCCGGACGTCAAGAAAGGTCAGTGGCCCTGGATTATCATTTGAGCTTGGAGACCCTCAAGAATCATGGTTCCGTGCTTGAGACTTTGTTGCTCTCACATAAAATCTTCCTCATATTTTCAATCTGGGTCGCTGTAGGCTGTCTAGCACAGCTGTGGATGCTTTTTGGAGCACAAAAGGATCCCAAATGAATTAAATTTTCATTTGAACCTTTGGTATTGAATTTTGTGGCAAAAAAATAGGAATGCAAGTGTAATTATGCTTTTGATCAAAACAAAAAGTCTGTTGGGTCCATCCAAGTGAATTGTTTTCCTTTCTTCCAGGCGTGATGCTGATCAAGGACCTCCACCGCAAGTTCCAAGACTCCAGTGTCAAGGACTTCATCTTGAATCTGCTCAATAAGTGCGAGGTTGCGGTCACGTACGACAATGAGCACATCCTGGTCCCCTCCAGACTGCCTGTGGAAGGGCTGGACATGACCATGATCCCACTTATCCGGGAGAAAGATGTCATCCAAAAGGTTCGTTCACTTCCATCTCAGTGTTGTAGACCATGCACAAGACCATACATCAGACTTGTCACAAGCAAGAGGGTGAACAATGACAAAGGAATGCTTTTGCTGCAGTTCATTCATTTAGTTCAGCTTGTGACTTGAATTCAGACTGGTGGTCTTGTGTTGGACTTGTAGGCTCTTGTGATGGTCTTGAGAGGTCTCGACTACAACACTGTTTCAGCTTTACAAACACAATTATTTCATCTGTTTAAGAGAAATTGATTTGCATAACATCTAGCAGTAAACAGAACTAAAGTTCTGAATAGGATTTAGTTAACTAAAGTGAGAAAATGGAATCAGATAATTGATTGAATGAAAAATATTTCTTTTGATATCATTCAGGAGTCTCCTCAAACAACATCTCCCTCTTCATCTGCTTCTCCGTCTCCGAACCGCTGCTGGAACCGGCGAGCAGTTCGTGGTGTCTCCCCAAACAACACCTCCCATGTCCGCAATTACAGCCCCTCCCCATCTTCCATGCGTCGTAACCCCTTGGGTGCCCTCCAGATCCCAGGGGGCACCCTCAGTAAGGCCGAGAGCTCCTCCATGCCCACGCTCAGTCAGCAGATTCCCACCCAGCTGCGCACCAACAACTGCAGCTCCTCGCCCCCGAGCTCCATGATCATCCCCGGGATGCCGATGGACCAAGGATCCATGCTGCCAGAGCCGGGGAGCAAATCCTCTACACTGAACTCCCACAGTCTTAGTTCTGGTGACCTACCGGTATCCCTAAATGGAATCCAGAACATCACACCAGTGCCGTTTCAGATGCACGAGGAGCCACTGACGGAACTGGACAACACTGAAGTCATTCCTATTGTGAATCAGAAGGCAGCCATTCGACGGCTGTACATCCTCCAGTACATACCCAGCGGATTCTGGTCTCACATGATCAGCCGCTTCCTCTCGGATCAGACCTTTTGTAAAGTGGTGCCCCTGCTGTATCCGCTGCCCGAGCGTCTAAAGGTCATGATGAGCCAGTCAGCTCTGGATGCCCTGGAGAAAAAGTATCAGTGGACTGTGTGGCAGACCGGCGTGGAACTACGCTTCTTTGGTGCCACCATCTTCCACGTGAAGGAGATAGTCAAGGAGGCTATCCTCACCAGTGTGTTTGAACAAGAGCGCCGGCCAGATCACATCAAGGTGGTCAACCCTGATGGCCAGGAGCCGGGTGGGGACCGGGCTGTGTCCCTCACCCGCAGTGGGCAGCTGGAGATCCTGATTCCTAACCAGACCCTCAATATCATTCAGAAGGCTGACGGTGCCCCGATAATGACAGAGACTGCGGTGGAGTCTGGCATCGAAGCTCTCGAAGGGGAGCACATTGAGATTGCCAGCTCGCTCCAAGTGGCCTCCCGCCTCCTGTCCAGCATCATGGACTTGATTGACACCCTGATGGAAAACTTCTACCCTTCCATCTGTGAACCACTTGGCATCACCTTCCAGGGGGAGCTGTTCATCACCAGGCTGGTGCCATGCAACCGCTGCTGGCGTGACTACAACAGACTCAATGTGGATGAGCTTGATGAGCAAGAGTGGGAGTTTGTTGACAAATTTGACTTTGATCAGCGGCAGAGCCTTTTGTCGGAAACACCCGTGCCACGGAAGCGTAGCCAACGAGGGTCTAACCTGTGCTGCGGGCTGTCTTGCACCGATCACCATGGTCCGTACAGTGACTTCTCTGAGTACACGGAGCGGAACAACTCGATGAGGCCACGGGCCCGCCCTGTCGGCCGCAAGCATAGGGCAGCCATCAGCCAGTCCAAGTCCTCGGATCAGAGCGAATCCTGCAGCCAGCCAGACACCCCATTGGTAAATGACTTCCAATCGCAAGACTTGTTGTTTTCAGATCAGATGAAACTAGACCTGAGGTTCACCAATTCAGTAGAGATGAACTCAGAGATGATGGGGGACGTCCAAGTCTATGGGTTTTTGTTTGAGATGTTGGTGATGCAGGCCATGAAAACTGAGATAGTCACTTGCCCCATCCACGGGCGGGTCAAACTGAGCACCATCGCCCCAGATGTGGTAAGTTGATCAAAGATTTCTTTCCATTTATTTACTTTAAAGATTTTACCACTTTTTGATTTTTGAGACAGGCATGTTAAAGTAAATGTTACCTTATAATAAAATAAAAACTATATCAAGAGAGTTGTTAAAGAAGTCAAAGGTGTAGCTAAGTGGTACATATGTATATTTTGTATTAGCCTCTATTTCGATTCCTCCAGCTGGACTGTTCATTGTCAGTTTTCAGTGTCTTACTCTTTGCAACAAGGAGGCCTCTGAGTTAAATTGAAGTTTCCTTGACTTACGCTACAACTTTGGCTAAGAGTTTTTAAAATATCACATGAAATAAATTGTCTCAATTTTGAACAGTTGAATAGTTGAGTAGATCGTAACTGTAATTTCTGACTCTAAAAAACACAGGTGTTTCATGACTTGGGTCCAGCTCTGCTTGTGGACCGCGCAACCCTGGAAGTCCGTCGTCTCCTGGGTAGTGGCACGTTTGGCCTGGTCTTCCAGGGCCAGACTTCCCGGAGCAGCCTGGACACCAAGGTGCAGGTGGCCATCAAGATGCTGCAGCCCTTCCCACCGGGCCAGGGGGCCGGCCAGACAGACCGGCGGCGCTACGAGGCAGAGAACGCCAAGTGGCACCGGGACCCTCTGCGCTTCTCCTGCGAGGCCTTCCGCACCGCCCGCAAGGAGCTCAGCATCATGTTGAACCTGGAGCACCCACAGATTGTGCCACTCATCGGCTTCTGCCGCCAGCCCATGAGCCTGATCCTGGAGCTGGCTCCGGAGGGTGCCCTAGACTCCAAGCTGGAGGACTACAAGCGTGTTGGGGCTAGATTAACACCTTGCACTTTTCAGAAAATTCTTGTACAGGTAAAGGTCAAGCCAACAAAAGTCTCTACTCTCTTCAAATTCTCTCCTGACCTTATTTGGACTGTTTTGTAAGTTTTGTTAAAATAGCAGATTCAGATATTCAGAGCAGCAAAATAAAAATAAAATGTTGATGGAAGCAAGGCAAGAGTATTCTTAAATTGAAGTGTTCAAATCATCTTTAATTTTAGGTCTCTTCGGCAGTAGCGTACCTTCACCAGAAAGGTATCATCTACCGAGATTTGAAGGCCGAGAATGTCCTAGTCTGGTGCCTACCTGCCCCACATAGCTCAGATTCATGTGTGAAGGTCAAGCTGGCAGACTATGGAATCAGTGTGACAGCTATGCCATCTGGTACCAAAGGGTATGGCGGTACGCCTGGCTACATGGCACCAGAGATTGTGCAGTATGATGGAAAAGAGAAATACACTGAGAAGGTAAACTATGTGCCATGTGTCAGTGGTCACGTGGATTTTTTGGTGTAGTGATCATCTTGCAAACAAGCCTCTCACATCAGAAGTTAATCAAGTAGCTTGTAGCTTATTCAAAGTGGCGTCAGTTTTTGCACGGAAACACTATGCATATTAAAATAACACCCAAAGCGTCTCTACCAAACAAGTTTCTTTTCCTGATCATTTAGCTCTTGTCTGTAAATAATCACTTCTACTTGGTCTTTGGATGCCCCTACTGCAACTTATTTCTATTTCTTTGATACTAAAGTCCTGTTGCTTTGCTCATACAGGTGGACTGTTTTTCCTTTGCCATGTTCATGTACGAGTTAATGGCGATCCAGCGACCATTTGAGAACCTAGTGGGCAAAGACTTTGGTCGTCTGTCCGAGATCATCAAGCAATTAATCAAGGACGGCCAACGACCTGTACTTACCAAGAAGGTAGGCAGTGCTTCTATGGTTGGCAAATAACTGGTGTTCTTTCCATTTCCTGTTTTTAGATGAGGCATGAGTTTGTTATTTTGCGCTTCTTCACTGTAGGAGCATTTGAGATGTTAAACTATTCCTGTCAAGCATAGTTGTGAAAAATAGTTGGAAGATAGCCAGTAGGGAATAAGTTTTCATTTTTGAAAACTTTTCAGAACAAAATATTTCCAGAAAGCTTAGGGCCGGCGACCATTTAAACCCGGTTTGAAAAGGGCCCCCCGGTAAGCTCGCCCTGTTGCAAAAACCCCTTTCATATCGGCCTGGCTACCAGCCTGGGATGCTGTACTGGTTGTTGATCTCGAACTTCTCCATCCCAGGGTCTATTGTTTGCAAGTATTGGTACATGTTATCTGTCCCAGAAGGAAGCTGCTTGTGGTTTTAATCCTTCAGCTCTATACAATGTTTCTACTATCCCCTTAGACCCCTATTCATCTGTGGAAGCATGGTGGGGAAAGCCTTCCATCAGGGACTTTGAAATGCCGATGTGCAGACAGGCCTGATACCGTCCTGGAGTTGCCTGAATACCGGGCAGGCATTATACAGGGCGGGCTACAGGGGGGCCCTTTTCAAACCGGATCTAAATGGTCGGCGGCCCTGAGTTAAATTGCAAGTGATACATTACCATTAAAAGTGTTTTAGTTGGCTTCATCTCGGAGGAAAAAGTGACGAAAGTCCATGAATTTTAACTTTTTTGTCCTCGGACGTGGAACAAGCTACAAGAGTTTGATCCCTTGTATATATCACCTCTCCACAGGAAAAGTTGTACCCAACTTACATGGTGGATTTGATGGCCTGGTGCTGGGCTCAGGACTCCCGCGACCGCCCCAGCATGGAGCAGATCAATGCCATCTCCCGGATGCCCGAGTTTCCAAACCTGAGGGAGATCATGTCCCCACAGGACAACGAGAAGGTCACCTGTGCCTGCGCACCGCCATTATTCCTGAATGGTAGCATAACAGACTCAGGTGAGGCATTTGAGGACCCATTTGCAAATTCTCGAGCTGGCCCTTCAGCCTTGACATTGTTGTAGATGAGATCCCCTTAAGACCATCACAAGACCAGCATAAGACCTCCAGTCTGAATTCATGTCTCAGGCTATTTCAAATGAGTTGCAACAAAGCTGTTCCTGTGTCATTGTTCACCCTCTTACTTGTAACTGATCTTGTGATTTCTCTTGTGACAGGTCTTATGAATCGTCTTGTGGTGGTCTTATGAATGGTCTTATGGTGGTCTTGCGAATTGTCTTGTGGTGGTCTTATGAATCGTCTTGTGGTAGTCTTGTGAATGGTCTTATGGTGGTCTTGCGAATTGTCTTGTGGTGGTCTTATGAATCGTCTTGTGGTGGTCTTATGGATGGTCTTGTGCATTGTCTTGTGGTGGTCTTAGGAATGATGTTGTGGTGGTCTTATGAATGGTCTTGTGGCGGTCTTATGAATGGTCTTGTGGTGGTCTTGTGAATGGTCTTGTGGTGGTCTTTTGAATGGTCTTGTGGTGGTCTTGTGAATGGTGCTGCGGTGGTCTTTTGAATGGTCTTGCGGTGGTCTTATGAATCGTCTTGTGGTGGTCTTGTGAATGGTGCTGTGGTGGTCTTATGAATGGTCTTGTGGTGATCTTGTGGATGGTCTTGTGATGGTCTTGAAACAACGCTTCAACTCAAACAGTATGTTTGTTTTTTGGAAGTATTTTTTCAAAGCAATTCTTCCATCAAGCCCAAATATAGTCTGTATCTTACGAACTTGACTTGATAGGAATTTGGACTTGATATTTTGTGTCAGTATCAATTTGGAATTTGAACAAGTAGGTTACGTATTTGTCATCTTGTTATACCGTACTATGGTAGAATGGAGATGAAATTCTTGAAGCAAACAAGTTAGGCAACATTTAAAAATTCCTACCCGTTGACTATAGGACAGGGCCATCCGACTGATATATAATAACAGTGACTTGTGTTGAGTGAATAATGGAGGGGTGTTGCTCCACTGAAACCACAGCCTTTGGAGTACTAGTTATACTGCAATGTAAAGGCATTTATCAGTTAGAAATGGCAACTTGAGAACATTCCACCTGAGAGCCATCAGTTGGCAGCGGCGTAGCAAACAGGAGGGTGTGGGGGGGATGTTGCACCGCCCCCCCCATAATTCTTTTCAGTCAGCAAATAAAGGGTCAGTCGGCAAATGAAACTGAAATTGACATCATGAATTATTGACATACATCGACCAATCAGTAAATTGACCCTGGCACACCTCCCCAAAGAAAATGCCTTCGCTACGCCACTGTCGGTCAGACAGTTCTGTCTGACACCTACCTGATAAGAATTTTGAAATGATGCCTTATCCCAGGTAATCTTTTCCCATGCGATATTCTCTCTGATTTTTCCTGTGACAGACAGCGACGATCTTGCCGCCGTCCAGCCCTGCGTGTGGATGGCCCAGTGCATTGACAAGAACGGGCTGGGCAACCCAGACGAGGCCTCGGTGCTGGTCCTCAACGTGGACCGCAGTCCCGGGGAAAGCAGCACCTGCGTCAAGTTTAACGTGTCCAGTGGCTGCGTGGAGTGCATGTGTGCTGTGGTCGACACCATGTGGTTGGGCCTGACTTCGGGAGCGATTGCTGTATATGGGTGAGTAAAGTTAACAAGTTGAATGATTGACTCTAATGCTCTTGTACACAATTGTACATCACACACCTACACATGTGTTCATTGCATACCTACAATGTAGTGTGGGCTGTCCATGTTTCCTTGTAGACAAGATAGGAGGAAAGACTCAATTTGAACTCACTTTTGATCTGAATATGGGATTCCTTGAATGTTCTTATACATTTTGTGATGGCTCACTCTAATTAACTTGGCTGAAAGGTTGTTATGGGACTAAATTTCCTGTGAGATTGTTCTTTCTGGTAAGATGTCATTTTGAAGAAAGCAGAAAAAGAAGACCATTTCCGACAATCTGTCTGAAGAGTAATTTTTGTTGCCTCAAAGGAACATAATACACAAATGATAATGATGGACTGGACCTTTAACTATAGTGTTGTGACAGGTAAATGCATTATAAAGGCAAGCACTCTACACTGTAGCGTATTTAAGAGGGCTGGAGATGCAGTGATGTCAAAATGCACAGGGCAGCATCCTTGATTCCAATTTTGTTTGTCTGCCATTGCCCAGAGCCGTCCACAATGCCTACCAGGAGCTGTGCCCCATGTTCACCCTGCCACTGTGCTTGGGGAAAGTGCAGGTGCCCAAGGCCATGGTGCATGTGAGCGCCCTGGGGGAGGTAATGGTGGCCACTGACCACCGCATCATCGTCGTGTCAGAGGACCGTGGGCTGCCCGACCAGACCGTCATGCTGAAGTACGTGGAGTTCAGGCGGGAGGTGTTCACGCTGGCAGTGGTGCCGGCATTTGGCAACCTGGGAGAGTAAGTCGGTGCAAGATAATGCTCTCTGTTGCGTCAATTCAACACAGAGACTGTGATACCTAGTCCATGTGTTTTTGTGAAGAGAATGCAACATGAGGCTGTACCCCATCTTTTTCTAGGTTCTTGTAAGTTTGTTTGAAAAACAAAGTTGGGATCCCAACATTTGCCTAAAGCTTGTAATGTTCACCCATTAGTCCCTGTTCTATTCCAAAGCATGCTGCTTGTTACACCATCTGTCCACCTTGAGCGGGACGGAGAGAGGGTGCAGTTTTCCTTGCAATGGAGGCTCCTTTGGTGTGGGTGTTATTCACCGAGCTCACAAACAACTATGAAATGTATGCATTAAGGTCGTTTTGCTACTAACAAAATAACACTACCTACCAACATGGCTCTTTCAACCAATGAAGGGGGTGGTTGTGCTCAAAACTGTCCAGCATTGATTGGTTTCGTTGGTGTGTCAGCAAATGTATACTGTGTTATACAAATGCAATACAAGAGTGGTATAGCCACACACTGATGGAGTTCTCGCTGGAACATTCTAAAGACAAGCAATTTGCCCATTTTCATTCTTTAGCAAATCTTTTGAGATCTGGTGTGGCCAGTCAGAGGGTCACATCAACATCGTCAATGCCAGCGACCTGTCCATTGCCAAGACAGATCTGAACCATCAGCAAGCTCTGGACTGCGTGGGCAAAGTGTCACGCCTGGTTACCTATGACCTTGACCTCATGGAGGAGATGGGCCTGCACCATGTCTGGTCCTGGGTACAACCAGGTGAGGTTAAAGAAAGGAACCATATAATTGCGTCTGACAAAAGTCTGTCAAAGTGGACTGTTAACCCAGCTGAGAAGAAATGATCAGGCTTTTATAGTTCAACTTTTAGGATTGTTTGATTCTGGGATTTCATCCGTCTCCCCCCCCCCTCAATTTTTCTTTATTAAAGCAAAGAGAAAGAAAAACTAAGATGGCTTGAATGGAATAATAGACATTCTCCCAGGAAGTGTTCAGCCATTGATTTTGCTTTCATCTTCAGGCCCCTTCATCTACAAGTGGAACGTGAAGTCCAAAAAGATTGAAGGGACGCTGGATGTCATCACAGCCCTGGCCACCTGCAGGTCCAACTCCAAGCCGCGGAGCCGCAGGAACGTTAGACCAATGAGCGGTAGGGGGAGAATCTTTGGGGTACCTTGGCCAGAGATGGGAGGTTGGGGTGAGAGATATTTAGGAGCAGGATCTGTTGAAGATTATCGCCAGATTGTTTTTGTCTTTCTTTCAAAAGAAAATTTTGATGTTACTGGTGTACAAGGTCAAATTACTTTTCTGTTTGACTTTTCTCATTCACCAAAAATTTCTAATAGTTTACATGGTCTTCATGAGCAAATGTTTACATCTAGTTTGCACATCCTATGCAAGTGTATTTGAGTGTTTGACCATCTACTGCCGGGTTTAATTGGAAGTTGCATTCCTGGGGATTTTCAAGATTTTCCATTTTTAATATTCTTCTAAAATTCATAACATCATTTACTGGACATTTACACCCACACAAATGACTGTCTGGTGGCTACTCTAATCTGACAGACAGCATCTATTGACGCCCGAGTATTTCAGCCAGGCCTGCCACCTTGTAAAGAGAGCCCAGATTGTGTGCACTGCTGGCATCTTTTCAAATGCAGACCAGATTATATGTGCAGCGGTAAATTGTATCGCTCATCTCTGAAGCGCTATTTTCCCTGGTGGTAATCTGCTCACGCTGATTGCCACAAACAGTGGTATAATCATTCAAAACAATGACGGATCTCCTCTGCTATTGACAACTGAAAAAATGTTGGCGATTCCCAGCAGCCCGGTCTTTTGTTCCGAGTATGGTCTCTGGTACTGGGCACCCCAGCACGAAGTGGTTAAAGGAATTTGAAGTTTGAAGAAGTATTCAAGGAAAACTAATAAATGTGCATGGTTTTTACCCGTCAGAAAAAACTTGATCGCAGGCTGTGATGGGGTGTTAGTTGGCTCAGGAAAAAATCAATCCTTGAAAAAATCAATCCTAGTGCTCTCTTTCCATAATTAACTCACCACATTCTTACCTCTCTCTCTCTTGGAATGACAGCCATGAGAAATCAGGTCTCATCATTAGCTGTCTTCCGCCAGTACCTTTATGTTGGCGTGTCCTCTGGGAACCTCCTGGTGGCTGATCCCCACTCCCTAAAGCCCCTCTGTGTCATCAACTGCCATGAGGGTCCCGTCCGCACCATCGTCCCCGTGGCGACAGAGCCCTGGACGCCCTCGGAGATGCAGGCGGACGAGGCGGCGGCCGAAGCAGAAGTGGAAGGGCAGGAGGGAGGTGCGGCCGTGGTAGTGACAGTTGGCCGGGGGTTCAACGACCTCATTGGTGGATACGTCAACTCGCCCTCCCGGGTCAAGGGTCATGAGCGACTGGAGTGGTACTTCCTGCTGTGGGAGACAGCCAACTGGGAGCAAGGATGCCCACAGCCAAGCCTGAAAGGACTTGGCTTGGAAAGTATTGTAGGGAAGAACAATGGCAGCTTGTATGGGACAAAAATGACTTGGGATGAAAAGAAAATGCCTCAGAACAGTTGAGTCAGATATTTTCAAAATGGCAAGAATCGGTGTGTCAAAGCACTCTTGGGTGAAGTTGAGAGACGCCCATCCAAGCATTGATGTTAAGCTTACTCCAGCTTAGATTATATCGATAACACACATTGCTTCCCAATTCTGTTTGAACTTTTTACAAACAGCAGTGAGATTAGCCTAATTGCAATATTTGAAAAGCAATCACTGAAGGAAATTTCTCAGGAAGAAGCAGCAAACAACTGAGCCGCTATTTTTTCTTAACAGATTGGTCAGTAGATGGAAACACATAGGCGTGGTTTGCCATTTCAACATTTTTCTTAGGATACACTTATTACATCGCTGTTATTTCAAGAGGTACATGTGCAGTGTAGCTTTGTTCTAAATGTTCATGTACATGCTCGTGCATTTATGGTGTTAGAATGCCACCTTTTATCGTATTTATTTTCAGATGGGCATGTATGCTTGAAATACTGTAGTTTCACTGCAATACTTTGGTACCTGTACATTCATGCAATGATAGTAATAGAAGTGGGCTTGCAATATTCGCCTCTTTGCCCTGCCAAGTGAATTTGTATCTTTGACGGTCGAGAGAAGTTTGAAATCCACTTTTGTTGAAAGTATGTAGTGTAGATAGTCTTGGTGTCTTTTACTTCAGAGTATGAGCCTGTGGGTTTTTAGATGTATTGATAGTAGACAGTATGAAACGTGGCTGTTCACAGCAGTATTTCTTTGCATTGAAATACAAACCGTGAAGGGCAACATCCTCCAAGCTATATCATTTTATAAATAACTACATAGTGTGTCATGATTGCGGTGGATGAATAAATATGAAGGATAAAGATTTATATATTTTTGCATGGGTAAAATTTTCTCATGAAAAATTGTTTGCATGAGTAATTATTTTTTTGTGATGTATGCCATGCCAAGGTTGTTGTGGGTCTTTTGTTCTTTAATTGATATGAGAAATGTCTGGATTTTCAGAGAAAGAAATTAAGAAACGTCATTTGTGACCACCGACTATACATGTATTAAAAAGTGACTTTCAGAAATGCATTTAGTTTATTGACACATACATGTACTTGAGATTTTTGCTTATGTATATTCTGATGGAGTTCTTGCTGATGGAAAGAAATGTATATTATGTCCAGAAGTCAGAGATACTGTCATAAAAGATGTATTCGTAGATGTGTTCATTACTTAAACGTTAAATTGTGTATTATTAATATTGGAAAGAATGTCTGGAGCTGTAGTCATTTTCTATTTCTGACAGACTGAATATTTAATTAATCTACTCAGTGTGAGGCATTGTAAAAGGCATTGCAAACATCTAAAATTATCCCACCAGGTGATGAAATCTTTTGTGAAGAAGAATCTTTAGTGAGATGTTAGTGAAAAAAAAAATTAGTTTTTAATGCGATCCCACGTGCACAATTTGTAAAAATGACCAAGAGGATCTTGACGTGTGACAGAGCTCCCACTGTAGATCATCACCAGTGGGTATCATTTAAAATTCATCATGGGATGAAGTCTGAACAATCAACAGATCTGTATTACAGGCATGATAATTTTCTGTTTCACCAGAATTTTAGATTTTGTGTCTATTGTCGGCATTCTGCACCGTAGTCATTAAGCTTTTGGGGGTCCGTAGGGAGCCTTTTCCTTTTTTTCCCCTGACGTCAAATATTAAGCCCCTTATTCAGCCATTCCCATGAACTTCAAGTTCATACAGAACATACCGGTACTAATTGCTGGACAGTTTGTGAAAACCTGGTCTAAAAGCACTTCTCAGGTATTCTTCGACAACGGTCTCTGCTGAAGCACCCCGTCTGCTGTGAAGATTTGACAGGCAATTGGTCAAAAACTGAATACTATTGGAGCTTTGCAGTCAGTGCCTGTTGGAATATACTGTCACTGTTCGGTAAATATGCTCCCAGTCTTGGAGGGAACCCTTATCAGGTTTGGCAGAATGCATCTCGTGCTCTTTAGTCCATTTTGTTTGCCAGTCACTCACAGTACACGTACAATGACATTGTCACTGGCAACCCCGCCTTATTTTATATGAAACAAAGTGGAAGTGGCCCGTGCACACAACTCTCACATTCATTACAGGGGACTTCCGATAAACTCTTAATCCATTGTTTGCTGTGTGTTTTCAGTAATTGGGCATCCCGAGTCTCTCGGCTTTGACTCAATTTCTGCCTTCGCATTGAATTCAATATGTATTTTGAATCAAATTAAAATACTCCTGGCATTGTTTTCAGAGTGTAGAACTTCCTTTCTTAAAATAGAGCTTAACTGAGTACAAGAGTCTCGAGTCAGAGGTTGATTAATTGTGGAACCAAAGCTGGAAGCTGATGGAGATTGATAGACAGGAACTGGCAAACCCTGTTGTATCTATTAGCTGAGTGATTAGTGTAGGACATACTGGCTCATCAGTGAAGCATGTAAATTATAATAAATGTGCAATATATATATATGTACTTGCAAATAAACATATGTAAGAAGCACAATTTTCAAGGTGTGCATTGGTGTAGTTGTGTGTGGATATTGAGTTATTATAGAAAACAAGTTTGTAAAAAAAACCGTTCGGAAACAAGTTGTAAAAATCAAGATACAGTGTGGTCTTGGGGGGAAAAGCTCGCAATTCTGTGTATCTGGATATTAATAACATGCCAGCTACATGACCCAAGGTGAAAATGCCCCAATTCAGTTAAAGCCAGCAATGACATGACAGCAAAGTATCATGTTCAATTCAATGTTGAACCGAGTCCTTTGTTTATTCATCAGTACACACATACATGTAAGGCACGATTACGTACTGTATTATGAAGTAGTCTAACTACAGAAGCCTCCTTTAACATGTACATGCCCACATGCATGCAATTTGTCCTATAAGAAAGACTGACCTCCAATATACATGTACAGTACTCCCCAACGATTGCACCAAGAGGAAAATTCTGAATCGGAAGTTAAATTCAGCTGACAAGTAGCACAATAAGGGAACGTGTCATAATTACAGAAGGCGGTATTTACTGCGGTACCGCTGTATTTTTGTGGTACCAGCATTAAGCCCTTTCGGGTAACTAGTGCGGTACCACTAAAAAACAGCGGTACCTCAGTAAATACCGCCTTCAACACTTATGAAACGCTCCCTAACTTTAGTACATACCTTGTCCTAGTACAAATTACTGTACATTTTCCATAGATATTTTAATCTGTTTATAAATTACATGGTATTAACTTTGGTACCTGTACTTTAACAATGTCACCTAAATAGAATTCTCTGCAAATTTCATTCAACGATACGTATTTCAATTGTTTTTATACATTGTAGTTCACGATAAACACGTTTAAATACATGTACAATACACAATAAAGTGTTTCTAAATGGTACAGTATTGATAGAAATGAATGTGCACGCTAAATGCCTGAAGAAAATTTTATTAGATCAGTTTTTGAAAAATGCCAAATTTATATAAATTGCCAAGAAAGTCAACAAAATCTTTTGAATCTGTTCTAGAATTGATAGAATTAATCACATTGGCCCACAAAAACCCCTTCTCGTTCAGCAAATGCATTCAGTAGTTAGAACACTATCTATGCATGGGTGTTCAGCTCCAGTCAGTAGTAAATTTTTTTTGTGTATAATCGGCAATTCAAATGAAGTGGCAGTCTTGATCCACAATTCAGAATCCCCAGAGAACACTGAGCAACACATGCCTACGCCAATGACTGTATGCATGGCCTTCAAATAATGACTAAATTACATTTAGTGCAAGTACTAATAATGCAATACATCCCACTGTAACAGCACCTTATATTGGGGTTATGATCTATATGCACAGAAATCTACGATCAAACGGCACGCAAATGCTCACAAAATTGTACACACAAGTACAGTTTTGGACAGCTACCACACTATCGTTTGTACTTGATCATAAACACCAAATGCGCAGAACAGAACCAGTCACACCCATTAAAAAATACTCAACGATCGTGCTGAATAGTGCAGATATCATTATGAGGTTCAACACAAAGGACTCGGGTTTGGCCAACTGATGCCAATCGTTGGCCAGCACTGTTATTTGTTTTCATTTTTTTTTTTTGGCTAAAATGGGGGTTACCACGTGGCATTACTTAATGTCCAAGCTGACACACACTGATGTACTAACATAACAGCACTGTTCAGAAATGAACTTGGCACAAGGGGTGAACAATTTGAGGAAAAAAAAAAGTTGGCACAGGAGATACATTTCCTGAACTAGTACACAGGTTTTGCAAATAAATATTTCAAACATATAATGTACTCTGGTGATAGCATAAATTCTATTTCTATACATAACTGCAACAAGCAAAGCACTTACTGTCAGTAGCAGGTGTTAATGTCAAATTTCTTATAAAAAATGGCCAAATTATGATATCCAAAGCTGGAAGGCCAGTACTTTCAGATATGTCTGACTGACAGTGGAACTTAATTGCACTTGCAAAGAAGGAGGATCATATTTACTGACAGTGTAGTGCTTTGATTTCTCACTCCGATGAGTGAAATACAATGAAGCTGTCAATCGCATGGATGTAATGTCTGTGCATTTGAAGAACACTAAACTTCAATGTGGTCTTAAAGAAATAGACAGAATTCATGCGTCAGCCATCTTAAATCAAAAGTGAAGTAAAACTTTTAATTTGGGAACCTGAGAGTAAAAAAAAGGTGACGAAATAAAAGCTCAATACACATTTACAACACTTTCATTCAGAATACTTGGAAGATTATTATAAATTGTTTTAAGCCACATACATGTAAAATGAAAATGAAGTTTGGAACTTAAAATAGTCTGGCACCGTCCCATGTAACAGGTTACACTGAGTATGACAGCTTCAAGGAACAAGATAAAAATGGCTTCCATGTGAGTAAGGTCTACTCTGATAAAACCCCAAAACACTGGAGTAACAAATCCGTGATGAAATCCAGCTTAAACCATCCCTAGCCTACATTGTATATGTACATGCGCACATATTCGCCCAGAGCAAATGAAATGCATGATTTAATTATGCATTCCACCTTTGGGGCAAACTGAATTGTATTTAATTTGCAGTGTGGAACATAAACCTGGAGATATACGGCAATTAAATTGAGCTTTTCCACGTGTCTGTACCGCTACGCTTCACTCTAAACAAGTCTGAAAGTGGAAAATTCTCTATCCTCCAGTAGGTGAAGAATTGACAGCTGTTAGGGTTGATACAACTTTGTAGCTGTAGCCCGGGATTATATTCTTGTCTTATTAGGAGTAAACATGTTTCAGTTTTGATCTCATTCCTGCAAATCCAGTTTTTTTCACCATGTGACGTGCACTTCAAAGGGGTCTGATTCCCTCAACTTGAGGGTTTTCGTTGTTGCTGTAATGGGAATCTTTCTTGGAATTCCCCAAAGTTTCACTTGCACTTCTTTCTATAATCAAAATTGAGTCACACTTGTCTAGAATAAAAAAGGACCTTCAGACCATCGACTGATCCCCCGAAACACCATCAATTCAGTGAGGTTACGCCCCAACTAAAGCAACTCTGATGATGGGCCCAACTCTGTAGTATGGCAGGTCCCAATTATTGTTGGGCTTGTCCAAAGTTGGGACAATACCATAGTTAGGATGCAACAGCACCACTTTTACACTTACATGTCCACGTATGTCCCGGGTATGCGTACACCTTGACGAGTCAAAATTCCTTATTGGTTTAAAGGTCATTTAATGTGCGCACATACATGTACGACCTCTGCGAGCATGCAACCACTGCAGTAATGACTTCTCACTTTGTTCAATCGACCGCTCTATAAATAGTTCATCTGTACTTCAAACAGAAATGGGAGGGGCTACACTGCAATAAGCTTTTCCTCCCCCCTACACATTCAGATCTTGGTGTTAGGGTAGTTGTAAGAGGAGAAACCGGAATCGTCAATGTCATCATCGGCAACATCCAACGAGGTGTCTGCAATGGGCGTGTACTGGCGAGGCGGCTGGCGGTAGGACCTCTGTCTGGCACACATGGCCACCAGTAGGCAGACTGCTACAATGAGTACGGCTCCAGCTATTGCAATACCTGTGTAAGACCATAAAGGAGTAGCATGTTTGATCTGTTAGATTTTTTTTCTTCAGTTTTGAGGAACAGGGCTGGGCATACATATAGCAAGGCTATTCTTTTTCTCCCAAGAATGAAGCTTTACAAAATTCAACCAAGAGCCAGTTCCGACCATATCATGTACAGAACTGTGGCTGTTGGTTAATCTGTTCTTAGCCCAAAACCCCAAGCTTTCCAGAATGTCAACATTCTAGTCATACCGATGATGGTACTGGTGGACAAAGTTGAAGATGGTGGCTTGGCATTGGATCCACTCTCAGTTGTGAATGTCTCTGGTGTGGTTGATTTTTTAACAACCCCGGAGTATCTCAGTAAGTCTTGAACCTTCGCAAGAAACAAATTCAAAGATAGGTAAAACAGTTACATCTGTAACTCTTTACAAGAGGCTAATGTGAGAGATAAAAGTGTCTGGTTTTGCCAGGAATTATCATACAACACGCTGGCTTACTCCATTTTAACTGTCCAAATATTAAGACGATGTGAAAAATGGGCTTGTAGAGCACTACATTCCTTGGTGTAACCACACACAGCTGCTGGATATGATATAACATTTTTCTCTACACAAATGTGGATAGGTCTGTATTTGAGGTCCATATTTGTGTAAAGATAAGGTATAAAGATACAAATACAAAAAATACAATTGTTTGAGCTACAGCACAAAATTTCACACACAAAAAAAAGAAACTTTTAAATGAAAAGACCTAGTTTTTTTCCGACAAAACTGCCAAATGATTACAAATCCAAATTTTGACTAAAAAAACAGAAAGGTGCTCTTACGTTTCCCAACGATCCATTATTTGGTGCTGGCTCGAGGCCTAATATTTGACAAATGAGCGGGTAGATATTGACGTTCTCAAATGGCTCCACCACAAGGCCACGACGGAAGGACGGGCCGCGGGCGATGAAGATCGGGTGCATGGACATCAGACTATTGTTGTAGCCATGGTTTCCAAGATAATAACTTCCTACAAATGAGAGGAAAAAACGGGATGAGCACTGTGCTATTTAAACTACAGTTGAGCACCTTTATCCGCTCCAAGCAGGAATAAAAGAGGGCATGTTTTGAAATAAAATTGACAGTCAGTTGGTACACACTCACCGCATACATGCAGCCGCGCAAGTTTATGCCTGTTTGACGTGGAGCATGCTCAGTACGCGCAACAAATTAAGTCTGGAATGTATGGTCTTGGCGTGCAAACCAAACGTTTGCAAGAACCCAGGTAGAAAACTTGGTACCATCTGTCTTTCTTTCACCGGTGAGGGTGCACTTTAGCTCAGGGCGGCCAACAAGCGACAAGGTCATTGGGACTTTACAAATAACCTTGTTATGACAGGAAACAGTACCACGCTTTTGCTCATGCACCTTGCATTTAGCACAAAAAGCAAACATCCACCAAATTGGCATTTCAAATGGCAAAACAGAAATTGAAAACAGACCAAGTGGAACACACAGTTGCAGCTGCATTAAAAAATATATTGAGCAGGCCCTTTTGTCATGTTCATGCGCATATATATGCACATTATACAAACATACAGGTATAAAAGATCAAGTGTGTACATGTACTGGTAGTAGTATACATGTACATGAGTATCACATTGAACTCACATGACTTCATGGCAAAAAATTGCTGCCCAATTTCTTGGCAGATGCGTGAAGATTGTATGATAGTTCTAGTTTTTAACGTTGGTATTTTGAAAAAAGGGAACATTAAAAAAGCATTTCAATATTAATGTTGCCAACCACTGTGGACATGGTAAAGCAAAAACAAATACATGTATATGTACATGTATCTGTATACTTGTACAGACTAGTGCATGAATAAGAAATTTTCATAACATCATACCTACAGAGAGAATCACATGAAAATCTCATTTATATTTTGAATAAGTCAGCCATCTCATTTGCAGGTACAGTACATGTATTTCTTTTAGTAAGTCAGCCATCTCATTTGCAGGTATTTCTTTTAGTAAGTCAGCCATCTCATTTGCAGGTATTTCTTTTAGTAAGTCAGCCATCTCATTTGCAGGTATTTCTTTTAGTAAGTCAGCCATCTCATTTGCAGGTATTTCTTTTAGTAAGTCAGCCATCACCTGCATGACAAACATTCTAACTTTATCTTTAAATACTAGCAGAGGAAAGAAATTGCTACAAGCAGGATGTATTCCAACCAATAACATCATGGTAACAGACTTTGGCAGGGTTAGGTCTACCTGTACATGGAAATCTTTGGTTGATTCCTTGCTCTACTGACATCATGTAGGCAATTAAGACAACCAAGGCTTTGCAAGGCCATGCTGCACAGTGTGACACAGCAACTGAGTCAATCTACCAGTAATGCATTAGTTACCATGGCAATGCTGAGGCAGGCTACCATGGTGACAATGGACCAGTTACAAGATTGACGATTGGGCACCAATGGAAAAAAACACCAGAACTACATGTACATGTAATAATAGGGCACTACTGTACAAGTAGGTCTTCTTATCAAAGCCGTACACATGTATGTACTGTAAATTTTCAAGTGCATTACGTGCATTACAGAACAACAGAGACAGTTGCTGTAACATGGCCTACTTCTACAATGGTCCAATACGGGCATTTCACAATAGCGCGCCTCTAAGGGTTTGCAATGCGTTGACCAATCACAATGCACAGAATCTGTTGATCCTTTCCAAACACGCATTGGGTTACACGCACAGGTACATCGCCCATATTCATTTCTAATTCAGCCTTATTCCTCTGATTTTCAAGCTGTTTAATAAATATGCATTTATGACCAGTTTTTAGATGAAATGAATCTCTAGATTTTAGATGCAAAACTTTCAGCAAAGGATTCTAAAAAAAATCATCTGCCATCTTGGAAAGATCCACCATCTTACATAAACAAAATTCTGTCCCCTCCCTTAAAAAACTGGTCCCTTCCCTTAAAAAAAACCTGTACAAGAAATTATGTTAATCTTCCTTATCCTTGTGCATAATTTATGCATCATGGGTTTATATTCTATGGAATTATACAAATAAAATGCCACCATATTGTTGCTAATTCACTCTTATCTCTGTATCTGTCAAGACTTAAATTTATATCACTGGCTTGTTAATTTAACATGTATTTTTGCATGAGGTTTCTTTAGCCCTTTTTAATTTAAAACCAATGCAAGTTAATTTCTTTGAAACCAGTCCATGTACTGTAGGTCCACTGATAGTTATTCAAATAACTCAATATTATGCAGACTCCCCAAACACTATTATTACATGTAGCTGTGTTTCCTTGAATAACTGAATTCATATGTATTGTGATTTCTTGTGATATCAATGAAATAATTTGTAGAGTAAGATGTAAAGACATATCATTTCTGTTGACCTACAGTCTTTGCCAAAAAAATTGTTGTGGGTTAAAGCCACGTGCCTGTGACCGGAGGCATTCTGTGGTGACTGCGATGCACACTTTTGTCAAATCAAAATCTGTCTTCCCCTTTATCCAAAGAATTTTAAAAGTAACAGAGTGGGAGGCAATGTTACCAAAAGCTGAAACCGACCCCAAATTGCTTGAGTCCCATCAGGCTGGGTTGGTTTTGCACCTGCTAATTTTGGATGAGGTTGGGTTAGCTACATGTACATGTACGTCATCATGGTAAAAATCCAAAACAAACAAAACGAGGGTCATTCCTTTGACCTTGCTTTGCGACAATATACCACAGAGTGAAAGTGCCCAGTATAACTAAGATACAAACCGGTATATACATGTAGGATTGTTTGTTTCCCCGCAACAATATCTACACTCCAACCAGGACTGTAAAAAGTTAATTTTCAGTTCTTGCACCTTTGTTTCAAAAGAAATTATTTAACGTACATATAGACAAATTCGGGCACAAATTCTGGGACAATTTGTCCGACCTTGATATTTGGTGTGTCTTGTTTTGGGTTGGTTCGTTTTCATGGTTTTTAAGTTTGGTCGGTTTTACACGTACATTGTACATGTACATGTACCTTAATTTATATCAGGTCCGGCTGGATTTGGGGAGCTTGGTTGAGCACTAGGTCAGATTGTAGATACTGTTACATACAGTACATGCATCTATTATGTTTTGGGTTGGGTTTCGCATGATCAACCTCACCTAATGCACATTAGCTTACCCTAACATGCCTAACCCTCCTCAATCCTTCAAAATTCTTCGAGCGGTTTTGGAGAATTTCGGTGGATTGATGGTGAATGGCAAAAGTGCGAAGGATGCCATGCATGAAGGTCGTGGGTTAAACCTTGTGTTGTTTTTGCTAAGTCATGCAGCCCGATATTTCTTTTGAATCAACCGCCCTGCTCCAGAATGCCATTCACACTGCCTCGACATAATGGCAGGAATTGCCGGAGGATTTTGAAGGATTTAGGCACACCTCCAAGTAACATTTTCAAGAAATTTTGGAGGATTGAGGGAAAATCCAATTTTTGCACTGCCCAAATTGGAGGATCTGGAGGATCGAGGAGGGTCTCTAGCAAAAAGGGCCTAGGGGGTTAGGGTTAGTGGGTAGAGATACTCACTGCTGGTGTCATTACCACGGTGAATCGCCCAACCTTCCTTAGCAACCAGCACAATGGGTGCAATATGTGGGTGGGCACGGTAATGATACCGGGCCGGAATCTCCTCCTTCAAGTATGCATTCACATTGGGGCCGACTCCCTGCAGCTTACTGTAAATAACTTCAACATCGCTCTCTGTCATTTCATCAAACAAGAAAAACGGAGCAAAGCCAGTTATTTCTAGCAACTACAAGAACTACGAAATAATATTGTGTGAAAATAAGTCATTCTTACCAGACTTCAGTTGGCGAGAAACAGAAACACTTATTCACAAATATTCACATTTTGGTTTTGACTACCGGTAATCACTGATGCATTTAAATCAATGTACATACATGTAACATGTATTACATGTACTTCACTTTTCTTCAACATAACCAAGAGCAAGTTAGTTGAGACAGAAATAACTTTTAGTTTTACTATAAACAGAAACATAATTGTTAAAATAAAAAGGGGGCACAATATTAACAAAATAGTTTAAGAAACACGACTGATATTAGTAGTTTCAATGGCCAGGCATGAAACTCGGATGTGAGAAGCAAATAATGAAATCCCGTATTATGTTTTACTTTTTTTTCTGTTGATGGGTTTGATCTTCAACCACTTTGTCCCAAGTACTTTACTGTATCATTTTAGGGAGAAAAATTTTGACACAGTCGATGTCCTCTTTTCAAAATTTGGAGTTTACTGACAAGAAGAAAATTTCAAAGAAGTCAAAGTAAAGGCTCACTCGACTACATGTACATCATGAAAATGTATGTAAATGACATGTACCTTTGAATGGCCAAATACCAAATACCGGATTGTTATTTGTGTAATGGTAGAGGGACGGGTCGACGAAATCATCCAACTGAACGAAGTTGTTGGATGACACAGGTGTCATCCCATGATCTGACGTTATGATCACGTCAACCCTGTCATCCAGGCCTGCATTTCGTAGCTGTTCCATCAGGTACCCCAGGGTTTCATCGCACATCTGGAGGACAGCATCCATGCTCGGCGAATCGGGGCCGAGCACGTGGCCCGAGTGGTCTGGCTCGTGGAAATACAAGAGACCCAGATTAACCGAGTCGTTTGCAAAAAAATTCGTGATCATGTCGATGCGCTCCTTGAACGGGAAGGTGGAGTTGTACTCTGGAAGTCTGTATGTTGCGTATTGACCTCGAATCTTGACCTCCATGCCGGGGTACATGATGAGAGCACTGTGGCCTCCTTGTTTCTGATTGGTCACCCAAATCGGTTCACCGTCATTCCACCACACAGGGTTCTGCTTTACTGACAAAGAGAAATTTGCTCCCGAGGAAGGATCGTACATCACATTCCCGACAATGCCGTGTGATTCTTGATAAAGCCCAGTCGCAATAGAGTAATGGTTGGGGAATGTCTTGGATGCGAACGTGTCAAAAATATACTTTGCTTTGACGCCTTCCCGGACAAAACTGTCAAAGTGGGGGGTGTCGGTTCTGTCCAGGTAGTCCCAGCGGAATCCGTCAAAGGAGACTAGCAAAACTAGTGGCGTCCCAAACGTTGAGGGCGTCTGTTGAGATGGCAGTGCAGACATAACAGAAAACATGGTCAGCAAGAGGCTGAAAAAAAGAAAACTAACCGGCCCCTGCTTTGACCACACTAAGGCCATGGTTCTCCAACGAATTATCCTACCTCCTGTTGAAAACTAGTACTATTACTAACGTGGTTTCTGTACTGAACACAGTATGTCGTGAAAATTGTCAAACTAGGATTCAATTCACAGATGTAAATCTGCCAAATCGCACGGAACGAAACCAACCACTTGTGACACAGGCGTGAACTCCGTCAAAGCTCGGCTGTGCTGAGTGTCAGCTAGCGGCGTCTCCAATCGCGACACCTGTCCGGTCCATCTACCCACAGCTGCCTTACTCACTGCTTCTCAGCGTTCAAATGAAATAAATTCTGGGACTATGTCACTATCTTGATGCTACAAGTGTGAGATACTGACCCACTGAATAGCCAAAATACATGCAGTTGAAAGCAGGAGAGTGAAGACCACATGAGGCCACAGTGGAACAAAATCGAAACATGTACATGTACAGTACGTACGTGTACGTAATATAATTATTAATCGTAACGTTGCAGTTTATATTTTTATCACGGCTGTTTTCTGCAGAGGTCTTCAATGGTGGGGGACTAACAAAGGTTTCAGATAGAGGGGAAAAGTGTCCTAAATCTAGCAAATTCTTTTCTTTCTTTTTTGACTTGAAATTCTGGGTGATAGAAAAGACCTTGTAATTTAAGAGAAAAAAATCGAAATAAAAAAATTCCAAACAGTCGTCGCGTCTATCGACATCTTAAAAAAGCCGTCCGCGCGGTACGCACACGTCACGCGTGCACGGCCCTACGGTACGCGGTATATCATAGAGCTACAACCCAAGTAGCTCTAGCTCTATGGGTAAATAGTAGTACGGTACACCAAATGAGGGCGGGCTTTGGCAGGTAAACCGCAAATTTTCACAACCATGTCAGCGGACGAAGACACTGAGCTGAGGGATTTGGTGGCCCAAACGCTGGAAAGTAGTGGAGTTCTCGGCAAGATAAGGGTAAGAATTGCTAAATTTGTTGTACATACCTAATACTACATTGTGTATTTATGAAAGGGTTGTGATGTGAACTAAATGCAGTGCAGTGATCATGATGCATGAGTAGGCCTACGACAGGGGACGAACTAGGTAGTATAGTAGTACTAACGACGATGCTTACAAAAGTTACATGACTTGGCCATACGATCATTCTGGTGGCTTTTATTGATCATAAATTTGATCAGTTAATGCAGTGCCCATCTGTTGTAAAAGTTGAAGTAGGGGGCTAGGCGTCATAATGATCAACGTCATGTCATCAGAAACAGTGCCCCTATAGTACCATGCCTGCACATGTACAGTCAGTAGTGCCTACATCATACCTCCAGCCTAGTCATGCTAGTATTTAAACACCCTCATCATTTTTGTACGCAAAATAATCATGATAGCATTTGCAAAAATACTGCTTCGGTGCTTTGGTCATGGTCTAAACATTCTGCAGTGATTGATATCCAGGATATTTTAAGTTCACAAGTGTGTTGGGGACTTGGGCAGGTAGCTGTCCGTGAATGTTTCTTGAAGTTGACATCAGGATCTGTCATTTCATGAAATTTGAGGAAGAGGCTGGAGTCCAAACGTACCGAAGCAAACTTCATGATTTCGGCTCTTTACGCTCAGTAAAAGTGGTAACAGCTCTTTAAGGTACTTCAAGGTACCCGTAGAAATAACAATGTTTCAGTTGAATGCATATTGTAACAATTTGCCAGAAACTAAAAGATACTGCTCTCTAGAAAATTGAAAGAGGCAAGTTTCATGTTCATTTTTTTGTAATTGCCATGATGTTCTGTGATTTCAGGCTGAACTGCGAGCTAGTGTCTTCCTGGCTCTCGAAGAGCAAGATGCCGTGCAGAACAAAACTCCTTTCATCAATCAAGAGCTTAAGAAATTCCTCACAACCAAGGAAGGTGCGTTTGACCCACGCTACCATGCTGAATACAACTAGATGCAACATGGTGTGACAGCCTTTAAACATCATTGTGTATATGTCGTTGGAGTTATCAGTCCACTTAATACGACAGGGCATTCTGTGTAAACTGCGCAGTACTAAAGCTGGTGTTCATTTGCTACACTCTACCATGCCTTGCATTGCATTACTTTGAGAAGTCAATGTCACTACTCATTCACACTTAGAGCCAACATGGTTTACGTGGTGTTGTAACACTGTGGGGTTTTGGAATCGTGTTTTTGTGGTGAAATGGTTCACAGTTGCAAGAAAGCTATTAAATCAAATTTTCCCCTGTCAGCAAACCTGATTAACTTATACCTCTTAAAAAGCGGGATAACAAAGTTTCAGAGCATGAGACGGAGTATTGAACCATTGATGCAAACACGTATGGTGGGGAAAACTAAGAAAGTGACGGCCTTCCCACACAAACTGGGAAAGCGCGCGAGGAAGCCCAGCCTGTCATTGGTCTGATCCGCATACCAGCTGATCCAGATTGGTGTGGACCATACTTAGAATGCCCGCTCTCACTCCCCCTAGACCCAAATTATGTTCTTCGGAGACGAGCACCGAAAAAGTGTATTATAAACCTACATGTATATTGCTGCACACATTTATCATGCTTAATTGTTTACCAGCTACGTATCTGTACATGTATGGTTTTGCATCTCCCAACAGGTGTTATTGTGGCCTCCCTGGTCCAGGAATTTCTAGAGCTGTTCCATTTGGACTTCACACTCGCCGTCTTCAACCCAGAAACCAACTTTGTAAGTCTCTCATATGGATGCAAATATCCAGGGTTTCAGATGGCAGATTTCAAGTGATAGCCAGAGTTGTAGCTAAATGCGCATTTTTGTAGCCTCTTACATGTACTTTGTTGTGCCATGCTGAGTACTTTTTTATTTTTACCAGATACTCAGTAAGCCAAGGTTAGTAAATATTTGCCATTTGCCGACAATGGGGATGGATAGTTGTGACATTTCATATCATGCAGATATCATGGAATGATGCTTAGGGTTTAAGGTTTGCACAGTGTTTGATTCAGCGTGTCATTCTACATAAAGTAAAGCAAAGCGTTGAGATGATCCCTGAATGGAAAAATGGAATACAGTAGGGATCACCTCTGGAGAAATTACTTCTGTCACTCTTAGTAGTCAGTATTAATTCCGTTTGTCTTTTTTTGTCAGGGGGAGAAATATGAAGGAAGGGACAATCTTGCCAAGGACCTGGGCATTATGGAGTCAGAGAAAACAAGAGGCAAGCCACTCCTGTGCGAGTTGCTGCGACGAGCCAACGAACAGTCTAGCAAGTCCAGTCTTCAGCGATCCCACTCAAATGCTGAGGTAGGTCACTGTCAGTGTCGGCCTTCAGACAAGAAACAAATCCAACAGAAGTCCTGGAATGTACCTCATCAACTTTTCCTTTAGACTTTAAACTTTCACCATATCTCAGTAAACATAAGCACTAACCATACGACTTTGGAAAAACTCAGAACAACTTGAATTGTAAGCCTGAAGTTTTAATCCTTAAATATCGTCATTATATCTGACCCAGCCTAACAGAATGAGTCAAACGTCACCAGAGCCAGTTTGAGTTAAAGGCCCTAAAGAGAATCTGGCACGACGGAAATCAGTAGGAACCATCCCCATTTTTCACCCACATAATGTCCTTTTTCCTCGGGATGCCAGACCGAGTGATACATCAAAAAAGAATAAAGTTACCCAGGAAAAAAATTGGCTTTGAGACTTATTATGTTGAATCCAGTTGCATATCTAGCATGGTGCATTTATACAACAAATGTACTTTGTTGGAGTTGTGTGCGATTGATGTCTTTTCTTCCCCTTCTTCCTACACACAGGAAATTGTCATACCGAAGGTAGATTTGTGGTAGTTTTCTTCCATGCTTATATTTCGTGATAGTTCCCTCACCTAACTCATGTAGCATCATCCTAATTTTCTTGTAGTTCCATCCTAGATGAGCCGTATTCCCTCCTTGTGCCTTGCATTATTTTGTTAAAGAGCCAATACAGTTTGCATGGAAAGTTTTCTGAGCAAAAAACAGACAGAAATTTATTTATGCATTTACAGCGACAGAGGAACATGCTCTTGGGCACAAATGCTGTGCCGAGCATAGCAGTGCTAGAGAAAGAATAAAAGTCGAACCAGAAACCGCAGGTTTTGTTGCAAGGGAATGCAGTGTAGATCATCATTCACCATGTAAAGGGGCAAAAATTTCTTTCTAGGTTTGGCACAGAAAACTTTTTCACTGTGGAATCTAAAGGTTATATTACAACTCATCTGAAAAAGATCTCATCCAAACCTTTCACTCCTTTGTATCCCATTTATTTTCCCCATTCATTTTGTTTTGCTTTCCCACCCACTCTTACACCTTCTGTCTCAATGTCTGGATTTATAATTTAAAAAAATAATAAGACTTAGAACTGCACGTGAGGTAAAGAACTACTGCATTTAACCACTTGCATGATATTAGTATAATTTGAAATCATTTCAACCAGTGAACCTATCCAGTTAAACAACCCGCCAATTTACATTGTTTCTCTTGATACCTTTAATATCCAAAAATTCACAACCTGTGCCTGTTGTTTTACTCTAACAATTTGTGACCTTTGCCCTGTTCCCTCCACTCCACCCCTTCATGAAATGATTGGATGACCCTTTAGGCTTTTTGAGGTGAATTAAGTTAGATTTGCCTTCCATGTTTTTTGTTGTATTGTTAAATGTTTTGCACACTTTAGTAAAACTTCCCCGCAGGATTATTTAAGCAGCATGTGCGCACATTAACCCCTTTGTAAGTTTTTGGTTTTCACAACCTTTTTGAGCACTGTGAGCAAATCAGTAGTTTTAATCCAGCAAAGATTCCTCACATTGCTTGAAGTTTCTTGATATATTGCTTCAAAAGGATCAGGGAATACATTGAAGGATTCAGAAAATGCAAAATATAATTGCTTTTTTCATCCTGTTCTTTGACGTTTTCCACGCATATTGATGTATTTCTTTGTATGTGTTCTTTGCATCTGCTTCTAATGCAGAGGCATTTGAGTTCATCTCCAAAACATAACACATGCAAAAGGTCTGCATAAAATTTTCCCATGAGATGAAGACGGGTGAGCCTCTGAAAATTCCCATGGCTACATTTGCATCCTCCTTTCCAACAACTGTCGCTGGCCAACCAGGAGAAGATTTGTGCTAATTTCTATGCTCTGTTCACTGCTTGAGATCCTATTGAGATATAAAGCAATTCACCCCCTAGCTCAGCTCGTCCTTGAAGTTCGGAAGAATCCTACACTTAGTTTGCTTGCTACAAACGCATTTAGACTCGCTAATGATTCCACACATTGACCCGTTGCTTAACTTGCATCATTTGAAGTGTTCTGCCATTTGAAAAAAGTACATTTTGATTGTCAAAAGGCTTCACTTTGTCTTCTTGCTCATTCCAGCTGATTGACATATGCAAATTGCTATCCAATCTGGAGAAAGCCCCACTCTTGAGCAAAGTTGAAAATGCACTTGCGCCAGAAACTTTGAAATCATCTCTAAAATCAGATTTCTTCAAAAATGTATCCCCACAGGATTTGACTGCAGTTCAGATAGCTGACGCTAAACAGAAATTTGATTTTTACGACAAAGTAAGTATATGTATAGTCCAAATGATCCTTCCAGATTGCTGTGTGCCCATTGAATTAGAAGTGGCCTACTTTTTTCCAAATTGGACACAAAATGGATTACTAACCGTCACATTTGCCAGCAGCCATTGGTTAGTAGCCACATGTATGTGTAGGGCCACGATCAGCATTGATACTTCCTGCTTAAAATGGCAAGTACTTGGATCAGATGGCTTGTTATCTGTCCAAAAAATACTTTGACATTTATGAGCAGTTGTCGGCAGTTTTTCACCCTATGACTGCAGCTGACAGTATTTTTTCGAAGTAGCATAACAGGGCAGTTTGCTAAGGACATTAATATTGCTGATTTCATTCAGAAGTACAGAAGGTACCATTCACATGAAAATTATTCAATTCAGGCCTGCAACTTTTCCTCGGATCATCTGATTCCTCATTGTTCACTTCACACTCATGCCACTGAAAATTGAAAAACATTGTACAAAGTCTTGTAAAGATTGGAGTTTCTTCGTTTTTTTAAAGTGACAAAGTCCAAATTGCATAGCTTACAACCGTATGACATGTCACTGACCAAAATGTAACAGTGAGATTTTACAATAATTCAACTAGGGTCTTTAGATTGTGGGATAATTCCAGAAATTAGGGGTTCTTTTTTTTCATGTCCCTGTCACATCTGACATGATTTTATAAGTTCAAAACACACTTGCTGATTTTCAAGAGTGATGAATTAATTCGAATTAAGTGTCAAACAATTAGTAATAGTTTGAAATCAATCCCGGGGATGTTTCCGTAACAAATAACAAAGGTCAGATGTAACAGGGACATGAAAATGTCACACTTTTGGACCCCTAATCTCTGGAATGACCCTGTGACTGCTGCACCTGCGTATAATTTAATAACATAACAAGTGGTTGAATTAGAGATCATGCCCAACCTTGCCCCTTGTCTGATTCAGATAAGGAGATGTGGTCTAATCAGCATAGTCCCTGATCAGTGTCATCACTGGTTCCCTTCATTCCCCTATGCAGGACAAGAGTGGCTCCATTGACAAGGACGAGCTTAGAAACCTGTTCATGGACATGTTCCCCCATTTTCACAGGTGAGCTGAGGGACGCATAAAATTTCCTTTTTCCAAGCGCTTCTTCACATTCTGTTATTTTTAGGAGTCAAAGTTGTCATGCTCCTTAGGCAGTGATCTGTCATCTTACGCAAGATCAAGGTTCATCTCAAACCAGCAATATGGGCCAAAGAGTGCATGTGAATAGTACTGTAGTATACCTCATTATTATAAGCAATGCATTTATGAAGCATACTCAAGTCAGTTCAATTCAGTTTAATAACATTTAATCTCACACTGTGGAGGCGACTTCCTTAAAGTTTAAGCTTTTGACGGATGTGCCCAACATACAGGACAAAACAAGAGAAACAAAACGAATACAATTTAGATATAATAATGTGTAATAATTCAGGACCTAATACATAAAACATCTCCCCTTTCAATTTCCACATAAACGTTTTTGGGTTCTATCGCAAAGCATGCTCTTACATTATTATCAGACTTAGCTAACCGTACGAGTGTTGTTTTTATAATAGTTTTATCGCATATCAAAAGTCAGCATTATGCAAAGTGCTTTCAACTCCGTTCTCATTCAGTCAGTCTGTTCCTTGAATACAAAGATTTCTGTGGAAGTTGTGTTGTGACAGATATTTTCATTTGTTTGTCTCTGTCTGTGAATACGGGCGATTCGCAATAGTGCGCCACCAAGAGTTTGCAGTTTTTGCGCATTGTGATTGGCCAACGCATTGCAAACTCTTGGTGACGCACTATTATGAAACGGCTGTATTACACATGTACGTTAATTTTTGTTTTCAGGAACATGTTGGAGAGATACGTCAATGATGAATTTCGAGCAGGTGATAAAGATTTCAGTAGTGGTAAGAGAACTGTTGCATTTTTCCCTCACAAAAAAGACAAAAAGCATTTCTCTACTTTTAAAACTCCATTCGATATGTCACAGAATGAGAATTTCAGTTGGTGACAACTTGCAATTCTTAATGCCTTAAATCACAACCAAGGAAAAGTTGTGTGGTTGTTTTTTTGTCATGTTTTTTTTTGTTCTGCAACTTTGTCCTGATTCATATCATCAACCTTTTACAATGTGTCAAAGCCTTTTTGCTGTGTTGTTGACAAACAGGCATCGACTTTGATGAGTTCCTGGGCATGTATCGTCGCTTGTTTGTGGTTTGCCGTTCGGTCGTCTCCAGTGACATCGCAGACATCAACCCCCATTCTCAGAGAAGACTGAGCGACTCAATGAAACAGAGTGCAAACTTGAAACTGGTAGGATATGTGCTGCATTATCACGTGAACTGCCACATCTAACGTCAGCATTATTCAGCTGGTCGAAAACTGATTGAAATAGCAACAGACAGTTATGGAAAAAATCCATTGTATAGCATTAAAGTCATCTTAAGTCCTCACAAGTTCAATTCATGTCCTCACACGTCTACTGGATGTCTTCTCAAGTCCACGCTATGTCCTCACAAGTCCAGTGTATGTCCTCACACATCCGTCACTTGGATTCCAGTCCCTAGTGACTAAACCATTCAGAGAAATGAATTGTGGTGGCATTCCATTGTCAGGATTCCTCCCTTCTTTGAGCCAGATGTGAGGTTTGATTGTTACTGATTTGTAATTTGACGTCTGATTTTCTCGTCCACCGCTTTGATGCGAAAAAGGATTTGGAAGTGTCGCTATCGCAACTTCTGTTTGCCAAGCCGTAAAAGAAGCTAAAAATGTGTTGAGGTATAAGATATAAATAATTTGACACAAGGAAATTTTCTATACTTTTTTGCTTGTTGAAAAGCCTGAGATTTGACCAAATTGAAATGTTTGGCTAACTACATGTAAGTCCTAAGTAGATTAAAAATTGGAGATTTAACAGGTGTGATGACCGTGGGAACTTACAACATTACAGTGTTAATGAGTATGAACATCTTTCCCTAGATAACAGCACGGCAAAGTAACAGCTCCGATGGAACAGACAGCTCAACCCCACAGGGCCTCCCAGCCTCCAAGGAGAAAACAGACACCAACAAACAAATGAAAGGTCGTCAGAGGTCACTGTCAGGAGGCAGTGATGTCAGTGAAGACTCTTTCTTTGATGACATACCGGCACCCAGTAGGAAGCCCCTGACCTTCAGCAGGTTAGGGATTTACTGTGGTATTGTGACATCGTTCAGTTGACAGTGGACAATTGAGGACAATGCTTCCACGATTAAGTCAGGTTCCAGACTCGGAGCATCATGCACTAACGTTCTGGGTTTTTTTCAGGAGATGACCATTTTGGATCATGCTCCTTGAATCAACTGTATTTATTGCACTCTCTGAAATGGGAAAGAGCCTGACTTATTGGTATAATTACAGGTGTAGCGTCACTTTGAAAGGCAAAAGGACATGGTTTTTATCCATAATGTATATGGGTAATTCCAGAAATTAGGGGTCCAAAAATGTGACATTTTTGTGTCCCTGTTACATCTGACCTTCGTTATTTGACATGGAAATGCCACCCGGAATTGATTTCAAACTATTTCCATTTGTTTGGCAGGTAATTTGCATTGACCCTAACAGTCCTCAGTCCTCCAAAAGGTGAAGGATTGAGAACTGTTCGGGTTAATTCATCTTTCTTGGAAATGAGAAAATGTGGTCTGAACTTACAAAATCGCATGTCCGATGTGACAGGGAGACCAAAAAATGGACCCTAAATTTCTGGAATTACCCATGTATTGAACTACCCATCAGAGCACAGGGAAGTTAACCTATACTATACCATTACTGCATCATCTCTGTTCCCTTTTAATAGTTTGGGGACCATTTTTACAATTCAAGATGGCTGATTCGTGACTAAGGCAAATGGGAGCCCTTCCAAAAAGTGTTGAATGTGGACAGTGGATACCCATGGTTGTAGGAAAAAATTGGACAAGGTTTGGGGACTTTGATTCCCTGGAGCATTTTTGGTCCCCACAATCCGCCTTGAGCAGAAGCAGCCCCGTCATTAGTTCAAAAGAGCCATGCAGGTTGGGAGTGATGGTTTTGTTGGCAGTGATGCGCATGAAATGCATGCATCTCCTAGTCGTCAGTGAACCAGCCAAATGAAGTTCCTGCCAAGGGGGCCTCTGTTGCCAAGAAAATTGCACCCTTTCTTAGTCAAGCTCGGGGCTGATATAATTCAACATATGGTGGGTTTTAATTTTAACCTCATTGTACTTGTTAACTCAAATCTTTCAAGTGAGATTTTGTTCACTTCCTTCACCTTGTTTTCCCCTATTTTGTGCTATTTAGCTTGAAGACAAAGAAGGAGAGTCCACCTCAGTCCCCTCCAAAAACGCCACCCCCGAAATCCACCAGCAGTGGTATGGCCTCTCTGCTCAATGCCCCACCACTCGCAGGAAAGAGTGGGATGGGGTCATTAACCGGGGCCCCACCATTACCGGAAACGGGTGGTCCAAGAGGTAGGCAGAGTGGGTTGGAGGGATTGTCACTCTGTATAATTACAGTTCTTTCACCGTCGCAATGTACTGTTGCTGTGATGGATTTGATTTACAGTACTGCTGTGTAGTTTCTTGTGTTTGTTTAACCACTTCGGACCGGGGCATTTTTCAACGTTGAGGATGCTGGGCCGGCATGACTATCATTTTTTCCGTTTTCAAAATCCTTCAACAATTCATCATTCCATTTAACAGTCGTTTATAGCCGCACGGAGTAATCTTCAGGCACTACTCTAAGTTGACAGGTGACCTTCATTGACGCCCGAATATTTCAGCCAGGCCTGCAGCCTTGTAAACAGAGCCCAGATTGTGCGGTGTTATACAGCTGTCTTTTGTTCACGAACCTGGCTCAGTGCACTGCTGACCTCTTTTCAATAGGGGCCAGATTAGCATGCAGCAGTGCTGTGTGGCTCATCGCTGCGGTGGTGGAGAGCTTTTGTCCCTGGTGGTAATCCGCTTGCTCTAAATACCCCAAACCCTGGTATACGGTTTCTAAATAAAAATGGATTATCACCACTTTTGAGAGCGAAAAATGCCGGTCATGCCCAGCAGCCTGGTCTTTTGTTCGGAGTACGGTCTTTTGTTACAGGGCCCTGTTTCCTTTGTCCGAGTTCGGAGACCCCGGCCACACATATAAACCATACGGCTCCGATCCCGGAGTCCCCGGCTGGTAGTGGTTAAACTTTAAGGAATCATGTTTGTGTGGTATTACTGACAGAGCTATTGAATTACATATGGTTGTTCCCAAAATTAAGAAAAAATATCAAAGCAGTCGTTGTGAAATAATTAGAGAACATCGCTTACAGCACCTAGACACAACGTTGGGGTGTCATTACTGAAGTGTTTCACTGGTCTGAAATGTTGGTATTGACTTTCCACAAAGGTCCTCCTTCCTACATCATTGATGTGCTTTTTGTTTTTATTCTGTTTTGTTTGTAGATGGTGCTAGCCCAGATTGGAAGGACCTGAAAGCTTTGGACAACAAGTTGGACAAACTGAGTTTTGACTTGTCCAAGAGTGAAGCAAGCGAGGACTATGAGGATGACTTCCAGAGGTAAGAGGACTTCTGGTTTTTTGGTTGCACAGTGCATTAGGACAGATAGCTCGGTGGAGATCACTCATTTAATTTGGATGTTTCTCACTGTTGTGATCAAGACCTAAAGACTGAACTAGAACCCACAAGACAACACAATACCTTCAGTCGGAATTCCAATCACAAGCTATACAAATGAATTGCAAGAGAAGTATCCTTTGTCATTGTTCACCATGTTGCTTGTGACTGGTCTTGTAGTTTGACTTGTGTCTAATTTTCTGGCTGGTCTTGCATTTGGACTAGTGTCTTGTCATGTGAATGGCCTCAAGTCTGGTCATGTGACTGGTCTGGTGTCTGGTCATGTGACTTGTCTGGTCATGTGACTGGTCTGGTGTCTGTTCGTGTGGCTGGTCTTTTGTCTGGTCATGTGACTGGTCTTTTTTCTGGTCTTGAGACTGGTCTTGTGCTGCATCTTGTGATGGTCTCTACTACAACACTGTTGGTTTCCTGCTCTCATTGTCCACAGCTCCCAAGACAGCCAGAGCCAGGCCCACACTGCCGGCAACAAGAGCCAGAAGAGCCACGAAGGAAACAGCCTCAGCGAAGAGATCAGCGAGGAGATCCAGGAGGATTTTGACATTTCGGGGGATGATGACTTCTTCGGGAGTAGTCAGGAAAAGGTTTGTGCGATACAAACTCGCAAATGCACTGCTTATCTAGGCATCCAGGTCTAGTCTGACTGTTGTTGTTGTTGGTGGTGCTTTCAGCATCTCAGGCTGTTTGCGCCAATAACTGTACGTTTATTCATACACTTGATTAATCAGCATCACATTACGGAGTTAGGAAGAAGGTCCAGTTTTAGAGGCAGGAGGAAACCAGGGTACCCGGAGAAAACCTGCGAGAGCGAGTATGGACTGGAAACCAAAGCACTTAAAGCCCACGCCAAGCCGGGACTCGAACCTGGGCCTCATTGGTGCTAAGCGAGGAAAGAACCGCTACGCTAACGCCGCTCCCCCTAGTCTGACTGTACTGGACCCACATTCTTTTATAGGCATTCCTCTCTCCTGTAAAGAACCATGAAGCCTTTGTATGCCCATCTCCCTTGTTGGTGGTCTTTGTTGATTTGCTTTTAGGGATTTGATTGCATAATCTTTACGAAAGGGAAAGAAAAAATAGGACATTTTATTGTCCTTTGCTGTCATCATCTGGGTAGGCTCTCCCTTCGAAGACGGGAATTTAATTACCCTGATGACAGAATAGGTACCATTCCAGAGCAGGGTGGACTTCATTTGTATACTTGGATGTCTCTTAACATAAGCTGTTACGACAAGAAAGAAATTCAAATTCATAAGAAGCAGTGAGCCATGGCGGCTTTGCTGTTCTAGTTTCATCTCTGGAGATACCTAGTAGATCGTGGTTTCACCCCTGTCAGGAAATTGTATCGTCAGTTATTGATGCTGTGATGCGCATATTCGGTCACTGACTCAGCACAAAATTTTACCCACCCATAGCAGTAAAGGCATCAGTTGCATCGAGTAATTTGTGGGCTGTGCCAGGAGGTAACATGCCTTGCATTGGATTTTGCGGACACTAGGTCCTCTGTGAAAATTGGGATCCCGGTCATATTGACAAATGGGGGATTCGCTCGGGAGAAACGAACCCGGTACATTTTTCCAGCGGGGTGAGAAAACTCCTTTGTTGATGGAAATGTTGAAAGCTGAAACTTGGTACTTACATACTCACTAACTTATCCATGGTCATTAATTTCATTCTTGTGTAATGAGGCTTGAAATGCCAATGCTATTCCATCCAGATTCTGCCATGCAGATTTCTTCACACAGACTATGAAGGACCCCACTATGATATGTAAATGTATGCTTGGTTTTATGTTTGAATGAAATTGGTGTTAGGAATGTAGTCATTTTATTTCTTGTGGGGTTGCTGAATTCTGCAAGTATTCCCCACCAGAAGTTCAACATTTTTACATTCGCAGAGGCTCAGATGAACAGGTATTTCTTCTGTGCGTCCTGAACTGTTTCTAGGTTGTCTTACTACATTTTGGGATGCTGAATTTCACAGAAAACTATCCTTTTGAATTTTGAAGTCGAACAGTCCAGACGCCCTATCTCTGAGCTGTTATTTTCAGTTGTCCTGCTACAAGATTTTGCTGACCGTTTGTTTTTTCCCCATTTGATTTTTGTATCCGACCAGGTGGATGAGTTGACCACAGACCGGTCAGTGTCCCAACTCAGCGGCCGTTTCGACTACATCGAAGACGCGCAGTTGGAATTCTGAGAAACAAAACAGTGAGGTCGGGCATCTCAAATGACACCCCCCACACCTTGGTGTCACCTCACCACCCGCCCTAGACTCCGGCAAACATAAGCAGAACAAATTTGGTTGCTTCGTTTTTATTCATATTTTCATTGATTTTTATTTGTCTGGTTTAAAACTGGTCCCTGGATGTCAGTTTGTTTTGTGGAACACAGTTTAGTATTTTTGAAGGGGCTCGCCAGACACTAAAGTTGGACTGAGAGTCATTGAACACGCCTTTGGTTTGGGGTGCACAGAGCAAGCTGTGTACAGTGTGGTTTGTTTGTTAGGATACATTGGACAAACTACTACATGCATTTGAAAGGATTGCTAGTTGTAAGACCAGTATGGCCACAGCTACTCATATTGCAAGGGTATAGATTGAGTACCTTCCAAGATTTGCCGTAAAGCAGATGCAGAGCATTTTGAACAAAACTGATAAGGCATCTGTGCATATTAAATAGCATAGTATCATGAGTAGAGTCTATGGAAGTAATCATTTCTCGTAACGGCATGATTGAAATTGTAACTTGAAATTTTGACTTGAAATCGATTATTATTCACAAAAGTATGACTGAAATTACTGACTACCGAATGGGACTCAAAACATCCCATCTGGGGTTATTTGGGTCATCTTTTGGGGTGAGGGTGTCTAAAATGAAATAAATCAAAAATGAGATCAACTGTCTCCCCTCTTGACAGTATACACAAAGGTTGCTGTTCCATCCTAAGTTAGCCTTCCCCAGATATTCCAGAGTGTGTAAGCGCATCAAACAGGGCAGTGGTATCAACACTTTTCCTCCAAGATTTTCAGCAATACCCCCTGGATTCCACAGATTTGCTTTGGATGCGGCCACATCAGTATTTTAACTTGGTGTTTTTGTAGATGTTCTTGTATGATATGTGTATAGAGCTGGCGTTGGCGATTTCAAGATGTTTTTAAAAGACCCTCAACAAATTGTACATACAAATAGGCTGTAAATTGTTAATATCAGTTATAGTTTAAAAGAAATCCTCTGCAGTGCTTTTAACGTGTTAGTGGATATTTTCGTGTTGATGAATTCCATGTAAATTTATTTCAAAGTAATGGAATAGGATTTGAGTCTATTTTTACAGTGGGAAATTACATTGACATGTATCATCACAGTGTATTTCCGATGTACTGCGTTGATTGTTTTTTATGAGTGGGGGATTAAATGCTAATAAGCCACACACACTTCCAGATGCAGCTGAGAAAAAATGTTTGTTTACGGTAAAAAAAGTTTTCCTTGCAAAGGTTTCACTCGTCGCCATGCACCCGAACAGGGCGCTGGGAAGGGCTGATGGCGTTACACAAATACGTCACACGGGGTCACAGCTAATGACGCGCGCAGAGCATGGTTGGTAAATTTCTGCTCAATGCGTTACACAAGGACACAAGTTTTCAATTGGATATTTTTATTTTTCATCCTCACTGCTGAAATTGATCAAGATGACCAGTGATTTGAAATGTATCGCCAAAAGACACGTGATCAGTGATGCTTAATTAAAAGATAAATTACTGTAATTGTATCAAGGCCATGTTTTCATCATATTAGCCGACACTTCGGCACGCGTAAAGCATTGCCATTGGCGAACCAAAAACTTCAAGTAACCTTCACTAACAGGAAGTGATAACCTCTCGGTTACAGGTCGTGCACAAAGTAGCCAATCAGTGCAAAGCCGTCAGCCCTTCTCAGCGCCCTGTTTGGGCGACGATCTAATAAAAGGTATCAGTCGATAGAACATGCCAAAAATTCAGGTAGGCCAGTTAGCTGAAAGGCGTTCCACAGGTAAACAGGTGTATAGAGAAAGTAAACTGTAAAGGAGAAATACTGGAAGTAGCCATCCATGAAAGAGAGAAACAAAAAGAAAACTGGAAACAAAATCACAAATGAAATGACAACAGCTCGAGAAAAGATAAATTCTCGAAGGACCGGGACCGAGCCAGGGAGAGTATTTTTTCAGCACCCCCCTCGGGCTGCCTTTTTTTTTTCTTTACTTTTTTTTTGGCACCGCAATGAGCCTTTACAATCGGTGTGTGGGGAAAAACGAGAGTTCATCAAATGTCAGAAGGCTGGTTCGCTGTACTAACCCGAAACACAAGGCAAGATTTCTGAAAGCTTGTGAAAATCCTCCCTGTGTGGTGATCTACGCGGCCAGGACGGTCGAAGGGGCTCGACGGGAACGGTTCCCCGGAAGGGATATGATTTTGTTCAATCGTTCCTTGCGAATTGCTGGTAACGCGGACTCTTATAATTTGAATGAAATGCCTGACCTTTGAAGTTAAAGTTTCAAGCTCAGATCAGAGCTGATTTGATTTTTCTCGCTGGGGGGATTCGTTTGTCCAAACCTGAAGCTTTAAAGGAACGATGAAATAGAAATATTTTTATAAATTTTACTAAAACCCCTTGAAATTTGACCATTGGGTTTTAATTAGCCTCATTTTAAACTTTTGTTTTCCAATTTTAACCCATATTTTGGAGCTTTATTGGTTTTATGCTAATGTACATTTACATAATCATTAGCAGAACTGTGATGTCATCCAAGGCAGTGGATCTCAATTTTGCACCGATTTGTCCACAGAAACTGTTTATATTTTTCGAAGCACTGTTATGGTAGATTCCATTTTCTTTGACAGTTTATTGCTTTGTAAGTTTATGGCAATAAGCCAACAAGCATCCTTTTCACAGAAATGTTACTAGATGGCAAATTTGGATTTCACAATTTGAGCATAAAAACATGCAACTTGAACCATGTCTTCCTGGATTTACATCAAAGCAATAGCACTCTCACTTGTCCAGAAATGCTTGGTCAATTTTAAATGTTTAAATAAAAAAGTGCACCTTTCAATTCACGTAAATCAAAAAAGATGCCAAACAGTCTTCATACGTGGAAGAAGAGTACAGAGACACACAAAAAGCGATTCTAAGAAAAATTCATTTCCTGAATCCTTTAAAGCCAACAGCTCTCGTTTGCGGTGCGCTTTAGGCTGACAGGTTTTCGTACTGTTCAGTATTACAATGATTATCTGCAGAGTGCTCAGAAACACCCCAGAAAAACAAAATAAACGTGGCTATCCCTTATATATACCCCCTCACAACGTGGATATTATACAACTCTGGAACAATTTAGTTGCTCTCTAAAATTAAAGAACTTGAGAGCAAAAGCAGTCGCAGGTTATGGTTTGCCCTGGAAAGAGTTCAACCATGCTATAGGTGAGTGTGAACTCCCTGGTGTGTGAGATAAAGGTCCAATTCCAACCACAGACAATCAGTGACAAATTTAAAATACCGATGTGTATCAACGACGTGAAGATATCAAGGTTTTCATTCAAGATTTCGCAACCGTTACTGCACTGCTCTTGTGCTCTGGGAGTCATTTTGCCAAATGGTGTTACTTACAAGTCTACTTTAACCTTGTCGTTGTTTAATTGACCGTCAGAATTTAAAGTTGTGCGGCATTTCCGCTTTTGATAATTGCAGGGGCTGACAGAATGTCTCCCCGATTTGAGCCCCCCCCCCAAATAAAATCAAAATGCCAGAACTCGATACTGTAATTTGAATGCAAATGGGTGATCGAGCTGCCTTGGTGCTTCCTAGGCCCCCCTTCCGGTCCTGTCACCTCTCTCCAAACCCCCCTGGACTTGGATCTTGTTTAATCAAGCTGGATCTAGGCAGGCTTCGGCTTGACCCCGGGGCTCCCGATTATGTAAATCTCCCGTCTTAATCGATTTCGCTTCTTCTACAAGCGCGCCGTACCTCCGGGGTTGAAACGAGGTTGAACTTGATGACAAAACCTCCCCAGAGGCAGAGTGTCATTTAAAAATCTAGTTATTTCGCTAAAAAAAAACCCGGACTTTTTTTCTTGAACGGAAACATTTTAGCGATCGCAGTAAACGATGCCGACTTTTTACAAAAAGAATGCATCGCAACAATCCGCAGTATCTAATGCAAACAAGGCATTAAATAAACACAGTGCAATTTTAGGGGATGGTGAAGGTATGTTGAGGCTGTGTCCCAAAATTAGAAAAGGAAGACGCCTGCAAAATCAGCCATTCATCACATTTTACTGTTCCAAGGATCTAGCAAAATTTAAGTTGCTTTGGCAGTGGGAAAAAGAGAGGAGGCACATAGGCGTGAACTGTGGGGGAATGAGCCACGGGCAGCAGCATATCCAGCTTTTGGTGTCGGGGGGGGTCCCAACATCCTTGCTTTATTTTACAGTGTTGTTTTTTTTAGGGTTTTGGTGCTAATATTTGACAACTAAAATACATTCATTCGTATTTGATTTTTAAAAAAATCCGTCAGGGGGAGGGGCAAGTACCCCCTTCCCCCGCTGGATACGCCACTGGCCAAGAATGACCCTCTTATTGTTTTAAAAATTACCAAATCCGCCGAATGTCCCATCTATAATTACTGTGTATAAGTGATCTCTGTAGACGGCACCAAACAGTACTGTTTAAATAACTCTAATCCATAACTACCACAGAAAGTGGGCCGAGACGGTCCAGGAAATGATAACGAATTAAGGGAATGATGCTTGCTTTCAGTGGCGCGAAAGGCCCGGTGTAAAATTCAACCTGAGACGCCAGTGCAATATCAACTCCCGCCTGTACAATGGACATCACCTTGGAACAATAATCCAGGATGACTCGGTAGAGATTGCAGCCCTAGATATCATTGTTTCGCTCCCCACACGAACGGCTCGCTCGACAAAACGCGCAGGTTTCTACTGTAATTTATCTCGGTACCCCGCTATTACCTAGCTACTGTACGCTCGCCGTGCGTAATTCGAGGCGACAATCCTGGCCGACGATGCTGTCACTGTCGGTTCTGATGCAGATCCACGTGACAGTCCGCGTGGCCATAAGAAACAACCGGCAGACAAAGGAATCGCTTTGGAGCGGCATTTTGAGGTTTATTACTTTAACACATGGTGTGCCTCATCATTGTCAGGCTGGAAAATACAAAGAGGAACAAACTTTTTGAGAGTTTACAATGTTTCGTCAGGATTTAAGCAATATCTGTTCAAGGAAAGTTCTTACGTAAAATTTTCGAGCATTTTCAACATCGTGAACTGATAGTGGTTATCAACGAGAGTTATCCCTGGTAATGGTTCGTGCAATCATGATTTGGGATGTAGAATATATTGTAATACTAGACGGAAATTGAATTGGAGAAGGATATCTTTTGATATTAAAAACGCTTAATTTGTTCAAAATTCTGCCCTTTTCAAAATTCCAGTGCAGAGTGTAATGTGTTCCCGCGTCAAGCAGACAGACGTTCCTTAACAAACTGACAGAGCAAACAGCATAGCTCGATTTGGCTAAGTGACTGAACTTTGCTTAACTGTCGCTTCTTCTGATTTAAAACGACAGTTAATATGTTTGACATCTGGCTAGATTTGGAGTGTAATGTTATTTTTAAAAACAAAAGTTTGTCGAAATTGCACTGTTGAGACTGCATTTGTTTTTTCAAACGGTTAGGCCTAAAGACTAACTGGTGAAGTTTTCATGTCTGTGTAATTTGCTTTCAAACCATTTCCTTTCAAATGGAACAAGTTTGGTATGTCCGGCTAAACAGTAGACTGGTCACCCTAATTTCTGTGAGGAAAGGGCCATTTGAGTAAAAAGTTGAGGTCCTCTTTGCAAGTATAATTTAACAATTTTTAACTTCATTTCCATCCTGCAAATGAATTTGCCAGGACCAGAAGTTAAATTTTCAGGATTTTATAGTTGTGCCTTTCATGTTTTCGAGGTGCCTTTACTTGTGTGTGGGTGGATATGTGTGTGTGTATCTGCAGTAATTTATTCAGCAGGAGGCAAGTAAGGCAAGAGAATACTAGCTACCAAATCCACCCCGGCCGTCGGAATCCCCACCCCAGAGTACCAGCGAATGTGCGACTGGCATGGGCTGCTTTTTAGATCCTGCTAAGCTGACATCTCCCTGGAGGCGTTGATGTTTTTGTGACAACGAAGCATTGCGTTCCGGAATTACAGCCGTGCGGTTGCTAAGTCCCGCACTTCCGGCGGAGATTTGCCTAGATGCGGTTCGATGTGTCACAGCCGCTTCGAGCTGACGACGGATATCTAGACTTTGAAAAGGACAGCCTTCGGAACAGTAGGCCCACAGTTTAACTTTATTCTTGGTTTACAACGTCTCAATCGATATTTTATTCTTATTGTAACATTAAAGTATAACAAGAATGAGACAGAATTCTTCAGCAACTTTATATTCTTCGTCAATGAATGGAAATCCCCTATAAGGCGAAAAGGACTGAAAAGTGCAGTCTTTAAACCTTCGAAATTATAGCTTTCTTTGACTACTGAGGGCGCTGTTGTTGTGACGTATGCCAAGGAATACTTATGAGCACTGGTTTTCAAATTTTGAACCTCTAATTCACTCACTGAAAACAATTTTAGAAAGGGCCTCTTGCTGGCTTAATGCTATGTACCTACATAACCACGAATCACCAAAACGAGAAAAATTAGTTCAGCAAAATCTTAACGACGCAGCAGTCTTTTGGCCTAGGCCTACAACCAGTGTAACATTGAGATTTTCTTCTCGAGATGTCATCACAGTTTTGCTCATGAATATGGAAATACTCAATAACATAAAAACAAAACACATACACAAAAACGCACTTACTTTGACTGCCTCCAATCAGAATCTAGTGAATCCTTGTCGGGGTGTAGGTCCTTCACATCTAAACGACTCTGACAAGAGCTGAGGGGAAAAGGGCGGGGCTTTAAAGGAGAGGAGGCGGCTGTTGCTCGATTTGTTCCTCCATGCATCAACGTAAGCTCAAACCAGCCAAGTCGTATAACTAGGAACACCCCCATTCCTTATACTGACAGGTGTTATTGTCTGTTCCAACACTGAGCAAGCTTAATCATCAATGTCTATAAATTAAGTAAAATTGGTACATTTCATCCATGCCATCATCAGAAGGCCTACCAGTACTGTAAAATGCCGTCCTCGCGGGCCCGGTTCATGCTAAATAGCATATTGATTCCCACATGTTATTACACAATTTGCTCATTTTGCCGATCTAAGACAGACCTTCACAGGATGAATATTTGATGGCAACTTGATTAGCGCCAGATGATGCCATTTAGTTTTGCAACGAATGCGACTATACGCAGGTGCCATGACAGGATAAAGCATGGCTAAAATAACATTCAGAATTTAACATCGGTTGTTAGCGTATAGCAGGAACGTCGATCGCCATTTATATTCTCCGTTGCAGGGGCTGGTGTCGTATGACATTCAGACTGCAATAAAATCTGGCATTTCAGCGGCTTATCCAGCTTTTGGTGTAGGGAAGGCAAAAGTGAATGCGGCTTCGGGCTCATTCAACATGATGTTGGGGGAGAAAAAAATCTAAGGAATTACGCACCGTCCTCGGTTTTATTTCTTGGGATTTTTTCCTTAGAGTTTTGGTGCTAATATTTGATAAATAAAATATAATTATCATTATTATTTGATTAAAACTACGGATGGCAATATGTTTCAGAGGTAATGTCAGTTATTCATCGTCCAGGTCTCGGTGACACTTTTTGTCTCTGTGAGTCATGCAGGCCGGAAATAAATGTACACAGAAGTTTGGAGAAATGTCAAATGGCACAGAAAGACTCCGCACTAAATTAATGCGGATACCCACGCAAACAAAGTGCGAAATTCAAAGTCGCCAATTAACTCTAACTTTTAAAGGCCATTTGTTTCGACGCCGTTATCGATTCTGATATGCATTACAATGGGCCTAGACATGTTTACAGAACAAATACATAGTAAAGAACCTTATTACCAGTATCATTATGTGCTTCCACTCACTCAATGAGATTCCTCGAGTTCGGGAATACATGTTACATTTGCGCACCATGTTTTTATGCGAGACTGGACAACTTTGATAACATCGTTCACCGTGAGACCTGTGCTCTGTTATGCAACGAAGCCATTGATTGCGGCTGCACTTGCACCGTGGAGTCCTAAAACAATGACAGCTCCACACTTTCCACGGACGAAAACAAATGGAAAACAGAACAGAGAGACAGGGAATAGACATGTCCTGCCGAGAAGAGGTTTATTCAGGGGCGGGTTCAGGATTTTGTTGCGGGGGTGAAATTTTCCCCGATGTTGAACCTTTTAATCCTTTTGTTTTGTCCTTAACGGAAAGCGCAAGTAAAGACCTCTACATAGGTTATGCTTCAGGGGGAGGGGACTTGCAAGCTTTGGACATAAGCCGCTAGAAAAAAATGGCAATGAGGGGGTTGGGGGTGACCCGGGTGACCCCCTATCCTGCTGGATCCTCGCCGGCGATAAAGCCAAACATTTCAACTTGTAGAATTATCAGTAGCTTCTTTCTCTGACTCAAAATCAATACTTTCCTTGGGCACTAACAAGGGCTCATGTACACCCACTCAAAACTTGCCTGAATTATACAGTGTCAGATCACTGTCATGTTTTTCCTCGAACTTTGTGTCTTCAGAGTTCCTCCACTCATGTTTTCATTGCATTTTGATTGTACGAATTTACATAGTAATTATGTTGACTTCCTTCCAGTGGGAAGCGGTCTGAATAAAACATCTTTACAATCACCTAATTTGCCTGAATTGTAAACAGTGTTCGCAGACGCTGTCAGTATTTCTGCTTTCACCTATAATCAAATCATCATAATTATGCCATAAGCCTAATATTTACTACTTTTGCTCTCGCAACCTCAAAATGCAAGTCTTTGGTTTCCCAAGTTTCTTGTATCACTCAGTATTCTGCAGCTTTATGCCTACCAATGAATTACCAAGAGTAGAAAAAAATAACTTGAGTTATATCATTACAGAGGTTTTCACGTGACGTAACGTGACTGGCAAAGGCATTTATGGAAGCGTATCATGTCTGTGGAGGCGCGCGCATTTTCGAATCTGTGTATTTCTATTGGCAATTTTCATGTCCACAAGAATGTTGAGAGACATCAAAGGCGCACGCGTTTCTGCGCACATCTGCGTAATTGATCGGTGAATTGAGCGCTGACCGTCAAAAACCACGTGAATGCCCCCAAAGGCGGATGCAAGAAGATTATACTCAGTTTACAGTTCCAGTACAGCTTGGGCGTCTTCATGCGCCCGACTAGGACCATTTGGCGCCCTGTCATTGAATACCCAACAAAAGGGCGTTATATATAAGGAGAATTCTCCATGATGACTTAACAAAGTGAGTTTAGATCTGAATGATCGAGCACCCTGTAAATGCTTGAGCTGGCATTTTCTACGGAAATTAAGATACAAGTATACCCGTACTTCCTTAATCTTGGCAAACTTAGGACGGTTTTACTGCATCATAGAACGTGAACAGCCACTCACATCGGATCAAAACACGAGGTAGGTCTTTGTTTTCTGAATATTTCGGGATGGAAAATTTACCCCCTTTTCCCCAAATGTAGCGCTGGTAAAATCCCACGAGATTCTCCTCTTACTTTCAGTCAAAGTGAAAGTTCTCGATGTGGCTATCTCTTTCTACGTCACATGCAGTCGTACGCATATCGACCAAACCAACTATACGAGTGGCTGGCAAGCTGGTCATTGTTACAAATGCAAACGAATTTTTCATACCACGTTGAAAAATCTTACGCAGGCAATACAACACCCAAAACAATAAAGCTTACTTCTAAGCGGTAAGTGGGACAACTTGATGAGACTTTTTGTAGCGATAAAATATTCGGTTCACAATCTGAAAAGACCGCCCCCATGAAAATTGTCTTCTTTAGGACCGATGACTTTTCTTCTTACGGAAGGCATTAAAAATTGACTTAAGCAGTGCACTTCACCACAAAAAGGTACGTCAAGTATTTTTCATACATTAAAAGACGTAGGAATTTATCATGCAAAATGTGATCATTACCGTGTCCTGGTACTCTTCCTTGATAATTACTATATTAAGAGCGACTTTGCACTAAGGGCGTGGTGTTAAGGAGAGAGAAGCATGACTCCGTGCGCGTACTTTGTCCAAGGGTAAACGGGATATTTTTCACGCTCCCTAACCCTATACAATAAGCCAGGTGGAACCAGCTCCATCTACCGTGTTTCCACCGATAAACTATTACAGTCCCTCGTCAGTTTCCATCCCTCATGACTTTTAAGCCTGATGCCTTACGCAGAAAAGATAACATAACATGTTCTCACATTCTCGCCATATTGTTTTTAAAATATTAACTTCTACATTAAGCGTACTTCTCGGGGTGTGGAAAAAGTAGATTAATGATAAAATACAGAACGAGGCTTTCATTGCGCGGGATAAAAATCCATATTGATGACACCGAACAGTTTTAAGAGGACCTGGACACAACCTACGCCAATAAATTAGTTTTGACTTCACATTTTCTACCTCACAAACAAGACACATTGTACATAGGACCCACGAGATAATTCGTTCGCAGCTTGCACGCATTATACTCAATTCGTGTTCATATTACGTTTTTCGGAACTGTCCTGGTATTGACTGTCATGTACTTGGTAGCAGTAACGTACGAACACGATGTGGAATAGAAGTAAATGTCGTGTATCCCATGACATGATAATGTCGTACGACTCACGCAGCAACATCTGGTAACCCGTACGCAAAACGTATAGTGATGTGTGTATGTGCAAACGCAGTCGAAAGAGGTCGGATTTTTCCGGTCATGCTGTTCACAGGTCTTCGTAGTTTGTCCATGTGTAGGCCTAATGTGCTACTTAAAAAACTCCACAAGAACACTTGATAGGCCTGTAATCATAATAATTCAAAAATAATCGGGGAGTCCCGCGCTGTACGGACGTAGCCTTTACTCAGACTCTTACACGGTAACGAAAACAGCCCGTCTCAGATACAAACTATTCAGGTTTAAAAGGTACATCCAAATTTGAACAGTTTGCCAAATTTAGCGCCTTCGTTCAGTGGTGCGTCAGGTTTTGAGTCGGGGCTGAAAATGGGGATTGTTTTTCTGACACGAATGTCTATTTTCCCGTGGATCCTTAAGAGAATCCGTACCCCCCCCCCAAAAAAGAGGAAGATACAACAGCACTGTAACCTTTCTTAAGTGTTGGGGCTTGGTGACATGTCTCTGGGGTCAACTTGCCTCTCGGCCACTGCCATACACGCGACAGTTATTGATAAGCGTGTGTGCAAGCACTTAATATTTGCAGATCACTATTTTACCTTGACTCCGGGAGGAATGCCCTCTCTCATGGGTAAAGGGACAAAAATAAATATCTTCCCCTTTTTTAGTGTAAAAATATCTTCATGTAACGTTCTTTGGCCTTAAATGTCCTTGACGTTTTGGCCGGGCATCAGTCAGTGGCAGTCAGAAGTGCCATGGTCTGGCGGCAAGAACGACAGGCGTTTTTCCCGACAGCTAAAACTTCCTTACATCTTGAAAATGGCTTTTAAAAGACCTTAGCTCGAGTGAAACCCCCAGTGTCGGTCCCTACCCAATGGTCAGTCAGATCTGGTGGAAAAAAAATATCATTTTTCTTTACATTTTCTATTACAGAAATCTTGCCAACTGTTCCAAGTTTTTAGAAGTGCTTCCTCCGTTTGGTAGCTGTCACATCGATCTGGTCGTCTAAATTGACAAAACAGAACATAACTCAGCGAAGTGAAGACGACCTTACCGTGAGCATGCAATCATTGCATCGGTGTCGTTCACCATGTCGGCATTAAGTCACCTCTTTCCTCGTGACGAGCATAATTTTGTCCTATTATAGGCCTATATTATGCGTGCAGTGTGCATCAAGTTGCATGCATAAGGGACGATTTGATTATAAGCTGAAATTTTTTGTAATTGTGTTGCACGCCAACAGAGGGATATCGGAGGCTCTCATCAATTATTACTACCCACACCGTGCCCAGCGCCTGATGTGCCCAGTGGTGCCCTCAGGAAATTTTACATAACCAGTTACAGTCTCTCCCCTCCCCGGCGGTAGCAACGCCGTTTATTGGCTTTGAACTAAAAAAAAATGAACAAAAATGCCATCAGTGCCGCGCCAGTTTTTATTGATGGATTATGAAGAATGTTCATTTCGATCAGCAAGCGAGCCGGCTTTGTACTGAAGATCGCGTAATCGAATGTCAGAAAAGCTGGGTAAATGCAAGAAGGCGGCCATTAGGCACTACTGGACGCGTCGCATCCTTTGTTAATAGAAGACAGTGTCCCAAGCAGATAATGAAATCAGCTTTGGATCAGTTAACTTAATCATTCCGCAGGTTAACAAGAACACCATCAATATTTTTCGTGTTAGAGACTTTCCGGGGACTAGCTTTCATTAACTTCGAAAAAAGGAAAAGGTATTACAACCTCAGCTTTTTGAAATTCGTTGAACCCATTGGCGTGTTTTCTCCAAAAATATTGCCATCAATCTGTGTAAACAGATCGGTGTGTTTGGGCCACTGCGGCCATCTGTCATAAACGACAAAAATGAAATCGACATATTAGTTCCAAATCCATATTGCTGGAAGCACTTTGTAATACGCCGTTTAATGGAGACTGTAAATTAAGTCGAGCGTGTTTTATTTCTTCGGCGGGTTTGCAGTTGATTGACTGTAACTATAGTTGTTTCACATTTTCTAACAGAAGACTCAAGCTTTAGTGGAGGGTTCCAGTGTCGCGTCATGACGCCTCAGGAAAGTTGACTTGTCAGTTTGAAGAACGACATTTGACCTGCATGGGGTGTCATTCAGGAATGGCCCTGACCAGCCTGTGACATGTATGCATGGGCGTCGCGTAGTCAATGGGCAAACGGGTCATTTTCACTCTCTTTTCCCGACGAAATAAAAAGGAAAATAAATAATGAAATTGGAAGACTTTTGTTCTAGAATTTTAATACTGTGAATTATCAGTGGTTGTCCTTTGCTACTACCCAGTGCCCGGCCCCCCCACACATCCAAACTAAAACCAAATCCTGGCGATGTATTGTATGGCATGATGCTCTGCTGAAGTCGGAGGATAACCTGTAAGGGCTAATGGTTCTCTGTAAAAGCTCGTTTTTATTTATCTTTTCAGATGGTTACCAGCAGCATGGTTCGGGCCGTCTGTCTCCTCAGTTTGCTCTGTTTGCTGCCATTTTTAGACATCTCCTGCGGAGTCTATGTGTCAAGAAACAATTTCAGTAAGGCTAGCCTATGTCATGTCCGACCAGTGTATGCTTGGGCCCGCAATATGACACAACGGGGAGGGAGACACAGTTTAATAACTTTTAACGTCGCCCCGGAGGGAACTCATTTCATTTTTTTCTTAAGAGTAGAGTTGCAGTTCTGACCTCTTCAAACCATCCATCACATTCAAGACCCCACACAATCAACACAAGGTCTCTAGTCTGAATTAAAGACACAAGCTAAAGACAAACACATTCTTTTCCCATCCTGTTACTTGGTCTTGTGATGCATGGCCTTGACTACGGCATTGCTCAGAGGGCCGCTCAATTGATACTGGTGCAAGATTTGAGGGCAGAAATGGGGCACCGTACCACAGCATTTCGGCTTCACTGCTCTGTAAACCTACACTTGTTGCTGTTAATTGTCATCATCAGGCAAAAGCTCCACAAATTACTCAAAAATGTCCCCCACTCCATTTCTGTCCTTTTCACCAGAGCTGAACAACTTCGGCGGGAGCTCTCTCAATATCTCTTGCCGTTCGATCATGCCAGAAGGGGGCGTGATTACACTCAAGTATGGCCAACGTCGTGTCATTGGCTGTTACGAGTACACGTGCCCCGCCAGTGGGCTGATGCAGAGGAGAAGGTTAGTTTAAATTCGCGTGTCATGAAGAAGTCCAATAACATCGATAATTTGAATAGGCCAACTGATTAGATGGAAGCTTGTGTTTCTACATAGAACGTGCCCTTTATCCAAGCATAAAAAGAGTAATTTTTGATGGGGTTGGTTTGGAATACCGGGTATCATTTTTATACGTTCTTTAATCAATGTGATAGTTGATAGGAAAGAGCTCCTTTGAATGTGCACACGTCCACATAGGGATAAAAAAAGGAACAAATGTAGATCACTATACAAGTGGTCCAGATCTTCCAGTCAACTTCAGTTGCACCCTGAAATATAAAAAAATCACTTCTGTCGCTTTTCATTTCTATGAACTACAGAATACATCAAGCCTGAAGGAACTAAACATAGCTCTCGTTTCCCCTTTCCTCACAGGGTCGACAGTTTCTTTCGGAGATGCTAGTATGGATGAAAGGGCGAAAGCTAATCTGCCTTAAGCCTCACGTAGACTTTTTAAAGGCCGCCAAACCATTTGCGCCCTCTAGAATTCCATGGGGAGCGCCCTCTTTTTTGATTCTCTGTTGCATTTGGCGCTCCTACCGTTCTATTAATTAATGCTGCTTGTTACCATGGTCATTAACAGGGTACAGAATACTGTGTCTGAGGACTGAACTTTTTTTTTTGCTATAGCAAAATAATTTCGACAACATTCCTGTTGGGGATAGTATTGCAAAGAATCCAAGAGACAGGTAGGCCCTTTAACCAATAAAATGGATGGGAGCTGGGATGTGGGATATGACTCTTGGGTCGAGTTCGGGCGGTCCGTAAACGTTCTTGACGCGGGTTTCTTGTTCTCGCGCTCGAACTGCGACAACACGACTCAAGAACACTGTACTCGGAACAGGATCACTCACCACCTCCTCGTCAGTGTTTTACAGGAACACACGGAAAAACTCGTGAGATTTTGATTTTTGAACAGCTGCAAAATGTAGAGAGATGGCTTCCAAAGCCATAGACAATGGGAAGTTTTGCAAAATTAACATTAATTATTTTCCGTAATACAGAAATGAATGTTCCTGTTTAAGAATTCAACCCATGCAAACATTAACTCTCGAATAACGTATCCTACATGGACACTGCCATGTTGCATATATGTTGCTTGTCACTAACTACTAGCGATAACCGGTTGTTTGTTCCCGGCGTTCGAGCGGCCGACCCACGAACAACAAATAGAGCTGTTCGTGAGCAGACGGGAACATGCCGCCCGAACTCGGCCTTGAATTCCTTCGGGGACCTGCATTTGATTTCCCAGTGCAGTGAATTGTGGATTTTTCCAAAGTGAAAGAGCCCTTCCCTCCAAGGAATACAATTTCTTAAAAATAATGTTGACACCTGTCCCCCCCCCTTCCCTCCAACCCAGGATGCGCCCCTCGCCATTGGCTAGGTTGATATCCCTGTCCCATGGGCGTTTTTGAATTATCCCCCGCCAGAGCAGTCAACCGTTTGTAATGATACTTTTTACATGTAATAACTCCATCTCCAATCAGGCGCATCCGTTTTGTATGAACTGCCGATACATAGTGCAATCGTTTCCCACAATAGTCGCTCCATGTCTGAACTACGTGGCTATAATTATGACAGGATATAAATAAGTGGGGGGGGGGTTGCATAGCCGCGGCTTCCATGTGTGGGTCTTTTTCCCATCCGTTGCTAATTACATTAAAGGTTTACCTCGGTTTTCAAATTTACAACAAATAGATAAGTACAATAATACGGGCGATTCACAACAGCGCCTCCAAGAGTTTTTAACACTTTGGCAATGGGCGAGCTCGCGCGCCTGGCAAAAATTTACCCACAGTGCTCTGCGCGTCGTTAGTTTTGACCCCGTGTGACGTATTTCCTTCACTATAATCTGTGCAAGGCCATCAGCCCTCCCCAGTGCCCTGTCCGGGAGCTGGGCGACGAGCGAAATGAGCTAGTTCGTAATTAACGCATGTTCGCTGCACTGGAAAGTAGGGCAAGGGTCATTAATGAATAAAACGAATCGCTTCACCGTGCGCCCTTCTGTGACATTTGTTCGCTGGAACTTCGATTTTCAATTCTTTTCACTTTTTGGTCAAGTCTTTTACCATGGATGGATGTGAGCAAGGTCTTTCAAGTGATGAAATTCGTCTCTGAACGATCGATGGGCCGTGGCCCGATTGAAAGAGTTTTTAAGGAACAACATATTCCACATGCCGTACTTGGATTAATCAACACTTAATCAACCTTGAAATTACCTGATACGTCGGTACTGCTATCCGCACAGATTTCCTGGAGTGAGTTCCATTTACGAATGTCACTTGACACCCTGTGCACAAACCCTATGAGGTTGGTCTGAAAAATTCCAAGTGTTTTCAAAGAAAAGGCTTCAATTTTTTCACTGCTACATTCGACATTTTAGGACATAATATGATTGCTTTCTGTGGGCTAACAAGGCCCTGCGGGGGAAATTAGTGACATTTACATATAAATATCATACCAATTTCCTTCCCGCAAAAGGTATAGAAAAGTATTGCAAATTATTATTTGGTGACACTATTCGGTATGGGATTGTAGGTGTAGAAGCCAGCGCCGTGTTCGGGCGGCTTGTTCTCGTATGTTCACGAACAGCTTGATATGTCGTTCTTGGGTCGCCGCTCGAACGCCGGGAACGTACAATTGGTCATCGCTGGTGGTTAGTGACAAGCAACATGGCGGGGTCATATCGTAGTAAACTATTCGAGATAAAGTTAATGCTTGGACAACTGGGCTAAAATTCTGTTCTATTTAAACAGGAACATTCACTTCTGTGTTGTGAAAAATAATTAATGTTAATTTTGCAAAACTTCCTATTGTCTCCAACTTTGTAAACCATTTCTCTATTTTTGCAGCTGTTCAAAATCAAAATCTCACGAGTTTTTCCGTGTGTTCCTGTAAAACTCTGACGAGGAGGTGATGTGTGATCCTGTTCCAAGAACAGTGTTCTTGGGTCATGTTCCCGCCGTTCGAGCGCGAGAACAAGAAACCCGTGTCAAGACACGCCGCTCGAACTCGAACCAGAAGTATGTTGTCTGTAAAGCCAGAGAGAGGGCGCTATTTCATATTTCTGGTGTAGATTATTGGTCAAGCCAGAGGGCGCCTTTCCGTTACGAATACCTTGTCACTTTGTCAAGTTAGACACCTTGCCACTATTTGCAGCCACGGACGTGTATAATAAAATCTGGACTCGCAATGCCCTTAATCAGCTTATAGAGTCATTGAATCCACTCGCAGCCATTTTACCGAGCCGAATACAAAGCTTTCCTGGTAATGCCCGCCTTTGTTCTTCCTGACGTCAATAGTAGGGAGCCAACCCACGCCTTTGTATTCGGCTCGGTAAAATGGCCGCTGGTTGGCTTCTTTTTCATACAAAGGCGTTGCAAGTCTAGGTTTTTTTTTATATACGTCCGTGTTTGCAGCCAAATTCGCCATTCATGATTTTTCCCTTTATGTCTCTGGGACAGCTCAGCAAATCGAACTAATGTAGGCTTCTCCTGTGGATTTGAATAGGAGCTGATGGTCTATGCGTTTATATGTCTGTCGTCAAAACCAATCATTTTTAAAATTTCTATCTTTTGCACGGAGGTAATAATGGGATAGAACTTAAAGTTCCATTTTGGTTTTCGCCCTCCTACGCTTCCTTAACTTATGCCTCTTAGCCTTTCATCAAGGTACTATCTGTTCATTAAATTAATATAGTCATTCTTCTGGATGAACAAGACGGCTATAAACCTCTTTTTCCACATGAGAAAAGGTACTCTGTTTAAGTTTGCGCTGAATATAATGACAGAATTGGATGGTGTCAAATGGTGTCTAATTGAGAGAATCGTTTTGCCGGTGCATTGAATCGTATTTTGGGTGGGAGAGCGTGGATTCCTCCTTTACACTCTGCTTTTAGACTTTTGTGACCCCCCTTGTAACATTGAGTGACGCCCTCTATATTAGCAGATCTCTCACAAAATGAATTTTAGGGCCATTATTTTGTCCCAGTAATTTGGTTTATAGTTTGCGTTAGAAAGCACAAATTGTGGCCATTAATCAATTTGGCATTCCGGTACACTACAAAAAACTGTGATATAAATTAATTTAATTTCCAACCCTCGGAGAGGATGACGCCGGTCTGCTGTTGTTACAGAGTGTAATAAAATGGCATTATGTAGGTAGAAAATGCTGAGGATTCCTTTATGATTATTTGCACTGTGCAAGACGCTTTTCAAAGGCCTCCATTAGTTCCCGCCCCTTTCGTCAGTTTCGGGACACTTTTTTTTTTACTCGATATTCCTGGGCGGACGTGTGTGGTAGCCTCACGCTGCTTGGGATTATATAATAGCCCACCCCCGGGCTAAAAAGTTGGGGATACCCTCATCTCCCCCGGATTTCGTTACAACCCATCCCCCACATTACCATCAAAGCAAACCAAAAAATTCATACGATACGACGGCTTGTTCAGTGATTGTGCTACAGGTACAGGTTAAAGTTTGCAGTGTAATCAAGCAGCAGACAATGCACGCGAGAGCGGCCCCCTCCAGTTCATTATAAAGGACTTGGTGATAACGGCCCCATTCAACTCGTTTACGGCTGAACGTGCCAACACTTGGCGGTCTAGTTCCCGCCAAGCGTTGCAAAGCTTCCACAATACGTAGGCTGGGAGCGGACGGAAGGCGCAAGTTTTGAGGGCTAGGTCCGAACACGTGACAATGTTATTTTGCCTCTGAGATAATCCTAGATCGATGCCAGAAATAAAACGGTCACAGAAGGGCCTGAAACCTCGCAGCTTTGTTCCAGCTTCTCTGATATTGCTTGATCTCCTCAGTATCGGTGAAGCTAGAGGCCCAACTTAATGTTTCTACCCAGGATGCACCTGTTGTGCAACTTGACACGCTTCATAATGTTCGCAAACTATGTTGCATTCTTTTTCGAGATGAATGTCCTGGAAAGTGCACGTTATTTTTTAATAGTAGAAAAGATGTCCGTGTTTCTCCAGGCAAAAGGGGGGCGATGTACAGCGTTATTCGGGGAGAACACTGTTCAGCTTTTTATGAGCCTAACATTTGCTTAAATTAATGAAAGCAATTCTGAAAAAGGCAAGCTCACAGATGTGTTGCCATCTACCTACTCAACAATAAATCCTCGAAAAAAAAACCGGGACAGTAAAAATAACAACAGTTCCAGCTGCTTTTGTGCATGATTCAAGCTGACGTTCAAAGTTTTAATTTTTCCCTGTTATGAGATCACAACTTTGGCCAAGAATAAGGAAATGTGCATTAAAATAAAACCCAAAAGGCACCCAAAAAATGATAACTTTTAACATAAGCAAAAATACATTGACAATAAGGTTTTGAAAACACAACCGGATTTTCAAGAGTCGCAGCAGCTAAACGAATTAGCTAAAAATGTACTGCACGATGAATTGTTTTTGGCAGGCAGCTGACCTTTTTCCACTTGTAGTGGACATAATTGCGCCCTCTTAGGAGTGCATTTGTCCAGTGTCCACCTCAAGCGCTCTCTGCGTCGTTTGTCTGAAGATATTCGGTTCGACATACAAGAGTATCGAACGCCAGTGGAATCACATTCAAAAACAGGCATATTTATAAAATATTGGAATCCAAAATAGATCTATTTTTCCCCAAATATTGACCTTTTTGCAATGTCCACTTACTCAATCTGAAATTTCGCAGGGCTGTACTGCTTGTTGTTGCTGGTATAGGTTAGGTTGGCACTTATGGCAGACTAAGTGTCCTTCTACGACTTGGACTACCCCGTTTTGGAAAAAATAGATTCATCTGAGGCAACGATGAAGGCCTATATTGTATAGAATGTGGTTGGTGACCTTTTCAATTCAGTTAATGACGGTACATCAATGATGCGACAATGGCAGTACTTCTTTTTAAAAAAAATTAAAAAAACCTTGGTAATTTTTGCAAAAAAACCCAAACAAAACCCACACATCAAAATTTCTTGTTTGTGAAACATAGTTTGGAACACAATTATGGTTGGAAAAAAACCGGGACATAACCGTGCTGCATCGACTCTGAAAGCTACGTCCAGGCGGGTAGTATCGATAAAAGTGCACGCAACTGCTCGGATCATCACTGGCCGGCCAGAAAGCACCGCTTTACCTGCGGACTGTTATGATCCGTATGATGTGCATGCATGATGCACGTTATTTTCATTTGACTGTACTGTACTGGGCCGGCCACAGCAGGTCATGGAGAGCCACATGTAGATGTACACTCAAGAAAAGGTTGTTCGACTTCTTGTTGTTCCTTGCACCTATACCTGCAGGTTTATTCAGGGCTTTGCTTTGTTATTACAAGAAAACAGACGAGACAACACCCATCGTTCTTCTGTTGCACGAAACAGGTAAGACATTGTAAGAAAATAAAAGACCCAGGACTTCTGAAACAACATGAACAAGGGCGTCTGTTTACGGGCGGCAACGCAGTACGCTTGTATTTGCAAGGTGTACTACTGTACGTGTTGTAACAATGATAAATATCCCTACTTTAAAAAAACAAGGAAAAATACAAGTTTCAAGTATTCAAGACACCTATCAATTAAAGCTCACTTCCTCATCTTTCATTTTCCTTTCAATTTTAAGTGGCTTACAATGTAAGCCTAACCATGGAGGTAGAATGGCCAAACCATGGCATTAACTTATGACTTTTGGCATGTTTGAAGACCTACACGTGCATATTGCTCTCCAGAAAAAAACCCCCCTCAAACCAGTCATGAGGCCTATCACATTTTTGAAAATTGATGCCTAGACTGACAATCCATTGCAAAATATAACGATTTGGAGGGCCCTGTTTGGTCTGATACTTTCAGAAATACCGCTGCAAGTTGGCAGTCCTATCTCTACTACTAGATTCCATCCTCCTTAACAAACCACCCAGTCCACATGCTGACATGCCACGAAATGCTCTAATAGCAGAGAATTTGACAGCCTACAAATCGTGATTTGGTCCGGGCAGGCAATTTTGGACCTTAAATGGACCTACTTGTACTTTGGATGGAAATTGGGCGAAAATAGAATACCATCCAATTCCAAACTTTGTAGCAGGTACATACATGTACATGTATGTAAAAATCAAGATTTATGAATTATTAGAAGTTGGATGAAGTTGCATTAATTGTGAAATTTGAGCTAAAAATATAGTTTGTTAAGACACTAGAATCGAAAAATGAAAGTGTGCCATGTTGAGCAGAACAAAAGAGGGTGTGTTTTTCTGGTACAGCATAGGCGTGCCATGAGGCGCGCAAGTATCGCAGAGCACACTAAGTACGCATCACTAATTTATTCCAGCATGTATGGTCTTTCCGTACCTGCAGAACGAGTGCAAGAACCTGCTTGTTAACCACCTGTCTTTATTTTGCCGATTGGGGGTACGCTTCAGCTCAGGGCTGATAGGCTGCGTGGAGGACAACTTCATAGACATACAAAGCCCTATGGAAAAAAGTCTCAAAGCAGTTATTTAATTCAGCAGATAACCATGCCAGATCACAACCCCCCCCCCCCAAATAAAAGTGTGGGTGGATGTCATCTTTAGTTTTGGATTTCAATGTTGGTGGGTGTTAACAATAGTTTTTGGATTTCAAAGCCATTTTTACTTTCAAAATCGTAAAGCTTTTTTCTTCTTATATTATCTGCATGTATTTCTGTTGTTTGGTTTTTCCAGGGTTATAATTAAAGCAGTGGATACCCTAGCTTGTATGTAATGTTGAACATTCACAATTGTGTAATCTTTGCCCAATCTGTCAGTCTTCCTGCACAATTTGCCAAGAATTTGACCTTCAGCCAGTGACCCTTCCCTTGTTCTTCACAGTTGTGGAAGATGATTTCATCAGAGGGAAGTAAGATCCATTTTTCATACCGGGTACAATATTGACTGATAGTGCAAAGTGACCGCGTAATTATGCAGATCAAGTGATTCCACCCAACTGATATCTGATATTTTAGCTGGCTGGCAAGATAACTGAACATGTGAACAGATTGTTTTTGTAAATTACACATCGACTGATCCTCGTGTCTGTTTCTTTGTTCTATGCTTCATGCCTTCATTGACATTGTGAATTACTATTCTTGAAGTGGAATTCAGACCTAGCACACCTGGGGGGATTTTTCTCATGTGTCCTCTAGAGCCATGGATCACAAAAGAGAAGTGACAGATCCTGCAGTTTAACGTGGGATCTGGTTTGAAACAATCAATAAACATGGTGAAAGGATCCAGACTGGTATTAGAACTTTTGTGGGTTGGGAAAAAGACCCACTGAATGGACCATCATCCTCAAATTCAAACATAGTGTCCTGTCATATTTTGATGTGGCCGACACCTGTTTAAAGCACTTGGCCATGAAAGGTGAGTTTGGTAATACATACATATCATCGTTCAATACTGGTTGTATAAAAAATGTGCAGGTGGCTCATGGTGGAATATATTGTATATTTTGTATAATCTATGATTAACCCTCAACCCCTAGGGTGTACATGTACATGTAAATAAAATCATATTAAAATCAGATGATTTAGGACTGTTATCTACAAGTACATGTACGTTGTAAAATACTTGAACACACAACTTTATGGTGACAGGAAATGCAAAAGTGTGATTGTCCTGATATGTGCCCATCTTTATTGTTTTTTCACCAGATCTTTTGGTACGGATGTAAATGTATTTTTTTAAAAACTCTACCCACCTGCACGGCGCACTCTGTCAAATTCACTTTGGAGAATTCTTGTTTCCTTTAAACACTAGACATTTCATACACTATTGCAAAACAGCCCTCTTGTAATAAAGCAACCTTTCCCATTGTTTTCTCTTTGGTAGTGAACAAAACATGCTACCGGTATTAATCAATGTGACCAGAAAATATTTATATTCTGTGTTTTCTGCTTTGTTGTTCTAGCGTCAGACTGCAGCCTCAAACAGATGTTGGCAAAATTAATAAAGCAGTTGTCTGAAATATAACAAATCAAGTGAACTGAACACGTATACATGAATGTATACTTGTATACAGTTCATGGAGACAAACAATACCTTTGAAAATAATCTTAAAATTCTTTCTCACCCTACTAATGGCCTTATACATACATATAGCATACTCTACATGCATATCTCACTTCAAAGTCTGCGTTGGTTGAGCAGTTGTTGATAAATTCTGTTCCAGCCTTTTTTTACAAATACACGTATGTCTGGTGACAAGTGGAGCACCAGTTCATTCTCCAATCAACTTGCCCATGAATAAGCTTAATACATGTAAGCATGTGTTAGTAACATTTGGATACAAATCTGGTACACTGTGTTGTTTAAATTCGCGTGAACATAACAATTTGAATTCTCCATAAAAGACACTGTGGCTATACCGGTCCCTTGCGATTTGGGGCAAGCGTTTCCTTAGTGACATGTACATGAGAGATGCCTTCCACCAATACACTCTTGGATCAGAAGGGCACAAAGGAACAGTCCATTCCAGAGATGGTGGTCACTATGCAAATCACGAGGTACATGTATAGCAACAGTGTCTTTAGTCTGGGGAATTCAACTTGTTATGTTTATGTGCAATCAGATATCAGTGTACCTGTTTTTATTCAAATTTAACTCACAAAAGGCTTATTGTCAGCTCACCACATTGTGTGCACATCATTGTACCTGCAGTAAATTGAGACTGGTGCGAGCTGTACATTGTGTTGATAATTGATAGTACATTGTACATTTATAATGACAAAGTTTATTTCTGTGTTTTGGGTATGCAGTTCAGCTTTGCCAGTACAAACTAAGATTCTGAATGATATTCAAAGAGTTTATGCATATTTGTCATTCTATAAATGAACAGTATAAATGGAAATATCTCTGAAATTGATTTCAAACTACATGTATTTTCATTTGATTGGCAGATAATTTGCATCAATTCATCATTCCTGAAAATTAGAAAATGTGTTTTGAATTTACCAAATCATCCATGCATATCAGCTGTGACAGGATCACAAGAAAAGTCGGACCTCTGATTTATAGAATGACCTACATTCAGGTGTCTAGATTCTCATGATATATGAATTTAAAAGCCTCATACCCCCTCCCCCCCAGTTTTTTTATGGGAACTAGAGCCTGTTGAATAGGCTGGGAAATAATGGTTTTGGGTTGGCTGTGATTTCATACCGTTATATCAAGTTTTTGACACCTCAGCTCAAATGGTAACAGGAGACTGACTGGAGTCATGCCAGGTTCGTGTGGGGCAATACTGGCAGTTTCCTGGTACATGTAGAGGAAGGTATATGTACATGTACAATGTACATATAACAACTAGCAAGGCCACCTCTGTCGTCTCGGAAATATGTACCGGTACATACATGTATGTACATGTACATACATGTATGTACATGGATCAGTTTATGGAGTAATTATACTACCCGGTATATAGAGTGTTACAACTCACCTGCTAAGGCAAATGCACAAAGATGCTACAGGTACAGTGTATATATGTTGTACATGTAGCTATTGAAGGGGTACAAGTTAAATTTACCTTTAAATGTACCTTTAAACATAGAGAAAGGAAAGAGATGCCACAGATAATGTACTAGTTGTGAGGGCATTAAATTTGTGCACCAGGGGGCATGGTTGCATTTTTCAAGGTCAGCAAAATAGAGTATGTGTATGATGCTCACTCACCTACTAGGGTTACAGACATAACTGTGGATACATGGAAGGGGTACAAGTTAAATATAAATCATAGAGAAAGGAAACAGGTGCCACAGATAACCCTGGATAGTTGTGAGGGCTTTAAATTTGTGTGGTGTTTGCATTGATCAAGGTTGGCAGGTGGTTATAATTGCCTTTGTTTTGATGTACATGTATACATGTAGGTACATGGAAAATAATAGGAATAATAAAAATGGGATTGTGACTATACGCTGTGTCTTTTCTTGTATCCATTCTCTGTCAAACTTGCATTTAAAAGGTATTGTAAAACTGTTAAATATACATGTAGGACAAGTACACTAAAAATCTCACAGCGCTGTGGTTTGTTGTCAATCTGTATTCCTCCATGGTTCTGCCTTCATGTACCTGTACTTTCAAATAGACTGCATAGACACAACACATAATTCTTATAGTTCTACATAATAGTTTACCATAGAGTAGTTTCTTGAGGAAAAATTCTTCCTGTGCTTAAACTTTGGAACAAACGTGTTAGAAGTAAACTAAAAATGTATTTTGCATGCTGGGCCATCAGGACAATAATTGTATAGCCAAAATGATTCAATCATACATGTACATTGTACTGGATAGCAAAAGTTTTATAGGAGGTTGAATCAGTAATAAAATGTCTGCAAAGGTTATAAAAAATGCATGTGTTCACAGGGACATATAAACCAGAAAACTTGTAACTCATTAGTCACAGGAATGTGTAAAGAATTTGATATTTGAGTATTATTTGGTTGTAAGGGACTGTGCATCAATTGCAGGAACACACACGGACGGACGGGGGGGGGGAATTTGAAATTGTGTACATGTACTTATGTTTTGGAGGAAATAGCCACTTGAGCATTTTACAGTACAGTACTCTGGATGAAATTGTCAGGAAATGCATTGTATAACTACTTCCTGCAGTCAGGGTACCGGTATGTGCGTTTTGCTTTTGGTTTGGTGCTTGGTCTTTTGTCATTTCATTTAAGGGCCACAGTGTGGAAATGACTTTTGTGGAATGGATGTCAGCATACCGGTAATTTAGACTGTTTGCATGTTGTACATCTTATTCTAGATCAGTGTTTCAGGTGATTTGCTGCGGTTTGGTTGGCTCTGGGAGTCTAAATTAACTGTCCTTGGGAACCTGAATATGCAAATGTAAATGTAGGCCTATTCAAGTGTGTTTTTCCCCCCCAAAAATGGAAAAATAAAAACTTATACAGTGTACGTGTACTGGTACATGTAAATTGTTCCTACCACTACCAGAACCTTAATTTTTTTGAACATCTATTGTTTTTTTTGGGTGGGGGATATTTTATTGTCAGACTGGGTGGCTCAGAAACGTTGAAATGCTCTGAAGTGTTGTACATGAATGGTCCACAATGACCTCTAAATCTTTAATCGCTCAATTTACGAAATAAAAAAAGAAATAACCCACAGGAGTGCCCTAATTCCACTGAAATAGGAAACAAAGTTATTTATGGGCTCGGCCCGACCTTCATTTTTACAGTCACGGTGCACTTGAAAATTGCAGCTCTGCATGTCCTGTTCATTTCTAATAAAAAAAGCTGACCTTGTACAGGTACATGTACCGTAAATGTCCATCACGTTGTCACAATGAACCTGCTAATTACCCTCAAAGATCTTTCCAGCTCACTGCAGTGTCCCTATAAAACCATGTACATGTATCTGCAATTCTGTTCAGTCTTTGTTGTTATGCTTGACAAAAAGATGGGGTAGTTGGGCAGTCAGGTAGGCACAATGTTTTGGACTTCCAGTAACCAAACCTCTACCAAATTTTACAGTTTTCGTTTTTGGGGGAGGGGGGCTGGTAGATCTGGTTTGTGATTTTGATGTAGTACATGTGCATGTAGTTGGTATCAGATTCATCAGAAATGTTGCAAGAGGGAGTGGTCATTGGTTGAATGTACAAGTGTTGAGGTCAATTCTAATCCCTTTGTCCAGCTGACATACATGTACATGTATGTGTTTACCTTGGCTACATCAAAAGTGCACCAATAACAGACTTCTGGTGTATTTTTGGGACGCACCAATTTCTTCAAAATGCCTGCACTAAAAGGCACCAACTGGACACCAAAACAGCACCATAGGTGGCTTAGGGATGTATCCATTTTGTGACTCTTTCTTTGATACAGTATACCCTTGATACTTGAAATAACAATAGAATTGTTCCATTCCCCACATGCTCTGGTGAGAAATGGCGATTGATTCTACAAATTGACAAATCCTGTTCCCCTGTCCTTAAATGTCGACCTAAGCAGGGCATGCATATTGCCAGTGGTACTGGTAATTCCTCTTTGTACATCATGTGCGGATTTGTGTAGATGCTTGTTGGCTAATAGTTTGCCCTTGATGTACAATTACCCCAGCACTCTCGGTTATTGCAGCTGCTTCGTTCCTTCGTCCATCTAACATGGACCTTTCCTTCATAGTTGCACAGAGCAGCATTAACCTGCATCAATTCGAGCTGCTTTCACCCGATGCCAAGTCTGGGATCACAGTAGCCGCACATTGCAGTAAGGGGAAAAAAGAGAGGCTCCCTCTCCTCTCAAAAATAATAATGGCAATGCGATTGACTGAGCTTTCCACAGCTTTGATCCCCTGCCAACCAAACTTATCTTCCCTCAGATTGCTATGAGTGCAGGTATGCGCAGGGTGTGGTTTGCCTTGCTTATGGGCGTCTGCATCGGGCTCATGCCGTCCCTCGTCAGCTACATGAGAGCAAACAGCAACAGCAGCAACGAGTCCGTCGTTAGGCAGGTTTACCTTGGCTCCAACGAAGTGGCCTCCCTCTACGGCCGGGAGAATGTGCAGGCCGCATCGCGAGTACAATCTCTCAACAAAGACATGTAAGCTCTGCCATATACTCCTTGGTGTTAGTTTGTTTTTGCCTTGTTTTTACTGTGCTGTATCTTACTGGTTGCCCTAGTACACTTTGCTTGGGTTTGTTTGAGATTGCGTTGTGCAGCATGAGCTGGGTTAAGTTTGTTCTGGTTTGATTTCAGCTTGTTGTCATTTGGATTTTGGTTTATCCCTTTGTTTGCCTGTTTTGTTTGTCTTCGTCATTGTTTTGTTGGTCTTTTTTTTTTGATGAGATCCTTTTAAACCCTTACCTTGATTACATGTACATACATGTAACACTCCTATGCGAAGTATGAAGTCCAGTGAAATGTTTCAGTTTTTCTCTGGCCATAAATATGCAAAGGGTTCCTAAGGTTTGAAAACTGCTACCACCAGGGAGCATATGAAGAGTGCGCAGTGAAGAGCAGCAGAGCATTTAACTCCTTGCTGGGGAACAGACTTAAGTTTACCTGGAACAGAAGTAATGAATTATACATGTACATGTACTGGTGCATGTATGTACACCCACACATCTTTCCTAAAGAGATCACATGGCTTACCATCATCATATGATCCTGTGCCTGGCTAAAGGACTTAAGCACTTACGACCTTTTGCCAGGAAACGTGATCAATGCAACAAACCTTTCCCAGCAAAAGGACGTATGTACATGTTTCCAACTGTTTTACTTGAATGAAATATAAAGATTTCTTTGCAAAATTTTTTTAAAAATCCCCAGTTGTTTAATAAGTTGTTTAAAGGTTGCTTTTTGTACAGCCTGTGTTGGTGTTGTAGCAAATTTTATCCATTTTTACTACATGTAAATAAAGAGAATGTGTTAAGGACGCCCTTTTCCCTGGCAAACGACGACATGTGGTACATTTACATGTAGTTCATACCACCACCATGTAGAGCTTCAAGTCTTAAACGTGTACAAGCCCAACATACTGGTACATGCTTGACCTGAGTTGACCCAGCATCCTCTGCACACAAGAACTTGTGGAGGATTTGGCAGTGGTAATTGAACACCTGGCTTTTTAAATGGATGGCTAACCCTATTTGCACAACTGCTCATCCTGGTTTCTAGTCCTGAGGAGGGACCAAGACAAATTTGGACAGGCACTTGTTGCTTGTTCAACATTTACAAGCCCCCACTTTTGACATAAATCTTTTTACACTGGGGAACAAGTCCTCACATCTCCTTCTTAGTACTGGCTGCAGTGGGAATATTCCCTCCGATAGAACCACAGGGTGTCAGTTTACAAAAATTTTCCTTGGAGGGGAGCAAGCAGTGTTTAACCATGGCTAGGAAGAGACAGAGTGTATTTCATTTCTCTAACCCTGGTGTTCTGCATATTTGTAAGAGTTTGGAGTGTAGGACTGGTACATGTGTCACAGAATATGACCCTAGTATTTCTGTTCATTTTAAATGTGCTCGCGAATGTGCATTCAGCACATAGCTCCACCCGTACTTCAACTGAACATCAAAGTCAGTGACCTTGCCAATAGACTAGTGATGTGCTATGTGTGATATATTTGCCTGGCAAGAAAATATGCGCCTGTTAGGGCTGGCATTTCAAAATGAGGTTTAAGATACAAATCAGATTTTTTGGTTTAAATTAGATGTGAAATTTTCTTTTTTAAAAATTGGATGCAGGTTGACATAAGTGCATACGTTTTGCTTGTTTCTATCCCAGAGTCAAGCAAATTCAGTCATGTGTTTTAACGCGGTGTAAAGCCCTACAGCAATACATTCACATGTAGCACCCCTATGCACTTGTAAACCAGCAAACAGTTCCTTCTGAGATGTCATGGGTGAAGTTCCAGGTTTTGAAACAGGCTTTCAGTTTTGCCAGAACTAGAGTTCATGGGATTTTGCTATCAACCAGGAGCTAAAAGGACCACAAGAAAAGTACTGGTTGTTCATGTTACCTGCAAAAAACTGATGTTTTACCAGGTTCTATTGTTTGTTCAAAGCAAAATCGTTACAGTAATTCTGACTTCTATTTGATGTTGTTACTCTGTTATATGTACATGTAGGTAAGTTTGTGATCCAGCCCTCTTAGAGGATTAATCCTCACTTTATTAACGTTTTGTAAAGTATCACTCATGGCAGAGTTCTGCATACTGTACATGCATCTTTGTATAAATGTAAAATTGTTTTTCCACTGGACATTTTCCTGCCATGCCCTTGCAGAAACTTGCTGCGACTCCCCTTGAACTTGTTTTGGCATAAACCTTCTGTGCCTTCCCAGCTACTTCCCACTTCAACTTTCTGTCTCACAGGTGGAAGGTTGAGTCTTTATAGTGTCTGGCTGTTGAAATGTGGTACATGTACATGTATATTGCCGGTGTCAAACGTTACTTGAATAGTAAAATAATACTGCCCTACAGAGAAGACAAACCACATCCAAAGGAATAGATAAACCCAAATCTGAAAATGTGTTCCATTAGGAGATATAAAAAACGTGTACTGTGAGACACCGACTAGGGCATTTCTTATACATGTAGGGCAAACATGAACATTACACGTACATGGTACTTGTACACCCTGTACATTATTTATGATTTTTACATTATGCGTACTCGATAAACGTATACCTACTGGTACATCAAGCCTTGTCAAGTACCACAAGCAGACGTGCTTGGCTGATTTTGTTTATGCCTATAATAGCCATCTTTCACTTTCAGTGAATTCCCACCATTAATTAAGCTATACTCGAGTTGCTGTCTGTTTGAAGCATTGATACCGGTACATTCTGTACATGTTCTAATGTGTAAGTCTGCTCTGAAGTTTGTCCTGGAGGCCTCCCCTCTGCAGAGTTCCAGAAGATCACACAGTAACATACTGTGGAAGAAGTGTTCTAGTTTAGTTTACAGCTCAACAAAATTAAAAACCTTTCAGTTGTCATTTGATGTTACTGCCAATGATAGAAATAGAAACTACTAGCGGTTAAACTGTCTTGTTTTGAAATTCTGATTATACACGTACAATGTGCATGAAGATCGTGTGACCTGTTGCTTTTTAGAAAGGTCTTTTGGTAAACTAGTTCATTCTTTATCTCAATAAAGAAAATCCACTTTATTTGGCTAGACCTACCGGTGGCATTATTGCTTTTAATAAAAGTAATACATGTAGAAGTTGTCTACTTTTGGGGGGGTATTGAAAATGAAATTCCGAATGAATAAAACTTGTGACCAAAATACTCGTACCATTCATGTACTTGTACCAGTGGAACTTTGAAACAAAAGAATACCGGATTTGGAGGACAGTCTCGTACGTGTGTATACAAGGTGAGGCCTTGCCTTCTGAGCCTTGTTGTAAACTGAATGATTTCTTACAATTCAGTATCACCAAACTGGAGACATAGAGGGCATTACGAACCATGCACATTGTCAATGGCTGGATTCTGCAGCCACAGATGAACATGTATATTAACCCTTAACCTTCCCTAACCACACAGAATTGAACACCAGTAAAGTGTGTGAATTTGTGGCATTGGGTACTGTACCCCTAAACTGCTTGTGCTTTAACATGGGTTCAGGCATACCCAAAATAAACAGAGTCCAACAGCTTCTGTGCACGGTTCACCATATGGTGTTGGAATTTGTGTGAATGGGTATGGTTCCTAGTCAATTACTCTGGGGAGTTAGGGTTAAAGTAGGGTTAAAGTGGGTGTAGATTTCTTGTCACTTAACTTGTTTGTTTTGGTTTTGTTTCACCTGTATATTAGATGTCTGTCTTCAACATACTCATAGTTTAACTTGTGTTCCTCTTTCTATTATTCATTGTTTTGTTTTTTTGTCTGTCTGTTTTTGTGCATACGTACACATGGACCCCTCATCTAAAGTAATCTTTAAGACATTGTGGTGGGTGATGTGCATTGAAAAATACTGTACATGTATGACCGGTAAGGCAGAAGCTCTGATAAAAAAAAGTGTGACTTGCACTCTGACAGTGTCTGAAAAGGGATCAGTAAATTTATTCGGAAATTTAGTGCTTACATGTGCATGGAGAACGAACTCAACCGTCCAGTTTGTCACAATGGTTTTCAATGTTTTCTACATGTACATGTACATGTATGTGGAAATGATGCCATAGACAGTAGAAATACTTTTCGACGTGGTTTAATATTTTTGTGAAGCCTTTTGAGATTTTAATTATTTTATTATAATTATAATGAATATATGAACGTGTACATTTACATGCACATTTGCCTTTCCCTTGATTTACATGTACATGTACTCAAGGTGTCCCTTAATGCCAGTCAGGTTGTTACTGTATGTACATGTAGTGACATCATATAAAACCACTAGTATTTGAGGAGAGTTGTTTTAATTTACTCACTGTCAGGCTGCACATTCAAAAGACTTATTCTCTTCCAAAAATGTGGCATTTTGTGGTGTCCTAGTTAAAGCTGACAGGTACAGTTTGACCTGCAATATCATTGAAATTGACTTCAAACTATTTTGAGGGTTTGACAGCTACTTTCTGTCAATTACACGTACTCTTGGAAATTAAAGAATGTACTGTACACTTGCAAAATCATAGATCTGATGTAATAGGGAGGCAAAAAATGGACCCCCAATTTACAGCATGATCCAAACGAATATGTTGGAGTCATTAAATTTAATCCCCCCCTCCCCCTTTCCCTGCTGATCTAGTGATGTTGGCAATCCCACCGAGCCTCGGAAGATCCTCCTGGATTGCGGAGCCAACGTGGCGTCGACAGTGCAGCTGTTTCGGGAGACATACCCCAAGGGCCATGAGTACACCATCCACTCCTTTGAGATTGATGACCGGCTGGCCCCCTACTTCAAACCCTACAGGAATCATCACTTGCACTGCCCCGTGGGCGTGGCTGGCAAAGATGGTGTGTGGTTGTGACAATTCCTGAGCTGTCAACATTCTGATAATTCAACTCAAATGTATACATGTACATGTACCAGTAGTTGACCTCAGAAACAACATTGAACAACAAAATAAAACTGAAGCAAAGTGTGAAAAATCTGGATCTGAAATGCTCTTCATTCGGTTTTTGCTTTCCAGTTTGAAATCCCATTGATTTCCTGGTGAAAAAATTGTGCGACCATTACCCATGTACTGTTTGTGTTTACTTAGCACAAGATCATTGCCATAAAACAAACATTTTCCTGATACAGTTTTGAAAAGGATGCAACACCTGTGCCGCTTACAAAAGAAATAAAAAAGAAATATCTACCAATGAGGAAGAGGAAAAGAACAACAGTGTCAAAACGCCAGACATGTTTCTCTTTTTACCAGTATTTTCATCCCAAACCAATCAGAACCCTCAGCTCTTTGGGCATTTCCACTCTGAATATTGATAATCCTCCACACCTCTCAGGTATTTTGACCTGGAAATTTTCCAGAATCCTCCCCACATCTAATATTTCATGCGTGTTGACCTGGAGCCTTTTGGAATCCTGCTTTAACTAGTGAGACATTTTCCCATGGAAAATTTCTGGATTTATCACCGGAATTCTACCAAATTTATTGGTGGGTAATAATGCAAGGATGAGTCTTCGAACTTTCAAGGTGCATCAAGCCCCATGCAAAGTACCAGTAATTATGGCTAGCCTCTACATAACCCAGTCCTACAAAATCCCTCAATTTCCTAACAGATCGTGAAATATCCTTCATGGTTAGGGCTGATGTTTTTATCTCTTTGAGCAACTTGCAACTACATGTAATATCATTTCAAATGTAAAGAGATAGAAGCAAGACAGACAAAATTTTCTGACTTTAACTTTTGGCCTGCATTTGTGGATGTAAAATTCCCTCACTCTCCCCGAGCATTTTTCATTTGTACATGTACAGTAGTTTTCATCGATTTTCATTAACATTGCCCCATTGTCAGTACTACTGCTGGAAAACGGGGTTGGTTGTCACTAAATGTCACTTGGCGTATCTTTTGCTCAGTGTGACCTAATTTGAATCCACTTTTATTCAGAAAAAAATTTGTAAGGTACAGAAAATGGTCTGGCATCTGCTCATATGTAGAATTGATTTCCCCTGCATGCAGCAAGCCCAGAAATTTACAATGTAGGTACATGTTCATCTGTTCATTTAGATGCATGTGCATACAGCCAAATAATAAATACAATGTTGATCTTTACTGTTGGGATTGGAGGTTTTAGAAAAGCGCAAAATTTACATGCATAAAGGTTTCCATTTTTTTGAAAGGGGAGAATGCTGGCGAATCAGTATTTTTCAAAAGAAATTTGTAGGTCTCATTTTTTTTTCCTGGAGGCCTTGTCCATTAAATTGGTACCTGGATTCACAGCTTACTGTAACTTGCACTTTTTTGGCAGGGAATATGACGGCTTATTCAGAGGCAGCCTGGGGACCAGACAAAGGACTGAACAACGGAAAAGATATGCAGTGGGGCGGCGGCTCGCTCTTTGTCTCAAACAGAGAAAAAGCAGATGCAAAAACGGGTAAGGCTTTGCTGAAATGACTTTAAGTCAGCTTGATGGTTTTTTGAACCATAGCATTTTGGACTTGAAAATGACAAAACTGTGCTTGGAAGCTTTGACATAGAAAATCTTAAACCAGCATTGCACAGATTCACATACAGGCTGTTCATGCATAGTAACAGTAGTCAACTTCATTGAAGAAGGTTGACGACCCACAGTGAAGCTCTCAAGATCTCATTCCAGCAGTGGCTGTTACAAAGTACAACACAGTTTTAAATGTGGCATTAGACAGACCCGTCCATTCTCTAGGCCTTTTCACACTATGAATGTCTGATCCGTGTCGAAATCTACACGGTTCCAACTCGTGTGGACTTCTTAAAATTTCAACACGGTTCAATTCCCCTCCGTTTTCACATTGCTTAACACAGCGTCGGCATTTTTGCTACACGTGTAATGTTTGGACCCGTGTACTGAGCAATCGTTTCACACTTACGACACACCCACGTGTCCGACATGGGTCAAATCGCTTGTTTTGAGAAACACCTTGCTGTTTGTTGTCGTGCCATCAAGGTAGCTTTGGATGGAGCTGTCATCCCAAATTGCCAACAAAGCCTTCACCTCCTCCTCTTTCCATGTCGGCCTTTGTTCAGATTGAGAGCCTTTATCTGACATTTCGGATGTTTTTTTGTAAGAGCAAAATCGACGTCAGTACAATTACGAAGAATGCATGTGAAATCAGGGCATGTCCCAGGTGAAAGGTAAATTCATTTGTTCGTTGGCATCCTATTACAACAGTGTGCATGTGAGTTCGCCCGCACGATATTTACACGGGTTGAACAATAACCCACTTGCGTTCACACTACAGCTTTCAACACATGTCGGACGTCGCAACACGGGTCGAGAGCTCTCAACCCACTTCCCGAGCACGGTTGGTTTCGACATGGGTTGAGCGCTCTACATGGGTCAATGCTGTGTTTAAATGGTACTGTGTGAAAAGGTTTTACAAGGGGGGGCTGTGTCCAACCCAGAGATTTTTCGTTGTGTGAAAAGGCCTTAAGATGTCATCCAGTGTTTGCCTCCTCTACCCTACCCTGGATTTATGCCCTTTCCCGGTGATGTTGCCAGAATATGTCAATTTGCTCTTTGCTCTTTTGAAGTAACAGCCTTGACATCTGCAGCTCTTGCAGAACAGATTCACTGGATCCGTGTTCTGTGCAGCTGACCCCAAGGAGCCTTCAGTAACAATACATCTCAAAGTATATCTTGAATTATCTCCAGGGCCATGGTTCTCATGGTGCCATCCTACCGGTACCTCAGGGTTCCCTTTTCAGCTGCCCACACGTGTGCAGAACCCAGATTTCCTCATTTAACGGCAAAGTATGGACAGTGCAGAATTTTGTGTTGTCTTTTGGTACACAGAGCTAAGGTTGTCCTCTTTACTGTAATCATTGAACACCTGTAGAGGGTCCTGAACCTTGAATCCAGACTTTTTTATAGCACTGGTACAGTCAAGTTAAATGAGTTGAAGGTTTGAAAGTCTGATTTTGAGATCAGGCCCAAATATATTTTATATTTATAAAGATATAAAGGTTGGGAAATTAAGATGTGCTACACCTTTTTTTTTACGAGAAACTGAAGGGAGAGCTTTTCGCAAGGTATAATACCGTATTATTTTTAAATTCAGATGTAAAACGTGATTTCTGTTCCACCATCAAATTTAGATAATTATTCAAAATCAGATTCTTGCCCAAACAAGGCCAGATACATGTGCATACCCGTATTCCAGACTCACTGATGTCTAATTTAACCTGTCTCCGTCCATTAACAATGCTCAACAGCAACCTGATAAACCAGTAACGATGGAAAGGGGTGCAAGTTTATTGATGATTTTCATCCTCTTTTCTCCTTTTTTCTTTTCTGTATTTAAAAAAAAAATTTATTCGTTTTTACCTTATTTATTTTTAATTTTGTCAAACTTCCGCATTACATCCAATTTGAAATGTGCTTTGAATAGGCGGCATTCGGAAGCTGTCCTACCGTAAGCTCATTCCGACCATCGATCTGGCCAGGTGGATCAAAGACACTTTCACTGTGGATGATTACGTCATCCTGAAGCTGGACGTGGAAGGCGCAGAATACGACATACTACGCAACATGGTGGACCACGGTGCATTCAAATACATAGACAAGTAAGGCAGGGTGTTTAGGCCAGTGAAATAATAGTAGTGTTTCCTGTGGCAAAATGAAGAGGAATTGTCCAGGAAATTATCAGTTCAAAAGAGTTATTTCCGTTGGAGAAAAAGGAGCCTTTTGTGCGAGTTTCTTAACCACAAGGAACAAAGTAGATATCCACTACCCATGTACCGGTATGCGACACATGCAAGGGTGTGTGCTCATTCTTTTGTAATAACCTTGTTACAATTGACAAGTAACAATGTCAGATCTAATACAGTGCATGTAAAGATCACGTATCAGCCCTGGATAACCACTGGTTGAGTGATTCAAGAAATGTCTGAATTTGGACAGCAGATTGTTGCGGGCACAAACATGCAAGAGTAAGCAGATTTTCACAACCACCAGTTTAACCACAGAAATATAACGAGACAAATACTCAAAACTCAGGCCCTTTTATGTAAGGTTTGTTAAGTTTTCAAATGAAAAGAGCAGAAACCTACGTGTATCTTACAGGCATATATTCTTTAAGTCAAGTGATCTTTGTAATAGTTTTGTGATCTAGTGACTTCACAGGTTTTACAACCAAAATCTTTCAATTCATAGACCTTTCCTGGCCAGAATGGGTATGGTAGTGAAACCTGTCCCGAAGACAAAATATTAACCACATTCTGACTCAAGATCCACAACTTTTGACTCTAGACTTAAGACTCAAGATCGACAACAAAATAAGTGCTACTTTGTTAAGAATGTAAGAAAGCTAATGTGTTGAGTTGTCTGCACAGATGACTTGTCTGACGGGACGACTTGTTTCTCTCCGTTAGCTGCACTAATTGTTACGGTAGAATTGCTGTGTTGTCTTTAACCGAAACTCCCTAGAGTGTTTGTAAAATCATATTGAAATTTGAGCACTAGGGTGTTAGGTTTAACAGTGTATTAATTAAGTTGTCCTGGATCATGTTGCCCAACGGTGAAAAAAATAGATCCCCCTACAAGTTTTCAGGTCTTCAAGTTGTGGCCGAAGTTTCTAGGAACACCGACTGTGTACCCAGCTTTGCTTGAGTTGTACGACGTAGTTGTGTCTCAAGCAATCTCTTCTGTTGCTATCATCTGCAGGTTCTACGGGGAGTATCATGACAGTCAGCCCACAGGCTGGAGCCATGCCGACAAGAGCAAGCTGAGGGAGGACATCAAAAATTTAGGCTTCACCATGATTGACTGGATAGGGGAGCGGAGAACGTACACAGACTTTGAGGGAATACACACAGTGAAGGTACATGTATGGCATGTCGCACAGCTTCTGCAGTGAATGGCTCAATGTTACCAGCGCTCTGAGATGAACTTGTAACAACTTGTAATAAGTGAACTGGTACACGTGTGTCTTTGTCATTGAAAATAAATTTGGCTCAGTTGGCAGCGCAATTCAGAAGTTCAGGTGTGAGACCTTGAGATGCTAGGTGGCGGCAGACAAACCAGTCCTTCTTGCCATGCGTGAGAATTTTTGGGCATGCACTGTAGGTCTGAGAATGAGCTCACTTTGGAAAAGGACTGGTTTGTCTGTTGCTGCCAAACGTCGCCAATGTCTCCCGTTAAGTGGAATTGAACAGTGCTAAAGGAACAAATTAAAAATGCTTCACTTTTGAGCCATGAATCAAGAGGACTATGTTTGTGTCCTTGAGCAGGCCACTTTGTAACATTTTGTTGTAACATTTTATCCTGTTCCATGTTTTTTGTTCAGAGAAATCTGACAAGAGAACTGGTGTTTTTCCCTGAAAACCTCTCATGTACTTGATTCTTTTTTTTCTTGCCTTCAAGGTACCAGCCGACACTCCAGGCACGGCTGGCCAGATCTACTCAAATTGCCATGACAACCAGGTGGCTGTGATCGTGGCCGTGGGCATGAACCTAAAGAGAGCCCACAAGGTGGTGGCCACGCTGGTTGGCTACCGGCTGGCCCTGCCAATCACCCTGTTCCTCTATGGGGACTTTGTGGAGCAGCATCCAGAGGTGGTCAAGGCGTGGGCGGGCCACTTCCAGATCGGTATCCGGGAGGACGGGCCCAGCCCACCGGGCCACCTAGAGCTCATGCCGTGGGAGTGGCTGCGGATGGGCCTGGTCAGTGCCATCCTGCAGCTGGAGGAGCTGGGCGTGGCAGCCGCCTACTACCTGCCCAGCGTCCAGGGCCAGGACTCACTGGACTCCAAGTTTACAAACACGGCTAGTGCCCGGGGCCTAAGGGTGATAAGACCCACTGTGGAGTTCCCCGCAAAGTCAGGTGAGTCAAAGTTTATTTGCATTGGCAGAACCAATTCTGCTGATGCAGATGAGATTCTGATCAGATGAGTCAGATGAGCTTTGAGTCCTGCCTGTTTGTGAGTTTCTGGCAAAGTCAGGCAAATGTCAAGTCCTGCTGGTGTGAGTGTTATTTTGGAAAGTCAGGTGAACTTTCACTTCTGCCATTCCAAATGACTTTTCAGCAAAGTCACTCGAGCTCTGAGCCCTGCCGATGCAGATGAGTTTCTGGCAAAGTCAGTTGAGCTTATGAGTTGCTGACTTGCTTGCTATTAAATCTCTGAACTAGTTTCATCTGAATCTTTAAATAATGAGAATTATAGGCAATGAAAAATTGCCTTTTTCCAAAACAACTTGCTTGTGTACGCAGCAGTGTTCTATACACGCATGCTCGTTGATACAAATACGTGTATCTTCACAATACAGCGCAGCTGATGTGTGTCAGGAAATTTTGGTGTCCAAACTGCAGATGCGTGGGGCAATCCGTAGGAAGGGACATCATTAGAGAGAGACCCATTTGTCTGTAATATTTTTGCTGCAAAACAGGGTCCGGCGTGCTGACCTTTGACAGCTACTACAAGTACCGGGACGTGGAGCGGGTGCCGAAAGCCCTGCGTAAGATCCACGAGGAGCTGGCCAAGACCAAGGGGGGCATCCTGAGCCTGGACACGGACCTCCCAGACACCTACATGAACTCGGTGTTCCTGATGGACTACCTGGTGGAGAACTCCGGATTCAAGCTGGTTTATTTACCAGAATGCATTGCCAGCTCAGGCTAAAGGGTGGTGGAAAAAACAAACAGAAAAGTGTGCTTTTTATAAGTTTTTAGTTTCCAATTATTTATTAAATTCTTTCAGTTAAAAAAATTTATTTGGAGTTGGGCTCGGATGTGGCAAGTGACGATGTGCATGCTTCGGAGTTCACTGGGATTTTAGGTTAAAATTATCGAGCATGCACATTGAACTTGTGTTGAAGATAAGAAACCTGATGAGTTGGTAAAAACTGCCATAGCACACCATGTCATAACATTCTTTACGACTCAGTGCAAAATGTCTTGATTCGGAGGTCACATTTTTGCTCTGGTTCAAGATTGTTCGAGCTCGAGGTTCACCTGACAGGCCAAGGCATACTTGGAAAAGCAGACCCTACTTTGGCAGGACTGTGTTACATTGTTAGCAGAGGTTGTCCTACATTCATGAAACGGATGTGTTGCTGAAAAACTTCTCAGGGGTTACGGGGATAGACTGATCTGGTCAATTGAAAACCGTACGCCACGGCAAAGGCGTAAGCACTTTGCCAGCAACAGCTCAAGGGGAAAAAAGTTAAGGGCCTGCTCTTTTGTGCAATAACAAGTACAGTGCTGGCAGGGATGCCCTTTCGATTGTGTATATTTGGTTGCCATTTTCCTGGTTTGGGAATACTCCATTGAGCGAAACTTGATCACACCCAAGGACCTAAGACTGGTCTTACTTTATTGGCTGCTTGACTTGGGGTCCGTAGACCACTTGCTGGTGTGCGTGTTGAAAAACACACATAAATATGCAGCACTTTGTGCGTTTTGTTGATTTAGTTACTGTTTTCCCTTTTTTATTAAAATTTCTCTTTCCACTCTTAATTGTGCAACGCAACTCACTCAGCGATGTTTCCTTTTATCACTCAACTGTCCTACGCAAAGCAACTCACTCAGCGATGTTCTCTTTCCTCTTTCAATCTTGCCATGCAAAGCAACTCACTGAGCAATATTCTCTTCACTCAATCTTGCCATGCAAGGCAACTCACTCAGCGATGCTCTCTCTCATCTCTTAGTTGTACAATGCAAGGCAACTCAGCAATGTTCCCTTTCATCTCTCAACTGTGTGCAAGGCAAGGCAACTTACTCAGTGATGTTCTTTCATCACTCAATCTTGCCATGCAAGGCAACTCACTCAGCGATGCTCTCTCTCATCTCTTAGTTGTACAATGCAAGGCAACTCAGCAATGTTCCCTTTCATCTCTCAACTGTGTGCAAGGCAAGGCAACTTACTCAGTGATGTTCTTTCATCACTCAATCTTGCCATGCAAGGCAACTCATTCAGCAATTCTCTCTCTCATCTCTTAGTTGTACAATGCAAGGCAACTCAGCAATGTTCCCTTTCATCTCTCAATTGTGTGCAAGGCAAGGCAACTTACTCAGTGATGTTCTTTCATCACTCAATCTTGCCATGCAAGGCAACTCACTCAGCGATTCTCTCTCTCATCTCTTAGTTGTACAATGCAAGGCAACTCAGCAATGTTCCCTTTCATCTCCCAATTGTGTGCAAGGCAAGGCAACTTACTCAGTGATGTTCTTTCATCACTCAATCTTGCCATGCAAGGCAACTCACTCAGCGATTCTCTCTCTCATCTCTTAGTTGTACAATGCAAGGCAACTCAGCAATGTTAACTTTCATCTCTCAATTGTGTGCAAGGCAAGGCAACTTACTCAGTGATGTTCTTTCATCACTCAATCTTGCCATGCAAGGCAACTCTCTTTCATCTCTTAGTTGTACAATGCAAGGCAACTCGGTGATGTTTCCTTTCATCTCTGAATTGTGCGATGCAACTCATTTAGGACCTTTGGGTCTGTATTGTGGGAAAATTTATATATCGGTCAGTGCCACTGTGCAGGCCAATTTCAAGGCCGATTTTTGAAACTTTGGCCTCGGCCTCACTATTTACTCAGTCTTGATACCATCTAAGTCAAAGAATCAGTTGAGGCCAGTTCTAGACCACCCATTTTTGACTCGATTCTCCCCTGTTAATTTTTTCCTCAAAATTTTATCGTGACATAGAACTTGCAATTTGAGGGCAAATACGGAGAGAAATTTAGCTTTTATGTTTTTCTCTTTTTTCCATGGTGACGGGGGGACTCATCATATTTTGTTGCAATGAATAAATAAATTGAGCCCTGCAACCTTGGCTTCGGCCTTGAATGGTGGTGACTCAGACTTGGTCTTGGCCTCCACGGTCATGGACTGGACGCCAACACTGCCGTGTCATATTGTTTTGACAGCAGGTGCAAGTTGGACAAAACTATTTTTCATTAATTCAACAGCTGGTCTGGCCTACTGCATACTGCCTTTGGTATTGTGAAGCACTTTGACAAATTGTAATTCACACTGCGCTATACTGATGCTGTGTTACCATTAGGCTTCGTTTGTGCCAATGGGCTGCTAGGGGTCGTAAAGTTGCATGCTTCCAGGAAAAGACAAAAAAGGTAAGGCTTTTGTTCTCAGCAAGTAGGGCCATCGGGCTGTTGCTGGTGTCGGTATTGTTCTCTGCATGAATCAACCTAGGCTATACCACTTCCTCCAGGATGGGGTGCCTTGGGTCTTTTTCCTGGCTGATGCTGGTACCCATTCGTGTCGCCATTCGATATAAAGAGCACAGAATGGGGTTACAAAGAACAAATTTTGCGGGGCCCAACTTTCAATCTCTTGAATTCTTGTGTTCTTTGGGTTTTTTTCTACTCCTTTAAACAGGAATATTTGTCTGGTACCACAACCTCATTATTAAGGTGGGACGCGACTGTTTTGCTATCTCAGGATATGTTTTTTTGCAGTCTCTGGAAGGTCTCTCTTCAAACGAATCTGTCAGTACACTCACAGGGTTCCTGCGGCCTGAAAAAATCATGGAATTTTGTTTTTCTTTTCTCAGGCCTGGAAAAGTCATGGAATTTTGTCATGGAAGTCATAAAACACTGTGATTTCTATTATCAGAAATAAGCGATAAAATCTGTGATTGCATTTGCAACCTAAAAGGTCGAATAGTCCAAGAAATTGCGTTATTTGGTCGTAGATTTTCATAATTTGGTCAAGGAAAAGTCATAGAAAAGTCATGGAATTTAATTGTTCTTTAGGTGCAGGAACCCTGACTCAGCAGGGTCAAGAAGACAGAACTGCATTTTAGTTTAGTAGGTCCCTATAAAATAATATTTCTAGTTCAAAAGTAGTGGACTTTGTTTTTCATAGCAGTTGTGAGATTCATTACAGTTAAATGTAGATTTTTGTAGTTGCATATTTCAATAGTTCTAGCGTTTAAAAATCCACACCGATAATAGAATCCACGAAATTATGTGTTTGTTTGTGCCCTGTGATATGCCAGAAATTTAGTGAATTGATAGTCTAGCTGCGATTCTATTTTTACGAAGGAATGTAGGATGTTGAAAACTTGCTCTTGGATATACAGTATATTCTAGACAGCTTTAAGAACGTCAGTGTTGGCTTCAGTATTAAGAAGACATGATTGTCACTTCGTGTCCTGGTCTCGGGTTGAAAGGTTCGCATTCCGAAGTGTGCTATATATTGTTAAGTGGGTGATGTGTAAGTGCTAATTCATACGGGTAGTGGAGAAACAACTTGCTCCTCTTCTGTCGGGTTCCTCAACTGTGACATGCGGGAAAGAGGTAAACGACAATTCCACAAATGGGTAAAATTGCGGTTTATCGGCCATTTAATTATAAGCATTCATTTCATATCTGTACGTGTATTTTTGTCGATAGACTTTGAGATACATGGGCAAATCGTGGTTCTCTGCTTTTTTTTATTCTTCCATGTGGCTTGTTAGAGTCGACGCAGAGCAGAATTACTTCTTTCAATGGACTTGCATCGTTGTCTATCTTGTCATCGAGGGGGATTTCAATGTCCCTTGTCCATTCGGACATATGATAGTCTTACGGGTGAATGTAATGGACACTTTCCTGGAATTCCTATCAGCGCGTATACTCTGCTTAGAGTGTTCGTTTATTTCCCAGCATCCGAACACGTCATCTATTCATTCGGTGCCTGTGTAGGCTGCCTTAATGCGTGCGGAAGGGTACCCGGTACCCATGTATGCCACCCCGGTATGAACAGGGGCACAATTTTAGTGTCCATGGCCACTGAAAGGAGCAGGGAAACTCCTGCCCCAAAAATTCCCGTCGGTATCTTTCTTTGACATGGTCGAATCGAATTTTACCCATATGTCCATCTTTTGCAAGATCTGGCTGATTATATTTTATTTTCTTTAATACGTGAGGGGTGGACCTAATCATCCTTGGTTGTAGCCGGAAAGCTAACTACAAAGGATGCAGCTTCAGCGTATGTCGAGCCAAAGCCGACTTCTGCATGGCTGAAGTTTGTTTCTTCGTTAAATTTTGCCTTGAAAAAAAATTTTTTGTTTTCACTGGAGAGCGAACGGCATCTTTTCCTTTACGCTGTAGGCTCACAGCAAGTATTTTTCGTGTTAAAATTGTCCTTGATTTCATAATTGTTTCATAGCCATAAAAGGATTTAATGTGTGTATATATATGCGCAAAAGCTTTATATTCCAGATTGTATTTAGGAGTTAATTTGTAAATTTGTTGAATTTATTGTATGGATGGTTATATAATGAATTTTTTCTCGTTGCCGAAGGATGATTTTTTCGTCCGGGTCGTTCGTTGAGCAAACTTGTTGATTTTTTCATGTGGGCGTAGAGCAGCTGTTGGAGTGCACATCTGGAGAGGATGATGGACTGAAGCAAAGAAAGGAAAACCTAACATTGACAACAGCACAAATACAGAGAAACAAAAAAATGACCCGTAAACATCTAAGGAAAGCATCCAATTTGTCCGCGCATTTCCATTTATCCACGTTCTTATAACCAGTATCCAATGCAAGCCTTGACCTGATTGGTAGAAGGTGAGTTTTGATTTTTTAAATTGATCTTATGCTCAGAAGTTTGTCCATGCATGCAATATTTTGAACGCGCTGTTCTCTGTTATTTTGTTGTTATTGTGCTACGCTGCATGGAACTTCTCCAGTTTTTGAAAACTTTCAATCAGGTTATTTTAATGTTTTAGTAATCTTTCATTAGTGGGCAACTTAAAAAACTTCCTACCTTGGGTGCCTTACTAGCCTTAGGAATTTTAGGTAGATCAAATCAGTTGTTTTATGGGCACTGCGCACGCGAAGACCAGAGTTGTAATGACTCCAGTCAGTGACTCGACTCCAGTCTGACTGGAGTCACAGGTTTTAGCTACTCGACTCTACTCGAGTCTTAATGGGTAAATGAATCGAGTCACCGCGAGAAAATGACTCGACTCAAGCCCCTCATCAAAAGACCCGACTCAAGTGAAAGTAAATTATACTCAATTCCCCCCCCCCCAAAAAAAAAGAACAACTTCTTTCTAAAAAAGTACTAGCAATGACTTTCAGTGCCGGTTTATATTTTTCATGTTATTACTATAAAGTGTAAGATGTGGTGTGACCACATGCTGTCACCCAAAGCTAAATTTAAATAAACCTACAACTCACTATTTTTTTTATCGTATTGTGCTCAAATATTATTTGTGACTCGAATTGACTCGAGCTAAAAACTTGACTCGGCTTTTTTGTCTAATGGCTCGACTCGAGTCAAATCACTACGATAATGACTTGACTCGACTGGAGTCACAAAAATTGGTGACTTGTTACAGGTACAACTCTTGCAGATGGCTGTGGCCGTGTTTGTTTCGCAGGGATCCGGATCGCGATCAGTGATTCAGCGTTGATTCACTGACACCAGAATCCGCCTAATGGATAGCGCGAACCAGCTTTGAGATCACTAATCGCGATCCAGATCCCTGTGAAACAAACAGGCCCATAGACAAAGTCTGGAGTGACACATTGTATTTTGGTATCACAGTTTAGATTCACAGCGATCTGTATACACACATATCAATTCAACCCGAACCATAAGTACAATGTACGTTGAAATCCAGTGCATCCGAGTTCGGCGGAAAATTAATACGATCGAATAGACGGGTTTTTTGTTTGTGTTTGTGTGTGTTTTTTCTTCATATTCTCGCCCTGTGCACGGTCCTCGAGGGGAACTTTTCCGCTTGCACGATCGGACAGGGTCTATAACGAGACTGGATATCTGATGAACTCATAATTTGAGAGGTGAAAATTTTGCCATTTTGGTTTTGCCTCCGTAAGAGATTGCACTTCTCGTTTTGTATTCTATTTCAGAATTTTGAGAACAATTATTCCAGTATTGTATTTTGTGAAAATTCAAATTGGAACTTGTGTTTTGAATCTGTCGGTGCATGTTAAATAACTGTTATGAATTATATACAACCATGCAGAAGCAAACCATGGTTTTGTTTTTTCATGAGATTAAGAAGTCGTATTTACAAAAAAAATGAAGTTATATCTCTTGGCAGTTTGTATATAGAATATTGAAGCTCTGCTTACCCTCACCATAGTAGTTGAATACGTATGGGGGATCCCCATGCCCCCGAACTTAACACCAATATTGTAGGTGCATTTTTAGGTCCTGAAACACATTTTAGAAGTTAATATAGGAAAAAACCCGATGCTATGAAAATATCCAAGATGGCGGCCAAAATGGCCACCAAATATGGTCCAAAATGGGAAAAGGTATATATCAGTCGAGTTATACACAAAATCCACAATAAAATTGTTATTTACAGGAAATACAGAAAATTCCTTGGTTTTAGACCTACTTTTTAACTTCGATACACTGTTCCATTATCCATACAAATTTTGTAATTTTATCCCCTCCCTCCAATACATCAGGTTTCAAAGACTTGGTACGAATTTGGCTAAGACTGGCCACCGAAATTTTGACTACTGCTGGAAAGCTAAGTTCATAAGGAACAAAATGGGCTATTTCATCACAAGGAGTGATCACGAAATCTCCTAAAATACACTTTAGTACAAATGCCAAAGTAAAAAAATGCCAAAATGTTTGTAAATGTTCGTGAACTGTGAAATTTGTCTCCAAAATAACTTCAGAAGAAAACGTTCATTGAGAGCAGTGACTCCCCGTGCACATTCAGGGCACATGGCGTAATACAAGTAAGTGTGCAAGCATTACATTTGATGTTATGAGATCATACCAAGGACCAACAAATACATGAATATTCAATTTCCTAGACCTCAGTACACAAAGTTTTCAGGATGCAGATTACCAGCAAAAAATTGCGGCGGCGATCATAGAGTACAAAGGGATTTCGCATGAAACAACGCTTAGAGTTTAAACACATTTCTATACGCATTTGGGTAAACATGTCTTTGGTTAAACGTGTGGAAAAATTGGGTATAAAAAGAGTGTTTAAACTCTTAACGTTGTTTTTACAGTGCATGGTTGTGGATTGTGTGGAGCAAGCGCTTGCTGCGCTCTGGCTCTCCGGGCATGCTAGAAAGCGGTAATTGACCAGATGTTATAGCCTGGATAGTTCAAACTCCTGTGTGTGTTAAGGCCCCCTTCTGGATCCGCCCCTGTCTAGGTATAACTAACGAGATAAACATGGTAACCCAACCCCCTAGGGTGTATGTAAAATCATATTGAAATTGGAGGCTTGAGGACTGTTTAATTAAAGGACAAAAGTGGGTCAATTTTGTCCCGTCTTGTACGCGTAACTCAGTCGCTGTGGGTGAACGGGCTGATAATTCAACGCACATTCTACGAACTGAAAGGTCCTGAGCAGTGCAACATTTTGTTAACACAGTCCTTGTAAATGCGCCCGCATTGTATTTTGGTGCTCTGACGGGTTTGTGTGATGCCAGTTTGCAATTTTCATGAATACAAATGTGATGTCATTTTCACTGAAAAGGGCTCATTGTAGCGCTTATAATTTCTGCACTAAGATTTGCCAGAATTCGAGCAGGTTTCTTTGAAATTAATGAAAGGCGTATTTTCAACTACATCACGGCAATGATAGTGATGACCTCAGTGGCTAGGAAATGTATTATTAACTCACTGATCTGTGTGTGTCTTCAGGTTGGATAGCGCGTGGAGGTCGACGGTAGTGTCTGCCTGGGGCAGAAGGCACCCCTTATCGATTGAAAAGAGCCATGTTGGTCGGAAGTGCTCATTTTGTTGGTGCGACACAACCGTCGTTTGTAAACCAGCGAAGTGCAATTCCTACCAAAGGAGCCTGCGTTGCTAGGGAAATTGCTCCCTTTCTTGGTCCAGCACGGGGCTCATAAAGGCCGTCTTTAGGCCTAGAGACTCAAAGTTTGCACTCGTAAATAAGTTGCGTCTGACCCAGCCTCGTCCCCATGGGCTGCGCGAGCCTTCATCACTTGCTTTGCGATCGCCAAGGCATAGCGGGGACTAACATGGCGCCCCATGATCGTTACCCTTGGAACAATGTTGATAGGGAGAAATGAGATCTCAGTCGAAGGTGGCTGCCATACTATGATTGTTACATACTGATTCGCGTAAACCACTTTTTGTTTTTGATAGTTATGTAAACTTGGGCATTGGGGTAAAGACTGCTACATGTATTTAAGTATCGCTCGATACTACTCGAAAACTTGGGAAAAGTACAAACATGTACGTGTGTAGGGCGCCATGCTGCACAGAATTAGTGGAAGCCCGCTGTTGAGGGCCCAGAATGGAATCACAATGGCTGCACTTCTTTGAGCACAGCACTGGGCGTGCGCGCACACTTACCCTTCAGAATAGAGAAATCAGTGGGGAAATATGATTATGAAAGAAAAATGTCCATTCACTTTTCATTGAAGCTAACGTAAAAGATGCTAAACAGTATTCATGAATACCTAAGACATTCTGGCAATATTAGTCGAGAGTCCGTCACGTGGTCGGTTGATAAAATTGCACTGGGCATGCCATGCGCCACTTCACGCGGTAGGCCTACTCACCACGCAGGCAAGCGCCAATCTCCAGAGCAGACTGTTTACCATTTCTTGCGAGAGGAACATACAAGCTAGAGGGGTGTTGAAAAAAAGAAAAACTGTCGAACATATTGTTAATTTTTTTTTTTATTTTAAAGAGTTCATGTTACTTTGTGACTAAGAGGTGTTTGTGAACTGGAATGAATATGTGCTTGAGCGGAATGGACGCTGATAGTGTCCCCGCCTTCGGCATGGGGATTATCCACTTCCTACATCCTGACCAAGCACATATTATTCCCATATATATGCAGAAATTGCCAGTTCGGCATTTCATTTGGGAACACGGCACGCGCGTGAGTAGGCGCCCGGGCAACGCTGATAATAAAGGCTGACCTCGCACGCGCGTCCGAATGACCTCAGCTGCGCTTCATTTCGGGCATGCGCTGTTTGACGAACTGGTTCATTGCACATGGTCTCATGTGAAATTTATGTAAAATGCCATAGGAGCAATTGTTACCGGCGGTACCGCAGTACTGGCTCTTGTAACCAACCAGTGTGTGCTATTTTCTGAATTTTATGGGGATCTTATAATAAATTAACCATTACATTTTGATACTAAATAATTTGTGCCGAGTACAGGCAAATGAAGAAAGATATGGGACGGAGAGCATCCCCGCCCTTTTGTGTTGGTCATTGTTTGATCGGAATCTCAGGAATTCTTTACAGATATCTAGGGGACGTATTGGGTAACAATAGTCTAGAGTGTGTAAAGGGATTAGACATGTAAGGGGGCGTACCCCTCCGTCCTATATCTTGCTGGGTGTAAGTATGGCATCTCTTTCTTTTTTGGTCTTGATTTATTAATGTCCTCTGAAAGTGACAAACGTGCTTTAGTTTTGTAGATGTAAAAGATATAGGCCTATCTAGCAATAGTTTCTTCTGTTTCCTTTGTCTTGGTTTCATTGGAGAGGGTGTGGCGATTATAATTACAGATACAATTGAAAAGAATTAATAGTTCACTCTTGTCCCTTGACTTACCTGTATTAGACACAAGGTGCTGTAGTACTTGATTGCCAACTTTTGGATGAAAAGAGCCTGGCTCCATTGTCTTGAGCATTTTTGATGGATAGTTACGTGTCGAAGTTGGATGCAGGCGTGCTGATTGCTGGTGCACGTTGCAACGTTGGTGCGCATCACCTTCTAACTTCCACAGAGTGAAAATTCACTCCATTCGAGTAGAAATGCACTGAATTTCGTAAAATTCCATTGAAATTTCTTTGCCCCGGTGGATCGAGATTTCGCTCGTCCACTGGAAGGGGTCCTGTTTCAAACTGTTTCAACCAAATTCTATCACGTTCCATGATAAAAATCCCCAAGTTCATTAAAGGCGCTTCTTGGTCTGTATATTAATGGAGTAGGGTTGCGCTAGATTTTACTTTATATGCATTGTGATACCTACAACCAGATTCGTTCATTTCCTTTTACTGATTTGATCCCGTGATTTCTTCAAGGGAAAGTTGGGAAAATGATCTCATCAGTTCATGTGCATTAAAAAGGAATTTGATATAAAATGGATATTCTCTGACTTGTGTTAACAGATTAAACCACGAAAAAGAATAAAAACCAGTGCCTTGACTTCCTGAGGATTTTCGCAGTTTTTGTCGTGCCTTCATGATTGTAGTCGTGGAAATCCGACTCGTATATCGTACATCGTCATTTACGTGGCGTGCCAGTTCTATCTCTGTATCGTGTAGGGATGCATTTTCCCTGCACACACTGAAATGAAATAACAGGTAAAATCGATTTTAAAAAATGACAAAATGACGAGCATGTCTTTCCAGCGCACCCTGCACAGTAGATACAACAATAAAGGCAAATGAACTGGAGTATCATGATCATGAATTGCAAGCCAACATGAGTGAAATTCAGCTGTGTAAATTTGAAGTCGATCTTTATCAGCTCAACAAATTTTGTAGACGAAATTTAAAGGGATTGTCCTATCCAAATATTTTTTTGGAAACAACGTTTTGAAATGCACCTATGTGTTTCAGATGACCTCATTTCTAAATTAAGGTTTTCTATTTTAACAAATTGCGCTTTGATTTGTGATACTGACGAAATATAGACAGTGGGTTCTCTTAATTTACCTCATTGCCGACAGATTCAGTTCTGAATGAACGCAGAAAATTCACGTCCATTCCACCTTGATGCAGCATTTTTTGGTCATAATTCTGATCACAGTGCTACGGAGCCCTTTCACATTTCTTGGATTTGTGATATTTTGCTGTCACAGAATACATTTTCTTTGATGACTAATCGCTTAGCGGTTAATCAACGAGTAAGCCTTGCCTAGAATTGTTTTCAGAGAGACACTTTTAGGTTCACCATTGAAAAGAAAATTATTGAAGCAGAAGGCCTTCCGCAATTGACGTCCTGTTGTTCGGAAAGGTGTGAGCACTTTTAATGTTCAAACAAGTACACATTGCTGTATACTTAACCTAAAAGGATATCTCTTAGTTCGTAAGTATTTAAAAAGTGGAAAATTTGTTCATCTAAGAAAAACGCATCGCATGGCCCCATTTTTCTTTGCGACAGCTGCTTTCTCGTCAATGCACGCGATTGTCGTCTCGTGACTTTCGCCTAAAGCAGATATATGGCAATCGGTTTGCCGCTCAACGTGTTTGTTCGCGTCGTCGCCCGCCGACTACTATCAAAACTTTTATGCAGTGTTGCTCGTCGAATTTTTGTCTGAGGCTTCCAGATACGTTTACTGCAGTGCATCCTTCAATTGAGTTTGTCTGTATGTGCAACCCATATACGTTTACTGCAGTGCATCCTTCAATTGAGTTTGTGTGTATTTGTAAGCCACAGCCAGTAATTCGTATGGCTGACACCACAGCTGTTGTTGGACGTGTCACACTCGATATCACTAAACGGTGGCATTAGCACCCATGTGCAGACGTGTAGACAAAACGATATTAAAAATACCATCTGGTACAAATAATGCCATATAACTGCCTGCCCGATTGAGGTGGTGTGATTTAGTCATTTTGGGTCTGTGTTGCATTGTGAGATTGTGTGCTATTTCCGCTGCTCTCCCTAATGCAGCCCAATTTCCTCGAGACGCAACCAGCACTTCCTATAGTTTTTTTATCTCCCCCTTTTTTTAAGGGGGGGGGGGTGCAGCCAGTGGCCGGCAGTGGGGAGGGGGCAGTGGCATAATGGGCAGAGAGGCTTCATGGATCGGTCTATTAATGTAGCTGATGCTTGATACACTTTCAAAAAATATGTTGCGCCAAGGTGGGTTTTCTGATGTGTCAGTAAATACCGAGAATCTTTGGAACAGACGCACTCTGTGACTGTACAGTGACTTTTAGAATTGTAACAAACCCTAAACAAGTTTTGTAAATATATAATGTTCCCCTGTAACATGAATTAACATATTACATGTATTTACATATTGTCTTTGGTGCACAAAACCACTTTCATAAAAGCTGGTTTCGCCATTTTTCTCGTGTTTCCGTCTATTGCGAGTAATAGGTTACTGATTTTGGGGAGATAGAGTAAGTCATCTTGCGTGCCATAAATAATTACTGCTAAAACAAATATGTTTTTAACCTTCCATCCTGCCACCTGAGACTAAATTTGAAAGAAAAAACCATGCACGTCATTTGCAAGCTGCGTGCCATCATTATATTAGTCCAGTGGCAACTGGGATCATACTGCGTCTATTTGGTAGGGAAATGTCATCACCAACAAAAAAAGCATAGGTAGTCTCCATGGACCTTGTCAACAGGCTTCCTCAACCTCGTCAAAAAGTCTTCATGTGAAGACAGCTGCACAGCGTCGGCAACCTTTTTAAGCCAAGTGAAACAGGGACGGTACGGCCGCAGGGCCTCCTCCAGATGGCAGGACGTTGACCAAGATGGAATTGGATAGTCGCGTCGAGGGCAAGACAAGCAGGAGCCGGGGCTTGGAGGCGCGGGACATGACTGAACAAAGCGTGTCGCCTCCCTGCAACGTCCGAAACGATGTTACCGAGCCCCGTGCGCTGAGATATGGTGGCATTTAAAATGAAGTCAAACCACTGGACGCCAAGTATTCGACGCCTGGCACTGCATATGGAAGGCCTGGACATGCTGTTGATCTCTTTTTCTCAGTGTCCAGGTTTCGGACCCATAGAGGAGGGCAGAAAGCACACATGTTCAATAACACTTTAACTTGACGGGGAGGCTGGCTTAGCTTTTCCAAAGACCTAATTTCTTCTCTAATTGGCCCATTATTTGCTTGCAATGTCAATTCTGCGTAGGACATCGGTAGTGCACAGACCTGAGGTGGTGGTAGTGCTTCCCAGGTAGCAGAAGGACTCAACAGGATCTATGACATCGTGGTGGCCAAGGGAAACTGGGACAGGTGAAGGTCCACCTGGGGACTAAACCTTGGTCTTTGCCCAAGAGGGTTTAAGTCCGATGTAACTAGCTTCTCGTTCAAAGGTTGCAAGATGTCCCCCCCCCATCTGTCTGGGGACTGCTGTGATCTCTGCAGGGAAACAAGTAGTGGACGAATTCTAGCCAGCAGAATAAGCGCAAACACCTTGCCAGGAATCGAAAGCAAGGTGATGGGGCGGTAACTACTGCAGGCCGTCCCTGAACCTTTCCCTTTATGGAAGGATAGAATTATACCATCCTTTCAGTCTGCCGGAGCCATACCTGTTGACCACACGTTGGAAAAGATCGTGTGAAGAGCTCTGCTTCTGGGCACCTCAGCAGATTTCAAATTCTCATAGAAAATGCCATCTCCTGCTGCAGGGCCCGACTTCAACTTTTGGATAGCAGCCCGCACTTCACTCAACGATGGAAGGTCGCAGTCCAGGTCAGAGAATACACCTTCAGAGGATGTGGTTGAAAGTGGTCTGGGAGAAGCAGCTGGGAAGTTTAGCGACTGGCAGAAATGGTCTTTGCAGCAGGACAGCATTTCTTCCGACGAGTTGCAAGGAGAGCCAGCTGCTCTGGAAACTGAGGAAGGAGCTGAATGCTGGCCAACTCCGCGCAGGCACTTCACTACTTTGAGGCGGGGCGGAGATTATTTTGTCTAATGCCACCTTCGGCCTCAGAGACAGTGGAGTCATACCATCCGTTCAGGTCTTGTTTTGCCTTGGCTTTGTATATCTCCGCCAGACAAAGACTCTGGGCTTGGTTGGAGCTTAGACTGGCAGCTCGTTTCTGCTCAATGATTTCAAGGGTGCTGTCAGTAAGCCAGGGGCGACGCCGGGAACGACGGGCAGGCACAACCTTCTCAGCGGCACCAAGAATAGTACCACGGAAAGCAGCCCAGGAGTCTTCAGCAGAGTCGGGCAGGTCGCCAAGAGCATCAAAGCGGTTACAAACCTCAACAGAGTAGTTGGTTGTCACCAAGGAGTCTGTTTAAAGAAGATGGTGGTCTGAGCTGCGATCGGTGTTGGCAGAGGCCTCAGCACCGCGATAAACCCGGTAAGACTTCAGGCAGCTCCGATCGTTGACCCGTATATGTGGTCAAGCTCTTTGGCTGTGTGACTATCATTGGATATTCAGATGAGTCTGTAGATGTTCTTCCGCTTGAAACGTGAGCCTGAGATGGCTAGGTGGTGAGTAAGACAGAAGGAAATCATGCGAATGGAGTTATCATTTACTGTACCGTGGCCGTAGTTTCCAACACCATCTTCAAAGCCAGACCTGTTGGAACCTGAAACCGCATTAAAGTCACCGAGTACAAACAACTTGTCAGGGGGAGGAACAGAGGAGACGCATTGGGAAAGCTAACCATAAAAGGAAACCTTGTCTGAGTCGCAGGCAACCTCAGTGGGAGCATACACAACGATGAAGGTGCTAGCCCCAAGCTGGCGCTTGAGTCTGACAGACAGCAAACGTTCGGAAATGGCCTGCCAAGACAATATGCTGCAACTGGTTCTCTTACTGAGAAAAAGGCTACACCATCGGTGTGACCGGATCCACCGGAAAAATTAATGTAGTTGTGACCTACACTCATGATGCCTTTACCCGAAATACAGGTCTGGGTGAGCCCGGCAATCGAAATGCCGAGTCTACACAGTTCCTTTAAAAAGAATCTCAGGGAATTCAATCCAGCATGAGTCAGAACGAGAACATTCCAGGTGGCATGTCGAAAATTGAGGCAGGCTCCGGCACGAGTCCTAGTCGATGAACGACCTTCCTGAGGGCTTTGAGTCGTCCACGTCATAGATGCTGAAGCAGCAGGGACAGGTGAACGGCTACCGGTAGAAGCAGGGGCTTGAACCCTGGTGCTAGTATTCACTCGATCCATAGGGAGAAGAGGTATACCCACCAAATACTACATATCTTTCGGAAGGGACATGGTAGCACTGTAGGGCAGCCACACAATCTGTGACAGGCATGGTACCTCCTCCTCATCTGGCACACACCGCAGCTCATCCGCTGGTGCAAGTTGAGGTACTGCTGCTACCCACTACCAAGGAGGATTGCCAAGCAGGCTAACTGGCTCCACCTGGCCGGGTTTGAAATCAGAGTTTTCCTTGTCCTAGGCAGACTACTAATCAAGGTTAACGAGCTCTGCCTACCCGGAGCACCTGGTTATAGCGCCAGGAACTCGCTGACACCCTCTGCCATTCTGTGGAAACGGGAGATGGCACTAGATGCCAGGCGTTCGGATTTGATTAGTAGAAGCTATTCTAGAGACGCTGTGCTATGATATGGGACATTTCAATGGAAATGGAGCTGCTCGATTTTCCATCCCACCCCAGCACATCCTAATCCTTTCATATCCCTAATCCTTCCATCTTCGGTGCGCAGAAATAGGAGGATCGAGGATACATTTACGTTATGTGCATGCCTTTTGAATGCAGAAAGTGGAAATGGGACTCTAGGCCAAAGCAAAAGGAATAAGAAAATGAAAAAGTAGTGCTCACCAATGTGAAGAGCCACATTTTCAATCCTGTTGGGTCTTCGTCAGGGCTTGGAATGTTGGTTTAAACGCAAAGACGTCGTCAAGTGTGTGTGTTGGTATGTTGAAATGCCGTGCCACCGGATATCCCGGTATTAAGTAACTGCAGATATTACGAATCTGTCGGCCAGTCGACGTTTAGTTTTCCTGATGTAGTGGACGTTGCACCGTGAGCAGGAGAGGCACTATATCGTATTGGTTGAAATACAAGAGTAGCTACCTCTGTGGTGTGATACTTCCCCTGGGCCGACGATAAGAGGGGGGGGTGTAGGTAGCTGTAGGTGGTACAGTGAGGACGATTGCAGGGGTGGTTCCAGGATTGGAGGTACGTGCGACTGAGTGGAGGGTGCAGCTAACAAGCATATTCCCGAGGGAGCGGCCACTGCGGAATGCCAAAAGTGGCTCAGATCGGAAGGTGTGGGAGGTCATGGGCCAGCTGGGAGTTTGTTGGCGAGCCTATGGACAATACTGCTAACCTGTTTGTTAAAGGGGTGGTAAGTCAGTACCAACGGCACTCGGCATCGGTTCCACTTAGGTGACAGTGTATTGCTTCGTCACGGGTCTTCCTGGCCACCCTCCACCCTGGCCTACTTCTTCGGGGTAGCCCCTTCTGAAGAAAAATAGGGTCATCTCCATGGATCAGCGGTGGAATTCCACCGGGAAGATTAAAGCGCGTGAAACAACGCGCACTCACGTTATTCCTACGGCACTTTCAGGTTGTAGATGGCGTCACACCTCGGTACTCAGTAGCATCGATCTCCATTATGATGGGGATCAATGCTCAGTAGTCACAACTACGCCTCATATATATTGTAGTGCGTCAGTGGCCGGTTTCGCCTCGCATCCGGGAAGTGGAACCGATACTAGTCTGGTTCCCTTACCAAATATTCTCTGAGGGTATTTTTTACCAAATCATTGGATTTCTGCGCGCGAGTTCATTAATATTTCGTGATCCCACAGGGTTTTTACAATAATACACACCACAATCAAAAGGGATCACAGAGATCTTTCTGTAAATCACGAATTTGGGACTGGTAGTTTCCACTTCGGGGTATTTCTTTCACAAAAAGCCACATGTGGGCGTATTTTGGCTACATTCAGAGCTGAGCGCATAGATTTTCTATTTGGGGGTATCTTCAGGGATAGGCGAATAAAAAAAATCACGTGGCTAACCCCAATAAAATTGCAATGAAAAGTGAACTTCTGGCCAAAATCTAGAAATTTCTAGTGCGTAACTGGAGGCCAACCTCTTCCCGAGAGTCTACAGGCGGCGCTATTTCGGTCTGATTTTGCACTGTCTTCTATGGGCGTGCATTTGTTGTAGTGCAAATCTGACGAACTTTGATATATCTGAGTTCAGGTATCACCCACGAATATAAATAGATCATGACACAACAAGTCAAGGGTCACATGGAAAGTCCTGCGTGGATCCTATGTTTAGATGAACGGGCAGACCATGAATGTTGGCGGTTACTTTAATATGAAAGAAACTCCAAACGTGGGTAGGAAGGGAGCAACATTGTTTTGCACGTGGGTAACAAAATAAAAAAAATCTCATTGTGTGTACGGACACGGCCAAAAATAACCGAATGTCAGCGTTACGCCTATCCAAATGTGGACGGGATGAGTTCGGAATATTTGGCTATTTTCAGAAACGAGAGGAATAGTCGGAATCATGGGGTCTTGCACCCAGACTAAACCCATACGCACCCGGGTGACGTCATCCCGGTGAGGTTTTCTTTTTTGGTAGCAACAAAATCCCTCTTGAAACCGCCTCGTAGACATTGTGTATGTGGCATACAGTATACAGAACTGATCTATCTCATCTACCGTAGTTCTTGTCAAACACCCGAAACTTTGCTGCTCAGAAACAAATTGTGATGCCTGTGATGCCCTTAAATTGTTATTTTGTCAATTTGCTCATGGGTAATTTTATGAGATATAGTAAAACAAACACGGAATGGTTTATATACAGAAGTAGTTGGAATTAAGTCTTGTCCCTCGGTGTAGGTCAGCTAGACACACGTGTATGTTTACGTGAATGCATTGCACTACGTACAAGTGTACTTGTTAAACCACGGTCATAGATAATGAATTTTGATTGGTCGCGAATTGATCACGTGATATGCATCAGGCACACACGTATCTTTTTCCATCAACGGCAAGGGCGATGTTTCGGGCAACAAAAAAAATCTTGGATAACGCTGATCTTTCACACAGTTGATGTATCGTGTCCGCTGCGTTGTGATTGTGTAACCTTGAGTACGAGAATGGATAGCCGCGCTGGTAATATGCGTTAATTATTGTTGGAGATGTGTGGTCTGGATACCAGATCCGATGATTCCGACTATTCCTGTCCAATGAAGGGTCCAGTATCACTCAGGGTTAACGTGACTAAAACCGAAAGAATTCCTCCAGTTTACGAAAATGGGCGAAATAGTCGGAACTGGTCTCGTCTATATTCGTAGAGCACCGTTGATGGTCGGGTATTTCCGGCCATGTCTTCACGCATGAGATACATTTTTCTGTTGCTTGTTGCATACATGTTACTCCCTTTCTATGCATTTTTTTGAGTTGCTCGCATACTTTCAAAGTAACTTCTAACTCGAACAACCTGTATGTACATCTAAACACACGATTTACCCAGGGCATTCCTTGTGACCCTCGACATGTTGCACCATGATCTATTTATATCTGTAGACCTTGGACCGGTCCCTGTCCCTATTATAGGGACCGGTAGGGCTGCATAATTAACTTAAGCGATTATCCCTGAATGCATAATTATTAAAAAAAAATTTCTGACTGAGGCCAATAGCGATGCTTTTAACATGAATTACGTTCCCGCAGTAAGGCGAATAACACACAAAAACCTAATCCTTAATTGCTCATCTTCTGTTGATTACAGTGACTCGGTGGCATTTTTTTTTTCAATGCATATGATCGATTTATTATTTTATGGTTATCAGAGGTTATTTTGTATAACAAATTATGGTCAAGTCATTTTCGATAACGAAGAAGAAAAGGCAAAATATTCTATCAACTCCTGCTTGATTTGTGCATCGAGTGGGCTTCGTTTCCTCATTTACTTAAAACCGGCTGGAATCTGCGGGTTTCATCACCCGCTACCGGTCCCTAATTTCGGAGGACGTCCGTAAGACGAGTGGAACAGGAACGGGACGGGAACCAGTCTAACCGAACCTAAGATTTTATCAGGGTGCATTCCACCAAATGGTCAACATGGCTTTCTGCTCCGCCTCGGGTACCCTTTGTCCCTCGGCTTCACCGCGGGTGCCCTTTGACCGTTAGTGTAGCCAAAGCCATCACGGAGCCCTAGCGTTTTATATCAGGAAGCAATAATTGTTAACAAGTACGTTATCTCTTGGTTATTACACGGTAACTGTCCTTGAGGTCAGATAATCTCCCTCGATAAAAAAGCGCCGACGCTGCCTTTGACCGTATACCATACTTGGACAAGGCTAGGAATCTGCCACAGCAGAGAATCTCATGTTTAGGCACCGTTTACTACTTGGCTTCCCCTCACTATAGTACGTAGTTGTTCTGAGAGTGTCTATGCGGTACAGTATTGTGGTGAGTTCATTTCATTCGTTTATTTGTCGCTTTTGCATCGACATTTTCTACAATAATTCATCGTAAATCAACAATTTTTCGAACTACATAATTATTAACATCAGAGTGCATATCCATCAAGTCAAGTGATGTATTGTATGTATTAACAAAAGTAAGGATGTTTCATTTCTATTCCACATATAGGCTGTACACAATACGTTTTCCCGGCTATTTTGGATAACATTTGTCATTGAAATTCACAGATTTGTGGTTTTGGATCAAGGAATTTGTCCGGGGGCCAGGTGCACCTACTTTAGATATTTGTCATTAGTTTCCCGATTTCTTTACCTTTTTTGTCTCGGTGACCCCCCCCCTGCACCTACACACCGTCAACAATTACTCCGTCGAAATCAAACCATAACCACGCGTTATTTTACAGTGAGGAGCGTTCGACGACTTCGGCTCGTCTACGCCGAACCGTGTCATTCAGAAAAAAACGTTTTGCTTTTGCTTGTCTGATCATCTGATGACAAGTTTGTTCGATTTCGTAAGACTTCGTTGTGACATCCCAACAACTGGAACGATTTTTAGTCCTATATAAAGATAATTTCCCACCGTTATCCTTTTCTTCACTTGCCTGCCTTGAGTGCTTTCTTTGATTCTTTCCAATTAATATTCTGGAAAAGACGCCAGTCTCTTTCTGGGTGCACTAGCAGAAAACAAAATTAATAAGGATAATCGATTTTATTATACACATTGCCTATTTTTGTACTCTTGTCATTTGCTTCATTTTGACTTTAAGGGGGCTTAATGTTTTGGTGGAGTGCACAAAGAAAGGCTTTAGGTACACACCTTACAGAAGTGTTAAAGATTGATACAAGACAAAATTGATCTTTAAACTGTCCCGTTCAGCAACGCCTTTGCCGAAGCTAAGTTGTAATAACGAATTTTCCCGACGGTGTATTGACAATTTGTACAGTGTTGACCCCGACCTTGCACGACGTAGCCAGTGAATGATGTCGTGTGTGAATTGTAGTTAGAAGAGACAGCACACTAAACACCAGTTCTTAAATGTTAACCCCTTCGCTACTGAGGACTGCTACCACCGCACCGTTGTGCTTAACGAGCAGCAACACATTGAAATGAAGAACACAAATACTGTACAAAGGAGTGGGAGTAATGAACACACACATAAAACTTGCCACAATGCAAATTGACTGAAAGACAAGGTTTGGTGAGGAAGAGATAATCTCTCCTCGGCACGTATGTGTGTTCGTCGGTTGGATTATTTCTAATAACAAGTTGACTTCCATGATGGGAAATTAAATGTTGCACGTGCATCAAGTCACGAAAGACCTGTGGTGCCATCAAATATACATGTGCAAAAAGTGGAGGGTACACTGTAAAAACAACGCTTAGAGTTTAACACTTTTTGTACCCATTTTTCCACACGTTTAACCCATGACATGTTTATTAAAATGTGTTTAGGAATGTGTTTAAACGCTACACGCTTTTCTGTTGTACATGTTTAGCTGTTAGAATCCGCTTAGCATTTCAACACATTCTTCAACGCATAACACTAAACATGCCGAACTTTATAAACGTGCCAAAACAGTGGGTTCAAAAATGTGTTGAGAAATGTGTTAAAACTCTTAAGGGTTGTTTTTACAGGGTAGGTTTTAGAGGTTCGTTAGCTTTCAAAGTGCGGTTTTTACAAGCTTTATTTTCTCGGAAGTTCGTGTTACGAGATATGAAAACGAACCTGAGAAAATACATTTCTCATAACAACAAACTCTACTGTTAGAAACATTGTATATTAACACTCGACTCCGGAGAGAGGGTTTGTGACATTGAATCCCGACTTTTAAAAAATGGAATAATTTTTTTAACGAATCTTTAAATCTTCAAACACTGTTTTTTGAAATTAAATATTTTATGTGATTTCTTTTATCAAATTAGTTGATTTGAAATACATAGGCCTATTTTCAAGTTGGTTTTATATTTAATGAAAAAATACATCTTGAAAATAATGAAAAGGAAATGGTCAAAACGGCAACAAACACAGGACTGGGGCACGAGAAAAAATTCTGTCAATCCCCCCTCCGTGCCGCCTGCCAAAATCCTGTTTCTGCCCCTGTATCCTGTAATAATAAACTTTGAAACAATATAGTTCACTCTTTTTTGCAAATGTATACATTATGGCACTAGTGGGCTTTCGTACCAAGCCAATTCTGCAGGGCAACTAAATTTGGAAAGGCAATTCTTGACGTTTTTTCAACGCCGGGTTCCTATGTTGAACAAACTGTTACCGAATAGGCCTATCAGCTGTGGAACAAGAGAACTGCCCTGCATGATGGCTACCACGCAAAGCCTCCATTACTGCAATGTCGCCCCCGCGCGGCTGCCAATCAATACATTCTGTTGGCACGCCTACCACCTGTGCTTTTCAAATATCTGTGGAGTAGTTACGTTGCACGTCAACTGGATCAAGGATTTGGCCGAAGGGGTTGAGCTCTCCGTAGGGAAGGGTAATGCGCATTTTTGTTCTATTATATCTTTCGAATATCCGCAAGCGAGTCTTTATATATAGTTCTAATCGACCTAATTCTCCAACAAGAGTGTGTTTTATGAGAAGGGCGCTTCACTGAACAACGATTTACCTAAAGAGCCAGGCTAGCTAAGCACTGTACATACAAATAGTACACCTTTGAAATTGACGGGAAATTTGTTTTCACAGCCGTGTGACATTGTATGGGTATAGTTTCGAGTAAACTGCTTTACATCGATTGGAGAAATGGTGACGTCACCTCCAGCCTGAGCCCATTGTGAGTTTACGAGGAAGTGGAATGAATCTGGTACACCGAGTTATGTGCAATGCACATTAATATAACAAATTTGGAATGCCATAGATTGAAGACATTGTTGCTATATACCTCATGATTTTGGGCAAGCTTTTGCATAGCGGCCGCCATCTCTGGAATGGACTGGTTCCTTTGTGCCCTTTTTATCCATTGAAAAACAGTGTATTGGTGCAAGGCATCTCTATGTAAATAAGCAAAAGCTTGCCCCCAAATCACAAGGTGTAGCAACAGTGTCTCTAGTATGGAGAATTCAAACTGAAGTAGCGAAATTCATTTGCCACAGATATAGACCCCTGGTGGAAATGCTCTCTCCTTTTTCCTGAAATAGGATGTACAGGTCTGTGGTCACTTTCAACAGCTTTGTTTCTGCCAAGTTTGGGTTTAGATAATGTTTAATTCAGAAAAATGTCGATGATGCATATTGCAAGGTTTTCTGCTAAATGTGTTATGAAAATGGCTTTATCCGCCGGCTGAAAAAATCACCTACCGCAGACGCGTGACCCACATGCAGCATGGCAACGGCACCCCAGGTTTACATACGGAGGACTGATAAACAAACTGTTATGAAGGTCACAATCAACGCTGTGAGAAAATTCTTATGCTTAAGGCCTTATTCAATCCCAACGGATGCGCTCGAGTGGAAATGAGCCCACTTTTATTGTGAGTGTTGGAGAATGTTGCGCGCAGGTGCATCTGCATTCCGATTAACCAACGTTTGAACATAATTGGCATGGGCATAGTGTAAGTATTTTGTTTGATATGACGAAATCCGTCATACTGTTTTGTGGTGCAGTGTTGAACATTGTTGGTAAAGACAGACAGTAAGTTCCTTCCCCATAATTCCACCAAATTTTCGTCATGGCAAAATACGCGTGGATGAGCTTCAGAAGCTTTAGAGAAACAAAATTTCCATCTTAAGAAAAAATCCGAAAATGGTTACCCCCTGCTATCTTGAAATGGTCATGTGATGAATGAGCATAATTCCAGTCTTAGCGTAGGTCATATAACGTGATAATCGTGCACATAAGTGAATGGAGCGTACTCTTTTTGTGGGGGATATAGGTGCATGCAAAGATATGCCTATAAGTGCCATTTTTTCCCCCTAAAATTAGCTACAATATCCAGGTTAACGTGAACTGTAAGACAACTTAAAAAGACGATATGAACTTTGCCTCCTCGGTCCGTACCAGTGCAAAAAAATGTTAAGTCCTGGGCCTATACGCCCAGAGCAGGAGCACCCCCTCCTAGACTGAAAAGGTCGGAAGTGTTCATTTTGTTGGTAGCAATGCGACTGCAACGCTTGCGTTTAATAGTCGTGTATATGAACCAGCAATGCGCAGTTACTACTAAAGGAGCCCCCGTTGCTAATAAAATTGCACCCTCTCTTGGTCCAGCTCGGAGGCTATTGACTACTTCGAATGTAACGCTTTAGTGAGAAAAAATCGGGTCTTTTCCCCTTTCCAATCATACCTTCAGTCTTTCTCTCTCTCTGTCTACCTCCAAGGAACAATGCGTTGGGCACATCCGTCGACATTCGTGGTGCTTGCCATGGGATTTTGCATGGGCCTTGTGCCGTCCACTTTGCTTTGGGGTTCGGTCAACTTTCTCTACGGCCGGGGGACAAGGAGTGGTACAGTGTCACAACACTCTCTTCAGTGAGTACTGTTCAACTTGTCTCTCTGTGTGTCTGGCAGAAAGTTTAAGTGGAGTGATGCTTCCATGGCGTTACGAAAAAATGGAGGGTAGGTGGGTGGCTCGCTGGGTGGTTTGGTGGGTGTCTTGGCAGCTTGCTGGGTGGATATCGGGGGGGGGGAGTAGAACCCACTATGCTCCCCATGCGGACACTACCATGGGCGCACGCTATGAAAAAAATACAACCTAGCCACGTTTTATACCGAAATGACACGCATTGGTCATCTGATGCTGCCTTTTCAAGCATGCAAGTGACCACGCGAGTATCTCCCTGAACCCTTTTACTAGAATGCTTTTGAAGTCAGAGGCGCCCAGGCCCTCAGAGATCAAGACCGAGCCACGTTTGACTGATGGTACACCTGATTCGATTTACCGTAGACATGCAGTCGAGCAAGCTTTACCGCTGAGAGGCTCTCAGTCTTCGGGCAGGGCTAAGGACGACCCGGAGTCGGGCCAATCCTCGTCACGGTTACCTAAAAAAGTCCTGCTTGACTGCGGGGCTAACGTGGCATCCACCGTGCTGTTGTTCAGGGAGACCTACCCCGGGGGACGGGATTTCACCATTCACTCGTTCGAAATTGACGACCGACTGTCGCCGTACTTCAGCCCATACGACAAACACCATCTACACTGTCCTGTCGGTGTAGCGGGCAAAGATGGTATGTAAAATTTATAATGAAAGCTCGAGTATTCTTTTTTTTTTTCTTTTTGCTTCAGTGTAGGGTAAAACCGTGTGATGGCGACATAATTCTTTCGCCTATCATTTGAGCCATGTTCAACTGGTTTGTTTTTCTCAGTCTTTGGGGCTGTGGGCCTCCGTGCCAGTTCACTTCCACCCATTTGTTCCTCGCATAGGTAACATGACGGCCTTCTCGGAGACGGTTTGGGGACCGCACAAAGGTTTGAACCACGGACGAGACATGCAGTGGGGAGGAGGATCCCTCTTCGTATCCGAAAAGGAGCTAAAAGATGAAGCAAAAGGTGTGCCTAACACGGAAAACTGTTTGAAATTTACATCGATTGTTTGCCTTCATGTTTTGTGACGGGCAGGCCTTTAGCCTTTTTCTTTCTTTTATTCTGTTCTATTTATACATTGGAACAAAAATCTACATTAATTTCTCTGTCGTTTCTCATATTTTTGTTGTATAAAAAGTTATTTAATCATCACAACTCTGCCCCCCTTGCTAGGTGGTGTTCGGAAGCTGTCCTACCGACAAACAATTCCCGTGGTAGACCTGTCAAAATGGATCACGAACACCTTTTCGGTAAATGATTACATTATCCTGAAACTGGACGTTGAGGGCGCTGAGTTCGACATCCTACGGAAGATGATAGACGACAACGCATTCGCCTACATCGACAAGTATGAAATGAATCCAATATCCCAGACCACCCACTGGACTTATGAGCCTGCAAAGGGATTGACTTCGGTGCTGAAATTTATTTCAAGGAGCTGTCGCTGCTGTTAAGAAAATACAGGCTGCAACTATATATTCTGTGTTGTACTATCCTTAAGATGACCCGAGACTGAATTATTCGACATCTGAACTGTAACTTTCGTACATTCACATTTAAATTGAGGAATGCACCAATGTTCTAAAGTTGAAAAAATTGTTTACTAACGACTGAATTTATCCCTGTGTATTTGCTTTCGTTTGTTTTGTTTTTGTTTATTATTTATTTATTTATTTATTTATTTATTTATTTATTGGTTTTGGTAGATATTACGGTGAATACCATGATGGCCAACCAACGGGCTGGTCAAAGGAAGGCAAAAATAAGATTCGCTCTGACATCAGGAAGGCAGGCTTCACCATGATCAAATGGGTTGGGGAGACTAGAACATACGATGACATAGAAAAAGTGAACCCCGTCAAGGTATGGACCATCCCAGCCAAGGTTTTCAAGGGTTCGTGACAAGTACTGGGCAGTCTATTCTTTATGTAATTATTTTTACCTTTCCTATTATTTATAAAAGCTGTTCGGTATCCCTGGATTGGGGCATGGCGAATTTCCAGCTCCTGTCCATTAGTTCAACCACACGAACATGTCTTGAGACTAGGTGTGGTATGATAGGGCTAACGTTCCCTGGTAGCTGACATCTCCCAATATGCATGGTTACTTACTTGACCAACGGCCATATCTGAACGCTGCAGTCGGCTAACGTACAAGATGGTGGTGTGATTCGATACCCCTTTGATTACATGTTGAAAAGTGCATTTCTGTAAGACATCCCAATCTTTTCCTGCCAAATAAAGACAACAAATGGTGTGACGTCATTTCAGGAAGATATTTTCCATTTCAATTTTTCCAGTCTAAATATTAAGCAAAGCAACTGATGTGCCCTCTGGCCAATTTATATGAATGCCACACACTGTACTAAAACAATAGTCCATCACCAAATAAAATGAAACAGTAAAATATCACGAATTCTTTCAAAACTGTAACTTTTATAGCTTCAACCTTGAGATATCTGCAGAAAACGACGTCACACTTTTGCCCCTAAGCACAGTTCTTGCTGATATGAAAACCCCAGTAAGTTATTACAATTGGTGCAATTAAGAGTTTACATTGCCTGAGAAAGCCCCCTAGTAAGCTGACAAGGTCCTCCGACTCTTCTCCTTATTTAAAGTGCCAACATCCAGTGCAATATATTTTGGGGTAATCATTCTTTTTTTAGGCTCCACCAGACACCCCTGGAAGACCGGGCGAGATCTACTCAAATTGTCAGAGCGGTTCAGTAGCCGTCACTGTTGCCGTTGGCATGAACTTCAAGCGAGCGCACCGGGTAGTCGCCACTCTATTGGCCCACAAACCCTTAGTTCCCACCACGCTGTTTGTCTACGGGGACTTCGTGCAGGTCTTCCCTGAGACGGTCAAGTCCTGGGCCAAGCACTTCAACATCGGCATACGGGAGGACGGCCACAATCCCCCGGGACACTTGGAGCTGATGCCCGGTCATTGGGTCCGTATGGGTCTGATCAGCAGCATCTTGCGTCTGGAGGAGATTGGGATCACTGCTTCTTACTATCTGCCGACGGTAGAGAAAGACATTGGTGTCACAATCAAAACGATGGCAGAAGCTAGGGGCCTGAGGATAATTAGACCTGCTGTAGAATTTCCTGCCCCAATCGGTAAGTTAAAGAACGACAAACAACGTCTGGGTAGCAGAAAGCAAACCAACATTGACTTGCATTATGCACAGCTATGTGCATTTCAAACATGCAATTAGATGAGGCACCATGGGACACTGTCTTCTCCTGGGGGACATGCCCCCTATGGTCAGTCCCTTTGTAACGATTTGATCATTTGTTAACTTTGTGCAACGAAGTTTTAAAAACAAGAAGGTTTAACAGGATTGGCAAGTTGCTACGGGCATTTCCGTATGAACAGTGTCATATACACCTCGGTCTTCACAGTCTATAATTGCTATCTCGGTCTCACAGGGCAAGGTTTTGTGTTTCCCTCGTTCCTTTTACGATCTGCCGTGACCTAAGCACCTACACGTCCAGTTCTGAGGACCTGTTTTACAACGACAGATTGACCAAGACTGAGGACTAGCGAACTCCTCTGTTCCCCTTTTGTGATAATTGTATTCCAAGAGAGGCACCTGTTGTTGTTGTTTTAAAAATTGGCTCTTTTCGCCAATAACTGTACGTTTATTCATACACTTTATTAATCAGCATCACATTACGGAGTGAAGAAGAAGGTTCAGTTTAAGAGGCAGGAGGAAACCAGACTACCGGGTGAAAACCTGCGAGAGCGAGTATGGACTGGAAACCAAATGCACTTAAAGCTTGGGCCAAGCCTGGACTCGAACCCGGGCCTCATTGGTGCAAAGCGAGGAAAGAACCACTACGCTAACCCGCTCCCCCCTTGGGAGGCACCTTGCTATCCTTGAACATTTTATACAGTTAGTGGTAATTACATCATCGAAGAAAACACGTGTTCTCTTTTATGCCGCAAATTCTTTTCCAAGCCCGACTGACTCGACTGAGGTGTTCATCCTCTGGATCCCGGTGGTATGAGCCACGGACGTGTATAATAAAATCTGGACTTGCAATGCCCTTAATCAGCTTATAGAGTCATTGAATCCACTAGCGGCCATTTTACCGAGCCGAATACAAAGCTTTCCTGGCAATGCCACCCTTGTTCTTCCTGACGTCAACAGAAGGGAGCCCACCCACGCATTTGTATTCGGCTCGGTAAAATGGTCGCAGGTTGGCTTCTTTTTCATACAACGGCTTTGCAAATCCAGGTGTTTTATATACGTCCGTGGTATGAGCCTCGAGATGGACCGAGAGAGGGCGCAATTTCTTAGAAACTGAGGCTTCTTTGGTCGGAACAGAACCTCGCTTCTTCACGAACGACTATGATATGCACGCGTTACGGTCGCAACACTACCAACAAAATGGACACTCTCGACCATAATGGCTCTTTTTCAACTGATGAGGGGGTGCTTCTGGTAGAGTTGGATGGCCACATACACAAGCCCACATTTCTAGCCCTTAACTACAATTACTCCTTCGTTCAGCACCTTCTCTATTTTTTTTCCAGGCTCAGCTGCAGAACTCACATGGGATAACTACTACAAATACCGCGACGTGGAACGCGTTCCCAAGGCGCTACGGCGGATCCACGACGCGCTCGTCAAAAACAGCGGTGGTGTCTTGACCCTGGACACGGACCTGCCGGACACTTACATGAATTCTGTGTTCATGATGGACTATCTGGTGGAAACGTCGGGCTTCAAGTTGGTGGATTTGAACGAATGCATCGTCAACTCACGATAGTCCGCGTTAAGGTCTTTATTTATTTATTTTTTTTTTCATTCCTGTGAGAGGCCTTTGGTCGTAGCATAATTATTTCCACAAATTATTTCTACTCAAGTGACAGGTTTTTGGATTTCGTAGTTAACCTCTCACCGGAGAATTATGTCATAAAAGGCCTCTGCTACTTCCAGTGGCAAAAAACAACGCGACGTCACGCCAAGCCAAGTTCCGGTGCAGAGCAATTAGTATTCTCTTAATTAAAATGTGCCTCAGAGGAAGAATGGGTTATTTTTTGTTGTTTTTAATTTTAAAATTGACAAAAATCGTTAACAACCGAGTTGTGATGTCCGTAGCTCTGTCGAGAACTTATACCACATTATGGGTCTTGAACCTGCTTGCCAACTTGTTAAGTGAAGATTTGAAGTGCGCCCTCTCGTGGCACAATCCTTAATTCGCCATTGGACGCGTGAAACTGGTTCTTAGCTAAGAGACGTCTAGATCATGTGATCATCAATAGGGTATTATAATATTGAAAATTCTGCCCAATAACGAGTTAGGACTCCTTAGCGGCAGTCTAGGCTTTTCCAAAAAAAGTCACATCTTTAAAATAATCCTCTTTTATCGTTTTCTTCACTAAAAAGAGTACTATAGCTGCTTTCTTTAAAGAAAATATGATTTTAAATGAAATTTTGTTCGGTTTAATTTAGGTGTGTGGATTTCAGCCAAATTGTCTGCAATATTGTGTTTATTTTTTGTACGTTTTAACCCAAAACGATCCGGGTTATTGTGGACCATCTCATGGGATGGGATGGATTTCACCTGCTTAGAACTTGGTTGTCCCAAGCCCGATTTTTTTAAAAAACCTACGCGTGCAGACCCTTCTAATATTAGTACAAATTTCGAGTTTAAACTTCATCTGACTAATAATTTTGTTGTAACGGTCATTTTTTAAGTTCAAGATGGCACGCATGCCTGCCCGCTTGCATTGAGCAAGGCATAACCGACAGTGGAAAAGTATACATCTGGGGGGAGGGCTGCGCGAGAACCGCAAGTCAGATTTTCATAAATTAGTGTCAAAATGACTGCAAAGAGTTACTGAAAAACTTCTAAAATCTCACCTTGTGAAAAAGGGTGCACCACGGAGACAGAGCTACAGTGAGTGCAGCCCAGCTTTAGCGGATCCTGGAACCAAAATGGCTGTCCATTATTTGTGTGAGATAGCATGCAGCTGTTGGGTGCTAAATGTCCATGTGCACTGCCGAACAATCCACCATTTTAGTTCCAACAGTTGAGACACTCATGTAACAAATCTCTCCATTTAGAGCTCTGTGTCGACATATTGGAAAAATGTCAAGAGTAAACGGAATCCACCCAGCTCTTTTAGGTTTTAAGTTTGAACTTTGAAGTACTAAGTGTGAATTGAAATTTTTCTTATTTTCAAAACTCTAGTTGGTTTAACAGCTTAAAAATGTACTCAAAGTCATGTTTTTTGTGGGTTTGTTCACTGTGATAGATTTTATTTATTTACGTTTTTGAATGTGGAGGTTCCACCGGCATCGATTTGAGGCCATTTATTACCATCGCCTAAATCGTTCAAAAGAACTAAAAATCCAGCTTATTGTTTCTACTTTCTCATTAAAGGGATGTTTATCTAATGTGTAATGTTCGTTACATATTTCCACTGAAACAGTGCCTCTATATGTAAATTTTTGCAAAGTCACATGACTCTAAAATAAGTTCCGCTGCAGCACGCTAACTGCTTTCAGTGAAATCACCGCAGCACATACCTCCCGCAAAGCACCCAGAGGTGTGATTCCCGTTTATCTTCTTTTGCTTCTGTGTGTAAGTTCTTCAATTTGTTTCTTTAACATTTAGGTCAATCCATTCCAGCCATTGATTCTGCTTTTAATTTCCATGTTCCTGTGCATGTGGCCATTTCCATTTCTGGAAGTCGTCTGAATTTGAAAATCGATCCACATGTACATAAAATTGTCCAAGATGTTTTTGAGTTTAACGCCTTGGACCCTTTCCAGGAGAAAGGCCATCTGTGAGAGACCTCCAGAGAGCTAGCTCTGTCCAGGACAAGATGTGCAGGAACTTCAAGGTCGCATATAGCCTTGTTACATTAATGTTTAACCATTACCAAGATCCAAATTGCTATACTATTTTTAATTTTCTTTTAATATTCAGTTTGATCTCTGAAATAAATAATGAACCCGCCAAAATTGTTTTGCAGTGAGCCAAGTCGGCCAGTTGTTTCACATTAAGTTGCTAAGTTGAGTGGTTGATATTCCTTCGAACGCAACATAAGCTGCACGTTGATTGTTTAACTGATATCACGTAGATCATCGCTCGTCCCCTACCGCCCTCAGCCCCTATGAGCCACCGAGAAGAGCAACATAAATGCATGATTTAAGTTTTGTCGAGCACTCACTGGACAAAGTTTATTCGAAACTTGGCGTGTGTGCATGACATGTTTGGACCCCAACGTGCGTGTGTTGTTTATGGGAGCAAGTAACACAGTGCTTTGCTCGTTGGTAGCTGTGACGTATTTTCCTGCACAAAATTTTATGAGACATTTGCAACTAGCAGTTCATTGGATATTTCATTTATGACCACTAAAAAAAGTTTCTTTTTCATTTTGCAAGTTTTACCTATTTTTCCTCCCCGAGTCCCCTCCCAAAATCCCCCAAAAGTTTGCGATCTCGTACCTTTGCACAAGTTTAAAATGGCGCGCATGAAATTCCCTCTTACCTGAAATCGTTGCACAAGTTTACTAAAACTTGCCCAAGGTATCAAATTTGCAGAAGTGTAGTAACTCCTTCCCTGCACTGCGTGGTTTGTCGACGAGAGCTGTTTCTTACGTTCAGACAGGATGCAGATGGTCTTACGGCCTTCTGCGTTTGTGTTCGTTGCAGCGGGTTTCTTCACGGGCCGGGGCTTGCGCCGTTCATTTTACTTGCGGGCTCGGTCGACTTTCTTAGTCTTGTATGTCTGGAGCATTTGCTTGAAAAACTACGCCGTCAACAAAGCAGCCTGTTTGGTGAGTATGGTCATGGGCATTTGGGATACCTTTTTTGGCCTTAGCTGGAATTGCTATCTCTGCACCACTATTTTATACAAGTATTGCCGTAGTTCTACGGTTTGTTTTCATGGCAACGTGCCGCATACCCTCCGGTGCACCGAACTCGTATTTAGTTAATCATGTTATTCAGCATCGGCAGAGGTAGGATGTAATATAAGGTCTTCGCATTTTGGCCGTAAAAAAGCTTTTATTAAGAAATTACGAAAATGGCCGTCCATAGCTGACGGAGAGTGCTCTGCCCAGGGTTTTAATTAATCAAATTAAAGATCACTGATAATAACCCGTGTATTTTGTGTCAATGCTTATTATTTGTCGAGGTTGGCGCAATTCAAATGTGAGAACAGCTACCGAAACAGCGACGGACATGCAGCGCATGCCCAGGATTCTGCGGCTGATCCATGATCAGGGCATCTTGACCCTGGACACAGACCTGCCGGACATACATGAACTCTGTGTTTATGATGGTGGATTTGAACGAATGTATTGCCAAGTTGGGATAATCGATTCTTTACCCCACAGGAAGAAGTTGAATGATTTTGAATTACATTTTGCGAAGAGAAAAACCGTGTCCACGACACTCTTATTTTTCCGCCAGCAGTTTAGTAAAATTGTGGCTGGCTGTCAGTACAATAGTAAAAACGCAAATTTTCAAAAAAAATCTCACAAAGTCAGTAAAACACTACATAGTTAATTTGCATTAAATATCTTCAATAAAAATACAGCCGTCCTCAGACGTGAGGGGCAAATGTAAATATTAGGGTAAATTTGACACCTACCAGGGTGTTATTTCTGCAAACTTCGACCACCTATGAATAAATATATGTCCATATTAGGCCATGTGAAAGCGGTGTGTACATGTACAATGCATATGCAAAACCCCTCAACCCGCATTGACATTAGGCCTATGGCTGTACCATGCTGAATGAAGTCCACATTTTGCGAGGTCATCATAGCACCGTTATTTTGAGTGAATTGGTAATGAGTCGAATGGGTGACGTACTTAAAATGGAGGGGGCCGCAGGGGCGTGTTTTAGGCTTTACCCCGCTCAGAAATTAGAGATAAAAAATGTCTGGTGATAGTCCTTTTCGGTATTGTTTTAACTTTCACCGAACCCAAATAAATGAGCCCCCAGCTTCTCTTCACTGCAAAAACTCTGGTGTTAAAACAACATTATTGGTAGTATCAAATGATTACATCAAAATGCGTTAAAACACCGGTTGTGTTACTGTACACATCTACAAGTGTTTGTGCACTGGATAGTGATAAAAATAACACCAACATTTTTGAAATAAGACCAAAATATTTAACACCGGTGAAAAGTGTAGTTCTCACTTAACACCAGGGGTGTTAGATGTAATACCCGATTTTTACAGTCTTCAAAATTTAATCCAGTTACGCTGGTATTGCGTATATGCAGCAATTTTAAAACCACTACAATCTGTGGGCATGGCGCTCAGGTTTATGAGCAACAAAACCTTGCATGATGCTTGGTATATGAAAGGCTGAGGGCGGGGATGCCGACTGAGAATAGATCCCCGTGCACAGCGCAACCTTCAAGCTCTGAAAGCCAGAGATTTCTTTGTACCAGTAAACGCTTGTTTACGTACTCCATTCTGCGAGAGTACTTTTTGGCGAGCAGGGTAAAAGACGTGTGTGTGTGACAATCAGCCTTGTTAAAATGATTTCAGGATAAACATGACACTTTGCCATCAAGAATTCACTAAATGGAAGTGGGAGGAAAAGAAAATAAACAGGTGTGATAACCAAGCGACGTTTTCTTTTCTCTTGTCCAAATGTTATTATTGGACATGACGTGTTTGCCGGTCCATAGCCATGAATGGAGAGCGCGAGTAATAAGCCTTGTTCTGCACTGTTACAATACAACTTGTTGCCGAAGGGAATTCAACTGTGCCCATTGCGTTCTGTGCTTGAGATAGCCTGTATGAGGCGCTGTTTATGACTTTATTACAAAAATACAGTATATTTACACAGACTGTGACAAAACGTGAATCAAACTCATGTTTACAACGGAACTTTTAACGTGAGTTCCGTTAACATTCTGGATATGAACAGAACGTAAGCGACTATAATTCAATCGGACGAAAGGTTCATGAACCAAACAGAAACAAATAGAACGGCACAAGTCAAGTAAAAAATTATAAATAGAAGAAAAAGGAGGGAAAAAATACAAAGCGCCACCTACGACGCTATTTCTAGGCCGCCCATGGTGGTGGGGTGGTAGGTCCATCCTCCAGTATTGGATGATGAGGCACCAAGAATACTCCCCAAAGGATGAGTCGGACACCGGATATGCTATGAACTATTTATTCTAAATATATTGCTCCGCCATTCATAAAAACGCTCAGTTAATTACACTCAACCATTGCACACAGTGGAATCAGCATTATCAACAAAACAGTGTTCAAAAATTAGTAATTTACACTCAAGAATTAATAAAGAGGTATCAACCAACTAAAGTAATAAAATGTGGACTCAGAGAGACTATTTGTTGCAGTGGATGTCGAGGCTCTGTCCGCACAAGGCACAATGTGGCCTACGGGCTGCATAATTAATCAGCTCAAACCCCATTGGGGCGCTGACGTAACCACAGGCCACTACAGAACGAAGTGAGTTCCATGTAATTATGGAAACAAACAAATTATATAGGACGAAACGAGTTTGCAGCGCATAAGACGAAGTGACATTTGCTAGAAAATGCGCCATTGGCTGGCATTCACTCCAGGAAGAAGCCTAGAAAATATGGATAAACTTGGATGACAGCACGTTACGCTGTACCGAATGTGATGGCAACCATCTTTGGACACCCCAAATTCTCACCACTAATGGCCTCATTTGTTCGTGTGCGCCATCTAGTCAGTGCCTTGCGCGAAATTAGACCTCACCGGTGAATATAACAATAGGGCATTGTTTTCCATAAGTCCCTTGGTGTTCCCATGGTGCCACATGGTGTCCAAGTGATGCTCTTGGTGTTGTGTTCGTTTATTGTACCGTGGGTGTCCATAGTGTTCCCATGGTGAAAATGAGTTCCCCAATGGTGATCATCTTTAACATATATGGTGAATATGAACTTCCCATGGGTATTCGATAGGATCCCATGGGATTCCCATATTGGGATCCCATGGTACATTTCTACATAAGGATATAAGTTGTCTCGTTTACTTTAAAGCACAGAGGTAGGCTATGAGGATATAGGTTAACTGAAATAGATTCAGGAATATTTATGTAAAGCGGCGTTTCATGAGGGATCTGTATTTTTACCACCTGATTTCGCTTTTGTAATCCATTCGCCGTCCTGTTTTGGATTCCATCAACTTGTCAACTTTAACTTTTAACTTCTGTATCACGTTTGACTTTGTCACTCTTCATGCATTGACTACGCTACACCGAGGTTTTACATCGTATTGAAATGTCGGTGAGTTCCACAGTTTTTGATCTGCGCTGTTGTGTTTAGCGTAAGAAACATTTCAATAGGGACCTTTTCAATGAAAAATGTTAGATTTTTGTCTCTTTGCACAAAGATTTGTTATTTATTTATTCTGGTTTATTCAATTAAAATATACAGGGTAGGCAGCCACATCAGGTCGCTGATAAAAACCCCATTTACAATAATCTAAAGGCATCACAACAGAAAAAGAGAATATAAAATGATAAGAGTTCGGAAAATAATTCATAATTTAAAAAAGTGAATTATAAAAATTATAAAAAATTAACTTATAAATCTGTGTTCACCAAACGAGGGAAAAGACAAAAACAATCTCTGCTATCTCTGTGCACGAAATCTATTTCCCCATTCACAAACGGTTCGTTCGGACCACCAGCAGCCACGGAAATGGGTGCGTACGTGTATTCGAAGCCATATATCTCAGGACACACCTAGATTTTTTCATATGCTTTGTGTCAGACGGTGTACAGTTTAACAATAGTCGCAGACTGTATAACACCATGGTCTGAAGGACATTTCCAATACAAATAGTCATTCTGAGAAATGAAAAGAAAGTTGATAAAATTAGCCACCAATTGTATTCCTGCGCAGAATGCAAACCTGTGTGACCTTCAGTAGACGTTAATAAACAACAATGTAGGAACCTCCGAACTAAAAAAACATACATAGCGCCATATGCAGATGCGCTCATTGTTGGCGAGACTTGTGTACTCTCAAAATCTTCAGGGAATCCACAAAACCTATTTTGGTAGTGAACATTGGCATGGTTAGTGTGCCACTCTGGTCAACGCAGCTAAATTGTTAAATTGTAACATATCAGGGAACGAACAGGTCGATCTTTTTTGTACCTGAAAGTTAGTTTTGCAGTAATTTTAAGCAGGACCTAGAGTCACTGGGCGATGAAAATGGCATTGGCCGGTTTATTTTTGACCTTTTTGTTGATTTTCCCAAACGTCAGCATGGCTGGTACAATTGAAACATCGACTGTACATCAATTCCCAGGAGGTAATTATCCAACGTGCATAAGGTCGTCACACTGGAATGACCACAGAGAAAGAGCTCTGATTTGCATGGCTGAAAAAACTGAACCACTTGTGTCACTGGAATGGACAACCTTAATCAACAGTTCAACCAGGGTGTCACTCTCCAACAACACAGAGGTCATCGGGGATGAAGTGCAGAACTATCTCCGTCTCAACACGCTGCAGTTTTGCTATGATCATTCGGTATTCACTTGCAGTATGACTAGTGAGGCTTTCCCAGGAATCAGCAGAAACTGCAGTGCTACGCCAAGTGCCAAAATATCAAGCTGTAACCAATCAACAAGCACTTTCCCCTCAGCAGAAGTAACTGTCCCTTCTACATATGATTCGATAAATCGATTCAATATGTCACAAAGTCTGATTCCTGCCTCACATCATTCGACCAAAAATCCAGGCACAGCCTCCTCGTCGCCAATGAAAACAGTAAGACCCATTACTTTTCCGAACAATATTATAACAACTTCTGCAATAGCAGGTACGAGCACTTTCGCCATCTTGATTCTCCTGATCACGGCCACTATTTGTCTCCTTTCGAAGAGGAAAGCAAAAAGGAGAGAAGATCGAGCAGCTTCCAGAGACATGCATTTCGGCATGTGCGCCATTGTTCCCGTGCCCGCAACCGAGACCAGGTGTGAGGCGAAGGTCTACCCGGAAATAAGCCGTTGCGGGGACGGCAGAAGCGGCACCGTGCCTGCGACGCGAACGGCAGACATTGGGCGGAGTGGACCGCTACAGCCACCAGTCCTGTATGAAGTGGCTTCTGTGCTCGGCCTGCAGCAAACGTCGGTGACAGAGTACGCCGTGCCCGATACGGCGTCATCGCGAGAGACAGGGTGTGACTTCCCTGCCTAGAAGTGAGGATAGAACCACGAATCAAGCGCAGCAAAGTTGGGTCGAGTGGGGCCGTGTTCGGCACACTGCCGTCACAATCTGGAACTTCAGGCCTGCCAAACTTTTCGATTGACACAATTTTGGGTGTGTTCAAAACTTCCTTCCCGGATGACTCTCAAACAGCAATTGCCGGTATCTGATTCAACCATCCAACATAAGCAAATGGAGGGCAGTTGGACGAAAATTGAAGGTGATTACTGCCGTGTTAAAGCACTGAATGACAAGAAGGGAGGTTATTAATATTACAATAATTACATAATTGTCGAATTTCTGTGTAAACTATGAAAATTGGCAAATGCCAAATGTAGACCAACAATTTTTTATGGTATCATTTACCGGCCTGCACTAGGGAGCTGAATACGTGACTTTAATTTCATCCACAAAAAAACCAACGTTATTTTGCAGTATGTGCCTGTCTGCTATGTCCATATTCTTGACATGTTTCATATACTCCTTGTAAATGAGAAGTTAACATGCTTTTCGTAAACCCTGTTCGCGTGTTGAAGCTCAACATTTGGTACCCCGTTAGACCAACATAGTTTTTAATGACGTTGTAAGTGTACATACAGTCGCGTGGGACATTTTGCATGCCATGAACTGACTGGCAGATGTCTGTTGAAACAAATATTCTGACACCCGATAAGATTTCAATTGTTCAATGACGTTTTTTCTCACTTATTTTCCCAAGATGTTTCAGTATAGCTGCTTAGTAATCCATTTCACTGCTGACGAGATTTAACCGACAAGGATGAATATCAATGCATCAATTTCAAAGTCTGGACTGCAAGGGTTTGCTTAGACGAAGTAATATCTAGGAAATACATGTAAAATTAACATACAGATGAAGCGTGTTTCGATAGCTGGAAAGTTTGTCATAATTGTTCAATAAATCAGAAGTTGTAGACCCGCTAGATATTGACACAAGTGCGGTACAACTTATGAAAGTATTTCCACCAAAAAAAGCAAAATACAAAACAGGAAGACAACATACACTCATTATTAGTGGCTCATGGTATAGAAAGCCGTGGGCCAACTCACATTTCTGATGTCAAATCCTGTCAAGCGAACAATTGGAATTTTACCGCGCAGGACAACAACTTTGATTTAGTGAGCAGGAAATTGAAGTAATCGAGGTCTGTTGTTGCCAACTTAATGGTAGCCATGGTTTCGAGAGCACGCATTTTTAACTCTCTCTCTTTTTTTAAAATAATCACCCACATTAATCATTGGCTGTTTAAGCTGGAATAGCGCCTCACAATGGCCTTCATGCTGAAAATTTGCTTTGCTGATTTGTTTACTCACGTCTGGATAATTAGAGGTCGCAAGCAAAACCGGCGAGTTGTAATCATTTCCCAACCTCCAAAGGGACATTATTTCAGCTTATTTGACACTCATCCTTTCAAAGTGAAATTTCTCCCAGTAACTATAGTAACGGTCGTGCAAACATCCTATTGAGTAAATAGTGGGTAATAAGCCTTTCATTTGGCGTTAACTCAATATATTTTCTTCTCATTAACATTTGTAAAAGGACTGCACTTGTCAACGTTGCTTCGCAACTCTCCAGCAACGAGTTTAATAGATCACTCCCTCCCAGCGCCTACCACATACCTTGTTCCTATATAGAATCTAGGCTATTGCTTCTAACGCAGCTCAGCAGCTTTCAAACGATTTAAACACCATTCATGGTATCAGTCGGAGTGTTAGTCCTGAAATACACGTCGCTTGACTGTTATAGAGAAAAAGCAGCATTTGAAGGAAACATGTTTTGGCAGTCAGTTGTTGCTTTCTTCGCGTGTGCGCTGTGCACTTGGCAGACATCTGCCGGTGATGCTTGTCTTAGGTCGGCGACCTTCAGGTTTACCGAGGACCACGCCCTGCTGGGTCACACGGTGGAGGAGATAGCAGGCGTCTCTGCCGTCATGTGCCTGGCTCTTTGCCGAAACTGTGTGACATGTATTAGTTTGTTGTGAACTGCCGAAACTGTGTGACATGTATTAGTTTTGGTATGTAATATCTAATGAAATTGGGTTGTATTAAATCACCATTCTACGATAACATTTTGCACGCTTTTCTGCAAAAATCATGAAGATTAAGATAAATTTATGATTGACAGCCGATTTGTTTAATTTTGAGACTTTGAAAGTATTAGAGTACACCAGTTCACGGACACCCTCGACCAGCACATGGACACAGGATTTCGAGTTTAAACTTCATCTGACAAATCATTTTGTTGTAACAGTCATTTTTTAAGTTCAAGATGGCATGCGTGCCTGCCCGCTTGCATTGAGCAAGGCATAACCGACAGTGGAAAAGTATACATCTGGGAGGAGGGCTGCGCGAGAACCGCAAGTCAGATTTTCATAAATTAGTGTCAAAATGACTGCAAAGAGTTACTGAAAAACTTCTAAAATCTCACCTTGTGAAAAAGGGTGCACTACGGAGACAGAGCCATAGTGAGTGCAGCCCAGCTTTAGCGGATCTTGGAACCAAAATGGCTGTCCATTATTTGTGTGAGACAGCATGCAGCTGTTGGGTGCTAAATGTCCATGTGCACTGCCGCACAATCCACCATTTTAGTTCCAACAGTTGAGACACTCATGTAACAAATCTCTCCATTTAGAGCTCTGTGTCGACATATTGGAAAAATGTCGAGAGTGAACGGAATCTGCCCAGCTCTTTTAGGTTTTAAGTTTGAACTTTGAAGTCTAAGTGTGAATTGGATTTTTTCTTATTTTCAAACTCTAGTGGGTTTAACTGCTTAAAAAGTAATCAAAGTTATGTTTTTGTAGGTTTGTTCACTGTGATAGATTTTATCTATTTATGTTTTTGAATGTGGAGGTTCCACCGGCATCCATTTGAGGCTATTTATTACCATCCCCTAAATCGTTCAAAAGAACTAAAAATCCAGCTTATTGTTTCTACTTTCTCATTTGGATGTTTATCTGGTGTATAATGTTCGTTACATATTTCCACTGAAACAGTGCCTTTATATGTAAATTTTTGCAAAGTCACATGACTCTAAAATAAGTTCCGCTGCAGCACGCTAACTGCCTTCAGTGAAATCACCGCAGCACATACCTCCCGCAAAGCACCCAGAGGTGTGATTCCCGTCTATCTTCTTTTGCTTCTGTGTGTAAGTTCTTCAGTTTGTTTCTTTAACATTTAGGTCAATCCATTCAAGCCATTGATTTTACTTTTGCTTTCTATGCATGTGGCCATTTCCATTTCTGAAAGTCGTCCGAATTTGAAAATCGATCCATATGTACATAAAATTGGCCCAGGCCTAGATGTTTTTAAGTTTAATGCCTTGGACCCTCTCCAGGGGAAAGGCCATCTGTGAGAGACCTCCAGAGAGCTAGCTCTGTCCAGGACAAGATATGCCGGAACTTCAAGGTCGCATATAGCTTTGTTACATTAATGTTTAACCGGCTAGCTGATTTACTTATAACATCCAAATTGCTATACTATTTTTAATTTTACTTTAATATTCAGTTTGATCTCTGAAATAAATAATAAACTCGCCCAAATTGTTTTGCAGTGAGCCAAGTCGGCCAGTTGTTTCACGTTAAGTTGCTAAGTTGAGTGGTTGATATTCCTTCGAACGTAACATAAGCTGCACGTTGATTGTTTAACTGATATCACGTAGATTATCGCTCGTCCCTTACCGCCCTCAGCCCCTATGAGCCACCGAGAAGAGCAACATAAATGCATGATTTAAGTTTTGTCGAGCACTCACTGGACAAAGTTTATTCGAAACTTTGGCGTGTGTGCATGACACGTGTGCACCCGAACGGGCGTGTGTTGTTTATGGGAGCAAGTAACACAGTGCTTTGCTCGTCGGTAGCTGTGACGTATTTTCCAAAATGTTATGAGACATTTGCAACGAGCAGTTCATTGGATATTTCAATTAAGACTACTAAAAAGTTTCTTTTCCATTTCGCAAGTTCTACCTATTTTTGTGTCCTACCCGAGTCCCCCCCCAAATCCCCCTAAAAGTTTGCGATCTCGTACTCTTGCACACATTTAAAATGGTGCGCATGAAATTTCCTCTTACCTGAAATCGTTGCGCAAGTTTACTAAAACTTGCCCAAGGTATCAAATTTGCACTCAACAAGACCACAATGCAGAAGTGTAGCAACTCCTTCCCTCCACTGCGTGGTTTGTCGACGAGAGCTGTTTCTCACATTCAGACAGGATGCAGATGGTCTTACGGCCTTCTGCGTTTGTGTTCGTTGCAGCGGGTTTCTTCAAGGGGCTTGCGCCGTTCATTTTACTCGCTGGCTCGGTCGACTTTCATCTTGTCTTGTATGTCTCGAGCTTTGCTGGATTGCTGGAATGAGTCGAATGGGTGACGTACTTACACGGAGAGGGACACAGGGGCGCGTTTTATAGAACTATGACCAAACGTGGATTTCTACGCTGCCCCTGGTAGATGGTGTGGCATCAAGAATACCCCCTCAAGGATGAGTCGGACTCCGGATATGTTATGAAGTATTTATTCTAAATGACTCATCAGTCTCATTTCAGCACTTGAGTTTGCACCTCAAAATAAACCCTGTATGTAAAATAATTATAAAATTGTTTAAACTAAAGAAATATTGCATACAAAGTACAATTTAGTCACACAATACTTATTAGTCTCAAAGTTACAAAAGTGGTCTTGCAAAACATGTAATTGAAATATAACGTGCACTTTGATAAATTACCCCGGTGTGGTAGCTCAGACAGTGATGAGTTCTAGAGCTAGGTTTGTTGGTGATGGCATGAGCATGCAGGCAATTAAGCCCCTAAAGTCTCGAGCTGCTGGGCGTTGCTTAGTTCGCAGTGGCGACAGAAGACCGCACGCTGGAAAGTTTGAGAACACCCAACGCCACAGCCATAAAGCCGTGACTAAATATATTGCTCCGCCATTCATAAAAACGCTCAGTGTAATTACACTCAACCATTGCATACACTGGAATCAGCATCGGTTATCAACAAAACAGTGTTTATAAATTAGTAATTTACACTCGAGAATTACTAAAGAGGTATCAACCAACTAAAGTAATAAAATGTGGACTCCAAGAAACTTTTTGTTGCAGTGGATGTCGAGGCTCTGTTCGCACAAGGCACAATGTGGCCTTCCTCGCTGCATAATTAATCAGTTCAAACCCCATTGTGGCGCTGACGTAACCACAGGCCACTACAGAACGAAGCGAGTTCCATGTAATTATTGAAACAAACAAATTATATAGGACGAAATGAGTTTGCAACGCAGAAGACGAAGTGACATTTGCTAGAAAATGCGCCATTGGCTGGCATTCACTCCAGGAAGAAGGCTAGAAAATATGGATAAACTTGAATGACAACACATTACTCTATACCGAATGTGATGGCAACCTCTTTGGATACCCAAAATTCCCGCCACTAATGGCCTCATTTGCTCGTGTGCGCCATCTAGTCAGTGCCTTGCGCGAAATTAGACCATACCAGTGAACATAACAATAGGGCGTTGTTTTCCATATGTCCCTTGGTGTATGTCCCTTAGTGTTCCCATGGTGCCAACGGTGTCACTCTTCATGCATTGACTACGCTACACCGAGGTTTTACATCGTATTGAAATGTCGGTGAGTTCCAAAGTTTTTGATCTGCTCTGTTGTGTTTAGCGTGAGAAACATTTCAATAGGGACCTTTTCAATGAGGGCAGGCAGGGTAGGCAGCCACATCAGGTCGCTGATAATCCCCATTTACAATAATCTAAAGGCATCACATCAGAAAAAGAGAATATGAAATGATAAGAGTATGGAAAATGATTCATAATTAAAAGAATTAAAAAATAAAAATTATGAAAAATTAACTTATAAATTTGTGTTCACCAAACGAGGGAAAAGACAAAAACAATCTCTGCTATCTCTGTGCACGAAATCTATTTCCCCATTCACAAACGGTTCGTTCGGACCACCAGCAGCCACGGAAATGGGTGCGTACGTGTATTCGAAGCCATATATCTCAGGACACACCTAGATTTTTTCATATGCTATGTGTCAGACGGTGTACAGTTTAACAATAGTCGCAGACTATATAACATCATGGTCTGAAGGACATTTCCAATACAAATAGTCATTCTGAGAAATGAAAAGAAAGTTGATAAAATTAGCCACCAATTGTATTCCTGCGCAGAATGCAAACCTGTGTGACCTTCGGTAGACGTTAATAAACAACAATGTAGGAACCTCCGAACTAAAAAAAAACACACATAGCGCCATATGCAGATGCGCTCATTGTTGGCGAGACTTGTGTACACTCAAATTCTTCAGGGAATCCACAAAACCTATTTTGGCAGTGAACATTGGCATGGTTAGTGTGCTACTCTGGTCAACGCAGCTAAATTGTCAAATTGTAACATATCAGGGAAAGAACAGGTCGATCTTTTTTGTACCTGAAAGTTAGTTTTGCAGTAATTTTAAGCAGGACTTAGAGTCACTGGGTGATGAAAATGGCATTGGCCGGTTTATTTTTGACCTTTTTGTTGATTTTCCCAAACGTCAGCATGGCTGGTACAATTGAAACATCGACTGTACATCAATTCCCAGGAGGTAATTATCCAACGTGCATAAGTTCGTCACACTGGAATGACCACAGAGAAAGAGCTCTGATTTGCATGGCTGAAAAAACGGAACCACTTGTGTCACTGGAATGGACAACCTTAATCAACAGTTCAACCATGGTGTCACTCTCCAACAACACAGAGGTCATCGAGGGTAAAGTGCAGAACTATCTCCGTCTCAACACGCTGCAGTTTTACTATGATAATTTGGTATTCACTTGCAGTATGACTAGTGAGGCTTACCCGGGAATCAGCAGAAACTGCAGTGCTACGCCAAATATCAAAACATCAAGCTGTAACCAGTCAACAAGCACTTTCCCCTCAGCAGAAGTAACTGTCCCTTCTACATATGATTCGATAAATCGATTCAATATGTCACAAAGTCGGATTCCTGCCTCACATCATTCGACCAAAAATCCAGGCACAGCTTCCTCGTCGCCAGTGAAAACAGTAAGACCCATTACTTTTCCGAACAATATTGTAACAACTTCTGCAATAGCAGGCACGAGCACTTTCGCCATCTTGATTCTCCTGATCACAGCCACTATTTGTCTCCTTTCAAGGAGGAAAGCAAAAAGGAGAGAAGATCGAGCAGCTTCCAGAGATATTCATTTCGGCATGTGCGCCATTGTTCCCGCGCCCGCAACCGAGGCCAGGTGTGAGGCGAATGTCTACACGGAAATAAGCCGTCGCGGGGACGGCAGAAGTGGCACCGTGCCTGCGACGCGAACGGCAGACATTGGGCGGAGTGGACCGCTACAGCCACCGGTCCCGTATGCAGTGGCTTCTGTGCTCAGCCTGCAGCAAACATCGGTGACAGAGTACGCCGTGCCCGATACGGCGTCATCGCGAGAGACAGGGTGTGACTCCCCCGCCTAGAAGTGAGGATAGAACCACGAATCAAGCGCAGCAAAGTTGGGTCGAGTGGGGCCGTGTTCGGCACGCTGCCGTCACAATCTGGAACTTCAGGCCTGCCAAACTTTTCGATTGACACAATTTTGGGTGTGTTCAAAACTTCCTTCCCGGATGACTCCCAAACAGCAATTGCCGGTTTCTGATTGAAGGTGATAGCTGCCGTGTTAAAACACTAAATGACAAGAAGGGAGGTTATTAATATTATAATAATTACATAATTGTCGAATTTTTACGTATACTGTGAAAATTGGCAAATGCCAAATGTGGACCAACGATTTTTATGGTATCATTTACCGGCCTGCACTAGTGAGCTGAATACGTGATTTCAATTTCAATTTCATCCACAAAAAAACCAACGTTATTTTGCAGTATGTGTCTGTGTGCTATGTCTATATTCTTGACATGTTTCATATACTCCTTGTAAATGAGAAGTTAATATGCTTTTTGCAAACCCTGTTCACGTGTTGCAGCTCAACATTTGGTAACCCGTTAAACCAACATACCAATAGGTTTTAATGACGTTGTAAGTGTACATACAGTCGCGTGGGACATTTTGCATGCCATGAACTGACTGGCAGATGTCTGTTGAAACAAATATTCTGACACCCGATAAGATTTCAATTGTTCAATCACGTTTTTTCTCACTTATTTTCCCAAGATGTTTCAGTATAGCTGCTCAGTAATCAATTTCACTGCTGACGAGATTTAACCGACAAGGATGACTATCAATGCATCAATTTCAAAGTTTGGCCTGCAAGGGTTTGCTTAGACGAAGTAATATCTAGGAAATACATGTAAAATTAGCATACAGATGAAGCGTGTTTCGATAGCTGGAAAGTTTGTCATAATTGTTCAATAAATCAGAAGTTTGTAGACCCGCTAGATATTGACACAAGTGCGGTACATAACGATTTTTTTAACTTATGAAAGTATTTCCACCGAAAAAAGCAAAACACAAAGCAGAAAGCCAACATACACTCATTATTAGCGGCTCATGGTATAGAGAGCCGCATGCCAACTCGCGTTTCTGATGTCAAATCCTTTCAAGCGAACAATTGGAAATTTACCGCGCAGGACAACAACTTTGATTGAGTGAGCAGGGAATTGAAGTAATCGAGGTCTGTGGTTGCCAACTTAATGGTAGCCATGGTTTCAAGAGCACGCATTTTTATCTCTCTCTCTCTCTCTTTTAAAATAATCACTCACATTAATCATTGGCTGTTTAAGCTGGAATAGAACCTCACAATGGCCTTCATGCCGAAAATTTGCTTTGCTGATTTGTTTACTCACGTCTGGATAATTAGAGGTCGCAAGCAAAACCGGCGAGTTGTAGTCATTTCCCAACCTTCAAAGGGACATTATTTCAGCTTATTTGACACTCATCTTTTCAAAGTGAAATTTCTCCCTGTAACTATGGTAACGGTCGTGCAAACATCCTGTCGAGTAAATAGTGGGTAATAAGCCTTTCATTTGGCGTTAACTCAATATATTTTCTTCTCATTAACATTTGTAAAAGGACTGCACTTGTCAACGTTGCTTCGCAACTCTCCAGCAACGAGTTTAATAGATTACTCCCTCCCAGCGCCTACCACATACCTTGTTCCTATATAGAATCTAGGCTATTGCCTCTAACGCAGCTCAGCAGCTTTCAAACGATTTAAACACCATTCATGGTATCAGTCGGAGTGTTAGTCCTGAAATACACGTCGCTTCACTGTTATAGAGAAAAAGCAGCATTTGAAGGAAACATGTTTTGGCAGTCAGTTGTTGCTTTCTTCGCGTGTGCGCTGTGCACTTGGCAGACATCTGCCGGTGATGCTTGTCTTAGGTCGGCGACCTTCAGGTTTACCGAGGACCACGCCCTGCTGGGTCACACGGTGGAGGAGATAGCGGGCGTCTCTGCCGTCATGTGCCTGGCTCTTTGCCTGAGCTGGGGCGGCCTTTGTCGCTCCATGAACTACAACCACACTGGTACGATCTGCCAGATGAACGGCGCGACGAAGGAAGTATGTACGGGCGGTTTTCAGTTGAAGCCCGGCGTCGCTTACCTCGATGTCAGCTCTGCGTTTGACATGAACTTACGGTGCCCTAAGGTATTGGTTGCTTGAGACGTTTACTCTTTTTTTAAAGATGTACTTCATATCTTTTTTTCACCCGACCCTCATGTTTACATCTCACTGAATTATTACTACTACAGAATTGCAGTTTAATAATTTAGAGACGATATTTCAATTTTCGTATATATTCACTATTTATGTTGCCAAGTTTCCTGTCACTCAAAAGTTCATGAAATCTTTTCCCAATATTTTTCCTGCTATCTCACAGTGTCCCTGTTGAAACAAGCAAGATAATTTCTTCTCTAGAGAATGTTTTATTGATACCAAGAATTGAGGATTGATGCCAAGGACAGTCTGCAGACTTGTGTGAACTTTGTAATGTCCATTGAGCTTATACACTTACTGAATTTAGAGGCTATAATTTGTTGTGAACTGCCGAAACTGTGTGACATGTATTAGTTTTGGTATTTAATATCTAATGAAATTGGGTTGTGTTAAATCACTATTCAACGATAACATTTTGCACGCTTTTCTGCAAAAATCATGAAGATGAAGAAACATTTATGATTGACAGCCGATTTGTTTAATTTTGAGACTTTCAAAGTATTAGAGTACACCAGTTCACGGACACCCTCGACCAGCACATGGACACAGCAACTCGACTCGCAGGGGTCTGAGGTCACCACTATGGAGCTAGCAACAGTTAAACAGGAGCCAAACGTTGAGCCGGGACCTACTACCCAAGATCAAGACTCTAACCGAGGACCTACTACCCAATATCAAGAGTCTAAACAGGGAACTCCTACCCAAGAACAAAACTCTCAACCGGAGCCTTCTACCCAAGGTCAAGACTCTAATCGAGGACCTACTACCCAAAGCCAACACTCCAAACAAGAAACTCCTACTCAAGAACAAGGCTCTCTACTGGGACCTACCACCCAAGATCAAGACTCTAATCGAGGACCTACTACCCAAGGCCAAGACTCTAAACAGGGAACTCCTACCCAAGAACAAGACTCTCAACCGGAGCCTACTGCCCAAGGTCAAGACTCTAATCGAGGACCTACTACCCAAAGCCAAGACTCCAAACAAGAAACTCCTACTCAAGAACAAGGCTCTCTACTGGGACCTACCACCCAAGATCAAGACTCTAACCGAGGACCTACTACCCAAGACCAAGACTCTAAACAGGAAACTTCTACCCAAGAACAAGACGTTGAATTGGAGGTCACTACTCAGCAGGAACCAGACATAGAAATGACAACATCGGTGCCTGCGGGTAAGAACTTTCCTTCTCTTTAATTTGAAAACTTATTCCTAAACCGTTCTCTTCTTGTGCAGTGTCTCACAACCTCGTCCCCGCCTCACCACCAGCACGACCTCTACCCAACCATCTGTCCAATTGTGCAATTGTGTATGGGCAAGTCTCTTGCTCCGAAGTGTGTGTGTTTGTTTGGGAAGGGGAATCAAACACTCAGTGGTATGAAAACCACCCAAAGTGGGGGGGACATTCCGAGGCCACCCATACCTCCAATCATCCTGGTGGTCCTCATTGTAGCATTGTATCTGTCTTATTCTTCGTCTGGTGTTATCGCAACCTATAACAAAAGATTCTACTAGACCCTATTGAGCACCCTTTTACTGTAAATTTTTAATGTCCAGGCTGTAACGTGAACACCGAGGCACCGATGGGGATGGCAAGTGGTCTGATAGCAGATAACAAGATCACCGCATCCAGTGATGATATACCACCAAGGTTGAGCCGAATCAACCAATCCGGTAAGTGAACTGGCATTAACAAATTAATTAAGCAACATAGTCAGCAAAGGAATTTTGGAGCGAATGGATCTTCCTGGGAAGGAAAAGCAAAGCGAGTGGTCGTGAAAAATTTGTTAAATGGGACGCCATCTCGAATGCAATGAACAAACTCCTGAACACTGTTCCCAACAAGGTAAGATGTGATTTTTTTCCACTCGATATTGCTGCTGTTTATGATTTGCACAAACATTTGGGAAACCTCAGGAACGAGGAATACCCCCCATCTTTTGCCCGATCGTGGACGTTTGACTATTGCATACGACGCAGAAATGCTGATTACCTCTACACTGTCTGTGCCATTTCTTTCCCTGTATAGTGAACGTAACTACCTGTTGGCAAAGTAGTGCGTGTTTTCACCCTCGAGCCCACCCACTTGCAGACTCAAATGCACGCCTTTGATTTATGACTGATAGCAAACCTCCGTCAATAGACCCTGCTCACATGATTGCCATTTATAATCTTATTCCCCAAATCTGTTATATATATTGCAAGCTGTTGATAAGAAAGGTACCAGACTGTTTTCAATTTCAAACTTTCCTTTCAATAATTTTCAGAGTCTGGCAAGGTATATTTCTGTTTGTTCAATCATGAATTTAAATTATTTTCAGAGTGTATATATGCAAATTTGTCATGAAATTTCATTTTATCCCTTTCATTTCTAGTCAGAACATTCCAAGTGCAGGGTTACCCTCGCTTTTAAATTCAATATGGCGGCGCCGTGAATAAGGTCTTTGTCCGGCCGTAATACCCAATTCCAAATAGACCTGAGTAGGGTCTTCTTCAAACTCCTCAAACTATCGCGAAAATTTCTAGTAGAGAGTTAATTCATACAGGCTTCCAAATGAAAACGAAAATGGAATTTAATGCTCCTCGCTTCACAACTCAATCCCTCGACTTGTTTGATACCTTTTTTTCCTCAGGCTGGTGTGCTTCGTTTGGCGACCGAGACAGATGGGTTCAGGTTGACTTCGGAAGCAGTGTTTCCCTGACAGGAGTAAAGTCTTGGGGCGTAGAGTATTCAGAGGTCCAAACCTACCAGGTATTATTTGGCAACGATAACATCGCCTGGACTGAAGTGCGAAACGGGGCCGGCCCTGACTCTAAAACAACCGTAAGTGAACACGATGCGCCTGTTGTCATGTGGTATACCGTCACGCAGTATTGTGTTAGGTGCATGTTAATGACTTGGCCACGCAAACGAACCATCACAATGTGCCCTCTGCCTGCAAGACGGGTTGCACTATTGCATAGAATCCAACGATGAACAATCTAGCATTTAAACCAAGACAGAGGTATACTTGAACTCGAGCTATCAATACAGAGCTTAAGCACCTTGTCAATTCAAGAGAAGATCATTTGGGCTGTACATCGTTCAAACCAAATTTACGAGTATCCCCTTGCAGATACCAAGTGGCTTTCATTGAGCCAACCATGGGCGTAAGTCCCAGGGTGTGTGTATATATATTCCCCTCTTTTTGAGGGGAGAGGGCTATCGTATCCCCTTTTTGGGTTGAACCAAAAATAAAAGCAGATTGTGAAGAATCTTTCGGACATCTAGAAAACTACTAAAATGTACTCAATATCACTCGACCAAAGTGAAGCAATTTCAAAAGCCATAAATATGCAATTCTGGATATATATACCACAGCGTCACCCCCCCACCCTTTTCTCAACTTTCATGGCCGGGTGAGTCATATCCCCCACCTTTCCCCGTCCTCATCCCTCCTCAATTTCCGCCATACGCCACTGGAGCCAACAACCTACAAAGTGATTGGAATCTAATGGGTTGAACCATAATGGATATTTCTGTTTTAAGACATATTTATTTGCTGATGCTAATCTCTCTATTTTGAATAATATCCCAAAGCCGGACGAGCTAGAATTGGCACTGGAGGTTTAGAGAGTATAGTGCTTGGCATTTCCCCACATTTTTATTTTTACTTATTTTTCTGAAGTCCCTTTGGCGCAAAGCACTGTTTTCCACAAGGGGAGGGAAGGAACTCTTTCAAATCGTCGCTCACTTGCCACAGTAAAAGAAGTCACGTGTCTTTCCTTTTGGCAGTTCCCCGGTCAACCATATGAAGAGGGAATAACGACCTCCCACTTTCCGACGGCTGTTCACACAAGGTACATCCGCATTCGTCTGGTGGAGTTGGCCGGCAGCATGGCTTGCTTCCGATTTGAACTGCTCGGATGTCGCTCAGATTCCCCTTCAAATAAATCAAAATAAAAATCTCTTTCGTTTTTTTTCTGTTAATTGCTAATTGCACCATGAATGTTGAGTGCGAATTGTAAGTGGAATTGTAGAATTGTCATGTAGTACATGAAAATTTGATTGTAATTTGCAACTTACAAGATGATAAACACGTTTTCGTGTGAAAACTGCATATCGTCGTCCCAACGTTTTGTTCATATCGAAAGGAATCTGTTAAAGAGTAAAAAGTAAAAACAAAAGTTGTGATGAAACTGCAGTTTTGAAATCAGCAAATCCAGTTCAATTGTGTGTAAGATCATGGGAACACTTTTCAGTGTTTAAACTATTACAAGAGTGCCGGACTTTCATTCCAGACCTTTGTCGACCACTCTCAGTTTGCATAAAGCTTGTATGGGCAACCAAAGTTTGCGGAAAAAATCGACCTTTGGCTCATATTCATTCAAATGTACATTTGTCTCATTAATTTTAAAGTGTTTTTTTCATGATTCAAGGGTGTGTAAGGCTGATGTCATGTAATTATAGAAGTAATTAAGTCTTTCATTTATAAATACTATGTTTTAGCTTAAAGAATGTTCGAAGACAGCCTGCGTGCCATGTCTGGCTTGTTCTGGAATGAAAAAAGCGGTCTAAAACATTTCAAATCAACGTAACATAGCCAGAAGCACTGGTGGCGGACGTGAGCCAGGGGCCGGTGGCCAGGGGCCAGAGAGGGGGAGGGTAATAGTAGCCCCCTACTTTTTGACTGGGAGCCTGCTCCCCCCCCACCCCACTTTTTTCAGGCCCTATAATTGGGTGGGGCTTAATGGATCAGCCTATAAATGGCTAACGCCTAATAGCCCCCCTTTGAAAATCGTTGCGCCGCCAGTGACTAAACGATTTACAGTATACTGTCAGCCCGTGTACGAAAGGACTGCCCTGCAGGGTTGACATTTTTGCATGAACCAACGCCCGACTTAAGAGTAGCATTATGAGTGCGAACTTGATGTCGAAACGCAGAGCCGAATTCGGTGTGGAACACTGCCCTCAACGTCCACATTGGTGTCACCAAAAGATTTGGATTTCTCGCCGCGCCCTGTGAAAGCCATCGATGATGTGTGCACTGCATAACCAAAGGTTTCATATACCAAATTGTCACACACACAGATTCATATGCTTGTTGAATGTCTGCTTTGCAATGTTGTATTATAATATTACCACAGTAGTTCACCACGGGGAAAATAGAATCATATCGTGACAGATTCAATTAGTAAATGCATTTTTGAAACATACCGGGTAGATTTCTTATTTTAAATAAAGAATGTCTGGATAGAAGGATTCCTTGTCTTCGTGGAGCTGTGGTTGTAATACAGGCTGTAAAATGCCATCACAGTATCACTGCTAAACAAAGGAAAATCATTTCAAGTCTGTTAATATTATTTTATACCGCGTTTGAAATCTGAATCGGGACCATTTATTCTGACTTATCGGTGAAATTCAGTGAGTAAAACAGAACCGAAACGAACTGAACAGGAACGAACCGACCGAAACGAACAAAACGTTGCTAGGGAATAAAAGTACTTGTAAAATATCTGAAAGATTCGGACCGTGTAAAGGGTCACTCTATGGGAATTTCATAGAATTATACACACAATCACACTGTAAGTAAAAACAGGTGTATTTAGTGTCCCCATTAAAATTCGTCGTTTGCTTGTAGAACATGGAGACACATTGATATAGCTTTCAGTTTTGAAGATAAATATACTTGGAGAATAAATGGTATTGGACAGTCATTAATTTACTCTGAGACTTCTTGATACTGAAATTTTTTTAAAGCAATCGCGACTAACTATCGCAACTGTTTCAACTGTTTTTAAATATTCCAACTGTTCTTCACGGCTGGCCTGGTTTCTCAACGCCCTGGACCAATTTCATGTATTTCTGTTGGCTGTGGCTGATCGTTGTACATACGATTTACCACTTAATCGACCAAGCTTTAGATCAAGTCCCTTACAAGTTGGAAAAAAATGGATACGAAAAGTCATGAGGCAAACATAAATGTTCTGTATACCCGCAAGTGTTGGGTCATGCAAAGGTCCTTCCCACGCTTGATGCAATTCCCCGTGCATTTGGCATGGAGGCTCGACATGCTTAACAAGAAGCACAAACGATGTAAGAGGACATTTCAATGGCCGTCCTGTGCTTTGGGCGTGCGATCAAGATCCACTAAACCCCACTTCTATTGTGAAAACTACTGAACTGTGTTTTACATTGTAAAATCCCCTGGGCTGTAACTGCTGGCAGGACAGCATAGATGACCGAAACAGCACAACCATACGTCGTCTGATCGGGTCCAAGATTCACCCTTGTAATGACAAAGAGCGTCTTTACAACCGTGCCGTGTTTTAAAAAAAATCAGTGTGGCACCGCAAAGTTATTTGGGGGTGGTTGAAATCCGCCCTCCCCCTGCTGTGAGATGGGCCAAAATAAGCTGGCTCCTTGAGGGTTTAACCACCTCCATGGTTAAAAGTTTCTCACCATTTTGTCGACCAAGGTTTAGACATACCGACATCTACCTTGGGGAAAATAAATTAAGTCCCTAAAGTTATAAAAAAATAGCCCTGAACTATGACGTTCAAAGTTAAAATTTATTCCCGGTGTACAGATATCTCTATTCCTAATAGAGATATCTCTATCAGGAATAGAGATATCTCTATTAAAAATAAACGTATCTCTATACGCGGATTAAATTCTAATTTTGCACGCCATACTGAATAGCACAATAGACGACTCTGCAACTTAATGGAATTGAGCACCAGTAGTGTCGCCCTACTGAAGCACCACTTCTTTTCCTTTATGGGGCAACATTTTGAAAAGGTCCACACTTATGCGTAGCTCTATTAAACTCTGTTGTCCCAACCCACAAAAATGACATAAATTCTGCCCCTCGACCTAAAATGAAGGGTAACAACAAGGGAAACACTCAGCTCATTTAAGGAGAAACCACAAAAAAGTAGAAATCTTTCCCTTTTGAGTCGTTTTCCAGACGCAATCGCGTCCTCCCCTCTACTATTGCCCATTGTACAAGAGAACGAAACATTTTTACTAATGCTTTTAGCCACATGAAGCAAACTATGGGACAGAGAGAATCCCCCCTGCCTTTGTGTTGGTCATTGTTATACTGGTATCTCAGGAATTCTTCTCAGACATCAAGGGGAAGTGACAATAGGCTGGAGTGTGTATAGGGATTGGACTTGTTGGGGGAGGTACCCCTCTGTCCCATTTCGTGCCTGGTATGCTTCTAGCCGTCATAAATTCAATCCATTGTCCACCATTGGCTAGCTGTATAGTGTAGTGTAGTGTACACTAGCTACACACGTCAAAGCTTTCTTCTGATCCAAGCCGTTAATTGTACAACCGTCTTCGGCTCGGTGCACAACTTTTTTTTCCACGTAAACGGTCATGCATTTCAACTTGCACACAGAGACGTTTAGTCTGCACCATTAATGAATCACGGGTGCTCACACCGTCTTTCTTACTTCACAAGTCCGGAGGGATTTAATCAAATGGAAGTTGGTTGCGGAAATATGTTCGATTCAGCAAGTTATCAAATGCTGTCGATGTGACTACACGGAGTTCGGGACATTTTACATCACCGACAAGAAATTTGGTAAGAGGCTAATTTGGGAACCACACTTCACTCGCTCTTCGAGTAACAGTAAAATCACGTTTACAACGTTGGAATTACATACTCATCGAAAACCCTCGGCCACTATAGGAATTCATTTCGTTTGGAAAATACATGCATTTAGAATATCATCTAGGAACTATTAATAGGTAAGTTGCTAAAACTATCAATATGTTCGGTAAAGTTAGCAATAAGTTATTTTAAAAACACAAGACAAGTGATGAATTAAGTTATACGTTGTAATAATTCTTTGTAAATAACCGCGATTCCCATCAAGTCAATTTAGTCTGTCCCTTTTTTTATAGAATGTACAATTTACTGTATGATTCTTTAGAATTATCGACATTTTCCGGATAGGGTGACGTTTTGCGAGTAATAGTAAGCATGCCAACACGTGTAGGGTCAGGCAAAGGGCGCCCACGTCGAAGCCTCCCCTGTACAAACGTTCCACATGAGTCATTTCGATATTTTAACAGGGCAAGGTCATCTGAGAACAGAACTCGCGTTCACAGTCGCGCTGATTGGGCAAATTTCACAGGCGTTAATGCTCAGTGTTCCCGATTGACCTCGGACTTGCTTCATTTTGCGCATGCGCTACGGAAAAATGAGTCAACTTGGTTCATGGCTGGCCTACTTTCAGAAGTAAGGATTATACCTTCTTTCTGTTTCAGCCTCCCATATGCATGAAGGCAATTTTAACAGGAAAAAAATGCATATAGGGGAAATCCCCGTAGCCGTACCGAACCTTCGGCTTACGTTTACAGGGCAAGTTGAGCTGCACTTTCACGTGCAATAATCTTAAGGGTTATGTTTCCGTATGCAAGAAGTGTGTTACCTACGTTGTCGTGACAGTTGAAAGACACGGACTACGTAATGAAGGAAGTGGAATCGACAAGTTAGCGTTTTCCCTGGAACTGTGGGGAAGGATAATGGCCAGAACAAATTTGGTGTATCTTTTGCTCGTCACAACAGCGCTCTTCACAGCAGAGGCTGCGAGAAACTCAGCGAGAATCACAGCTCCAGGCAGTGTGACCGTTCGGAGAGGAGAGCCACTGCTGTTGTCATGTAATGTAACATTTCAGACTGTTGATGTGAGGACGGTTAGGTGGGAACGAATGCAAAAAGACGCAAGTAGGACTCCAGCGGTCTACGGTGAGATTGATGTTTCGGGAGGCTGCGTGTTGCTTACTGCAAACCTGTCATGTATGGCTGTGAACACGACTGACAACCGTGGCATCGTGCGATATGAAAGAGGCACAAGTAACAACGCTTGGTTGACACTCACAATTAGTGAAAGTCAACTCGAAGACAGCACGGATTTCCAGTGTGTATTTCATGTAAATGGAAGCAGAAATGAGGCAAACATACAGGTGACTGTCAACTACTTCCCAAATACATCTTATCCTGTCTGTTTCGTGTCATCGTATCTAACATATCCAACCCCGTCAATTCTTACGTGCTTGTCTGAGACAGCTCGACCGAATATTTCCCTTCAGTGGACGACGTCGGTTGATGCACCAGACATTCCCCTCGAAGGGAGGGTGGAAACTGCTGGTGGGCAAGTTGTAAGTAAGTTGCATCTTAACTCGTCGTGGACCTACAAGAGCTTCACTTGTCACTTGACGAGCGGGGCGTTTCCCAATATGGAAAGGCAGTGCTCCGTGGATATTGGACCGGTATTAGCATCGACCATCGATTCTTCATCGGCAACAATCCAGGACCGCCAGCCTATCAGCACGGATGCACTTAGGCCGACTGTTTATCCCACGAGCTCAAACAAACCAGACACAAAGTCTCGTTTATCCTCTACTCTGATAATTGTAGTGTCGGCAGGTGTCGTCAGTGTTATCATCATTCTTCTTGCCATCATTGTATGCCTGGTGTCGAAGAGGAGGAAATCAAGGAGTTCGGAACAGGGAAAGACGACCCTTCAGTTGTCCATTCCTGCCTTGGCAGGCGACGATGCTGGAGGCCACATCTACCACACGATCGACGGCCCGTCTACGAATGGTGGAGGGGAAGACAGAGACGCCAGCCAAATTCGGGACTTCAGACCGACAGGTCTACCGCTATCTGCCACATCCAGTTCTGCCACCGCGTCCAAACTGTTACCATCGTATGCAGTCCTTGATCCTGACAAGCCAGTGTATGCTGCTGTCCAGAAGAAGGCTGCCTCATCACATGATGCCAGAAGAAACCCAAACGGTGAATATATCTGTCGGGAAATGTCGGTTTGACGAGTTAACTCTTTAGGTCCTGACAGCTGTAGCTCTGGACTCTGGACTGTTTTATAACTTACATGACAGAACTCCAATGTTGGCGACCAAGAGCCTGCATGCTGGTGTCTGCATCCAAGAATGAAAGATTTGAGAGACTTATCAAAATCGAATGGTTTGGCACATATCAAGATGCACCTGGAATAACTGTTGTGTTGCTCCATCTTTTTGACTTGCCACACAAGTTATAGGTTTTAATCCTGAACCCAAAGCAATGATTCCGTAGTTAACGAATAGCCGCATCACTAGGGTGCCATTTTGGGGTTAGACAGTGACCCGGTATTGTGAAGGGCGCACTGAAAAGCTTTGACCATGACTTTATGTAGCACAAAGCTATATTTTTAATATAGAATTTTAAGCCAAGGGAACAAGGGGCAAAGGCATCCAGGGGCGTGTAAAGCATCCTCTCCCGACAGTTAACTCACTATTGACATACATTCCTCCTTCCCTTTTACAGATATGAACAGATCGTGCCAGGAAAACCCGCATGCCGTAGGAGAGGCCTCTTCCGAAGCAGTAAACTTTCATACGGTGGACGGGTTGGAGCACCGGCTTGACGGTAGTAGCGAAAACGGAGAGTGCACCACAGACTTCGTGGACAACATCTTGGACGTTTCTTCGCCGGATGATGCACTAGGACATGAGTAAGGGTCTGATATAGCAAGGTCAAAGGTCAAATTCTATTTTCGGCCATTTGACTTAGCTGCTGGAAGTTGGGTGAGATTTTTTCGTACCCTTTTCCCATTCATAAAACTACGAAAGTATCTAGGATTACAAAGAAATACATTTTATTAGTTACAATATACTCGTTGTAAATAATTGCTGTGGTTCTTTACTGAGAACATTTTCCTCAAATGTTTCCTTGAAAACTTTGGCTTTAATTCTAAGCTATAGAGCATAAATTTTAGACATCTCTGTTCATCAAACATATAGCAACAACATTATTTAGATGTATTCAGAATAGACACTGAAACTATTTTTTCAAGGTTTATGATATTACAGTTGGAACTAAGGAAATTTTGAACAAAACCTCCAGTGTTGAATATCGTTTGTGAATAGTTTGGTGATACTCGTGTTGAAAGTGCTGTAGTGAGACGTTGGAAACATTATCGGGCAAGGTTGCTCTTTGGAGTGCACATTGCACAAATGACATTGAGAAAAGAACAGTCTCATTTCTCGCCAACACATTTAAGGGAAATAGTAAGAATGAGAGTTGCTCTGTCATGTCGAACCCATCTCCGTGGAAGGACAGTCGGAATTTGATATCCTGTCGGTCATTTCGGAGTTTGTTCTTTCACTCGTGATACGACACTTCTTCTCGGGCGTCTTGACCACCTTAAATGTGCTTCATGGAGAAAGAATATAAAAAAAGGAAAAAAGTTAAGGCGTGAATTTTCAGTGGTGCATGTACTACTTCCCTGACGCATTCCCGCATCGGGTTGGCAGTGTCGTTTCCCCAGCCCAATAGTTTCCGGATCTGTCACATTTTCCACTCCGTCCGTATTTTTCCCCGTTATTGTTTTCCAAGTCTTAAAGTCTTGAATTTCCTGTTCATCAGGTTACTGGGCAAACGAATGTTAACTGATAGGTGAAACCAAAAAACCTGGCTAAATGTCAAAGTTTATTGGATCTATTGATAAATATACAACGGGCCGAATTCAAACATAAATCAGGAAACAAAACTCGCAAACTTTGACGACAACTTCACGGAGATGCGTAAAATCATTTTCCTTGAATATGCTTGTGTGCTAAACATCAGCTGGCAGGTTTGACTTGATATGAAAGAACAACAAACTGGAACAAATTGCCACTCTCTGGGCAAGTACCTCGTGCGGTACCAGATCCAACTATCACCGCCATTAATATACGAGACTTTTTCAGCACGGTGCTAACATTTGAAACCTGGACTTGTCGTATGGTGTGACCATGATACATGTGCCAAGCTACCAAGCCAGGCTCATCGTCGGTAATGCATCACTCTATACCCAGCAAGAAATGAGACCGAGGGGTACCCCCCCCACATGTCCAATCCCTATACACATTCCAGACTATTGTTACTTAACACACCCCCCCAAGATGTCCGAAAGGAATTCCCCAGATTCCTGCGAGACAACGACCAACACAAAGCAGGGGGGTTCTCTCCGTCTCATAGTTGCTGCATATGCATCACTCAGTGCAAACCAGCTCAACCTACTTTCCCTTTTGTGCCTGCGATCGCACCTCTTGCCTCTAATGCTGTTGCGTAGTTCAAATGCTATTCTAAGATATTACCAGCAAGCTTCGTAAGGTGCCATTTTGCTGTATAAGTTTCTTTTCCTTTTTGGTTGGTGGATGGGGAAAGTACACTGAATTTTTTTTAATAAAAAATCTTAAGTATGAAGTGCCCATTGTTTGTTTACTCCAAGAATGTCACACGGACATACATCACATTGTCATGGATTACATGCACATTGGAGCATGCCATGCACTGCACAGAGACATCACATGGAATGCGGCGTCCTATTGAACGCTGGTGATAATTTACATAATAATCTTTTGTACCAGACATCTTTCTAAACAGATGTACCCAATTTTTTCTCACTACCGTTGAAGGTTTATTGAGGGCTAGGGGGTCTTTTGTCGCTTCTCTTCTGTATTCTAGATGTATTTTGCTCCAAAAGGCATAGCCATGCCTGTGGTTTCTAAATTCCAGAAATGGCAAGCAGATCACAATAAACTTTCAACACCGTGAAAATGCAGTTTTACCATTAAATCACCGTGAAAAATCAGCTTGGGAGCGGATTAGCTCACAGCAGTTTCACGGCCTTTTCACGCCAACATCTTGGTAGCTGGTGGTCCTATTGTTATTCATAACGTACACCGATCCAGCTTCCCACTGTGGAAGGTGTGAAAGCAGCGGATTAACTGTCGAAGCGTAATAAAAGATTAGTGTGATAGACAGCCAGGAATTAGCGCAGCAGTTACCAACAAAAAGAGCGATTTTCAAGATGTATTTTTTTGCGTTGGGGAGATGTTAATTATATATAACAAGAGCGATTGAATACCCCTGTTTAGGTCTGGAGTGTAAACTCCTCGCTTATCACGAACTCAACGGACCGTACTGTAGCAAGATCCACTGTCGCGTCAGCCCTTGACACTCATGCCTCATGCGCGCTCAATCTTAACGATGCTCTGCTGGCACGGGGCCACTAAAAAATTCATTGAGCCACTGCATTCTCCAAAATCAATGGCCCAAGCGGCAGTGGTCATTTGAGGAACACTGCCACATTTTCAGAAATTTCCTCACATTTAATGACTCGTGTTTTAAATCACCGGTGCAGCACTTTCAAGTTCACGGTATAATTCCACAGCCTGAACAGTTGTGATTGCCTGCTTCATGTACGAGGCTCATGTGCTACATGTAAACACGTAGCTAGCGCGCAGCGCGACTGTTCATTGCACGGTCGACAGTCCCTCTCTAACGCCACAGTCGTCGACTGTGGCGTTAGAGAGGGACACCCTGGTTGAACTGATCATGGCTGTCCACTCCAGAGTGACCACTGGCTGACCTTTTGTCCGAGATGCACGTCAATGCAGAGTGTTGCCTTGTGGCTTCAGAAAGCTTTGCGTTACAAGTTGGGTAGGTTTTGTGAGGGAGATAGTTGACTGTCACGGATACGGTGTCACTACGGTGAAACTCGATTCCACGCACTCTTAGCAATATTGCGCAAACAAATTCTGTATTATCTACTAAAGTGCTGTCGGTAATTTTCAGTGTCATTTTAGCCTCGTTACGCAGTCTCTGAAATCGTACGGTCCCTCTATTGTCCACGGTATTCTTGACAGAACAAGGCGAATTCACTGTGTCATAGCATCTTGAAACATCAATTTCACCATAAATCTTGTCCAGATTCGGCTTTCTGTACCATTGGGCCGCTTGTGCGCGTTCCTCTGACTCAAATCTGACATTGCATGCCAACTCCAACTTCTCACCTTTTCTCAGAATCACCGCGTTGGAGGTGGGCCAAATCGTTAGGGAATTTGCCAAACTTATCAAAGCATTAAGCAGACAGAAGACAGAGGTGACTTGAAAAGCCATATTCTCAATCTATGTTCTCACTAAAAATGAATGGAAAAATAATCTGAAATCTTGGATCAATTAGTTAATCAAACTTGCTTCAGGAAAGCGCTTTGCCCAAATATATACCAAACAAACACATATATACATTACGGGGGGCATATATAGGTGTTCATATTTAGTAACACTTGTAACGAAGGTCTTATGTAAACAGTTAAGGTTTTCGTTTTATTTATTTTTTCTTTTGATTCGCTTGCGAGTGTTTTCTTTAAAGAACCACTCTGGTTGTCACTCATCTTTGGAGTCAGTACAAAGTATTTTGCTTTCGTTTTAAATCGGCAAATCATACATGAAAACTTCCCTTTTGAAATTAAGACCCGCCCTTAAAAAAATCAATATTATATGAGGTCGGCCCTGCTGTTGTTTCCGGGGGAGGTTTGCCAGTAAAAAAAGGAAGATATAAAAGGCCCATTTAAGATGGTAATCAAGGCAAGCAACTAGAGGCACTTGCCTCATTCTGCTCTGAATTAGTTGATTTGTTCAAACAATATAACAAGCAAAGATTAAAAAACCTAAAATGAACAGACACATAAACACATAAGATGCTTTTTCAAAGTTGGTGTATCGTATTGACCCAGCAAAGAGCACAACACAAAGAGTCTCACAAAGATGACAAACATGCTCTGCGAAAAGTGAGGAAGATGGGAGACTGAAGATGTAACCTTTGACACTTTGATGAGCTTGTAATATTTTTCGTAAGGTTCAGTGCAATGGCAAGAAGGACGTTGTCAAACCTTTCTGACCTCCCCGGCAACCCGGCGCCCTTCCCACATTGTAAAAACGCCTTTGCCCAACCTGGGTTACCAGGTTGAACCGTACAAATAACAACTTCAACAAACGCTGGGTAAAATTATGAGACAAGTTTGCCAACATATCAGGAGAGAATCAACGCAATCTGTTTGCCCAACAGTAAGGCGATTCAGCTGGTATCCCGCGCTAGGAAGAAAGTTTGTACAATTGCTTGCCATTATATATAAATATATATAGGTTATTAATTTTAGCTGCAACACCAAATTGCGTACCACCGCCATACATTTAACTTAATTTTCTTTTCCAAAAAGAGATTTGAACTTTATACACGAAAATGTAGCCTGGTTTAAAGGCAGTTTATATACACTGTAAAAATTGCACGCACTTCGTGCACTTGCATGTTCATGTGACTTAGTACTTATTGCACTTGAGGCGATTAAGTGAGAACATGCGGACAGCTGACTCATGTGAGGTGAAAGTAAACATTTCAACCAAAACACTTCAAATGCTTGAAGCATACTTTTAGTGCCTGAAGTGCATTTGATCTCATCTCATGCACCTGTTTTTGCGCACCAATATAAACTAAGTGCACGTGAATCGTTCAAGTGGCAATCTATTGACACCTGAGGTTCATTCAATGGCACCTAACATGCTTGAATCACACTTTTAGGTACCTGAAGTGCATTTGACCTCACCTCATGCACCTGCATTAGGCCACCAACATAAACTCATTGCACCTCAATCGTTCAAGTGGCAATATATTGACACCTGAGGTTCATTCAATGGCACCTAACGTGCTTGAAGCACATTTTTGGTTACCTGAAGTGCATTTGATCTAATCTCATGCACCTGTATTTGCGCACCAATATAAACTTGCTGCACCTGAATCGTTCAAGTGGCAATATGTTGACACCTGAGGTTTATTCAATGGCACCTAACGTGCTTGAAGCACTCTTGTAGGTACCAGAAGTGCATTTGATCTCATCTCATGCACCTGTATTTGCGCACCAATATAAACTAAGTGCACGTGAATCGTTCAAGTGGCAATCTATTGACACCTGAGGTTCATTCAATGGCACCTAACATGCTTGAATCACACTTTTAGGTACCTGAAGTGCATTTGACCTCACCTCATGCACCTGCATTTGGGCACCAACATAAACTCACTGCACCTCAATCGTTCAAGTGGCAATATATTGACACCTGAGGTTCATTCAATGGCACCTAACGTGCTTGAAGCACATTTTTAGTTACCTGAAGTGCATTTGATCTAATCTCATGCACCTGTATTTGCGCACCAATATAAACTTGCTGCACCTGAATCGTTCAAGTGGCAATATGTTGACACCTGAGGTTTATTCAATGGCACCTAACGTGCTTGAAGCACATTTTTGGTTACCTGAAGTGCATTTGATCTAATCTCATGCACCTGTATTTGCGCACCAATATAAACTTGCTGCACCTGAATCGTTCAAGTGGCAATATGTTGACACCTGAGGTTCATTCAATGGCACATAACATGCTTGAAGCACTCTTGTAGGTACCAGAAGTGCACCAGTATAAACTCGCTGCACCTGAAAAGTAGCAATTGACACATGATGGGATTCATATGCTTGAAGCACTGCAGCACCAACGTACTTGAAGCATATTAGTTACCTGTAGTGAATTTGATCTAACATGAGGCACCAGTATATGTTCATACATGTACGTAATGCGTAGGCCTACCTGGTAAACAGAATATGTTTTATAACTCGACGTGCCGACGTCCCTGCCTGTGGCTTTGGCTTTGCATGTGTTGGAAACAATAGGATTTAGAACCTTAAGTGAATATGCCACCCATACATCCACGATGCTCTTAAATTGTCTAAGTAATAAGACAAGGTACGTGATACTTAACAGCTACAAGACTTGGTTTACTGCACATGAAGCAGTGGTTCGATGCCTGTAGCTATAGTGAGTCTGCTCTTACCTAATGGGGCACGTATTTCCAGCTCTTGAATGGTTAATTATGCACCGGAATTGATAAAGAATAATATTGTGCAAGTAACACTACATATTTCTCCACTGCGGCGATCGCGGCCTGTGAACCCTAATTTATTAGCCCACCGAAGAAAAGCTGAGCTGTATTTTGGCAAGCCATCTTCATTATGAGCAGCGATTAGCCCAAGCCTAACCTCGGCAGCAGGGCACATCATCAAAGGCTAAAGTGGGGGAATTTCATCACCTGAGACGCCTGATGTATCACTTGCCGCCCTTTTGATCACGTGACAGGAAACACTTCGCGTATTAATTTATACTTTTTTCCCCTTTTATTAGTACTTTCTAGTCCAGTATTTTTGTAAAAATCCATCTTGCATTGGTCATGTGAAGGAGGCTCTAGACTGTTCGTTTCTTTTGCCAAGTAACAAAATGCCGTTTTGTATTTCAAGAGTATAGCCTTTAACCGGATTATTTTTCCTGCCGTGTATGAAAAACAGTCCTGGCATAAAATATGACACAGGTACGCGGGCGCGTATGTACACGTACGTACATGTACGTTATAGCATACTACATGCACCGGCGGCCGTTTGTATGTTGTTGACACGATTGCATCATGGCGTCGTTGATCGGAGAACTGAAGACGAAGACAACAGAAGAATTGTGTGCTTTCCGTCGGGAACAGGACATGTCCGATGATGTCATCGAGAAATTTGAGAGTAAGTATTCAAGCAGTTTGCATTAGTTTCAACTGTTTCTTACTGTGGGAGAAACAGATTTTACTTGCTGGGATTCACTGTGACCCTAACGTTAGGTCTTATGACCGATCCCAAGGCTGTTTACCCGTGCACGGCCGCACGTATGCAAAGGCCATGCAGGAAAAGAATGGAACTTTTCCCATGTATAGGCCTAGCCTAGATCAGATGTCGGTAGGTATGAGCCCAAACGTTAGTCAAACACCTTCTGTCGAAGTATAAACGACATGGGACGTTTATAAACAAGTATATGTAGGCTAGGTTGCCCAGGGTGAGGCCCCCTCCATTGTATGTGGCCACCGCTGTAGAAAGTGGGTTTTTTTTGGGGGGGGGCTTATAATTGTTTCCTGTAACAACTTATTCATTATAGATCCCGCGCTGAATTTCTCAGGAAGCTGTTCAAATACAGAGTGGCACAGAATGAAATAGGACAGCTATTATTACAAGATTACATTTGTAATTTTGTGAGCCATCCCCCTTTATTTTAGTGTTCCATTTCCTTTTAAGTTCCTCAAAATTCTCTGCATATGTTCATTGTCATTACGCACGCATTTTCCTTGACAAGCAGGGGGATTTCAAACAGAAGGAACTGGAAAAGTCTAGATTTTTTCTTGCAATCTAAATTTTCCTCCGATTTCATGATTTAAAGCCACTTGATATTTGTTACATGAAATACAGATCTTTACAGATCTTTAGATTAAATCTAAATCAAGTGCGACAGTTTCTCTTTTGAGTAAACTGTTTTATACCTATGATTAACAACACAATTTGCATAGGATGGAAAAAATCCCACACCTTCTTGTTCCATAGTTGAGGAAGCAATATGGGTGTCTATACAGGTGTTTGTTTGCTGAAACCAAAGTGGCTGTGCTGACAACAGTGGACAGTAAAAAAGTTCCCTGTAAACTGCCTGACAATCCAAATGCACATTTCATAAATTAATTTTCTTGGTAATAACGCAGGTTGGTGAGAAAATTGACAACACACAAAATTCCCCGACCCTCGTGATCAGCATGGACGACAAGGTACCAACTGGAGCACACGTTGTCAGCTTTCAAAGAACCATGGTTGAAGTGTATGGACAAAAACCAGTCAAGCGGAGGATACTCACTTTACTGAGTGGATACTACATCCTTGACTTCGAATATCCACATGGATACTCCGTCATGCTCAAATTCCTGCAGCATTTTCTGCTGGGCAGAATGGTGAAAGACATGCCAAAGTCTGGAGTAACCTATACTGTTAATTAGGATTGACCATACAGGTAGCAGGGTCGGATCTTTATCATTAGATAAACGACTTTCCAAAGTTGCATGTCAATCAGGAGAGACTCAGTGCATGACTTTTACTATTTTTTCGTGTTGGCAAATTGTGATTACAACATTTGTTTCTTTATTAAGTATGAGGATTTCATGCAATATGAAACTGAATTGGACACAGAAAAATCAACATTGAAATGCAGAGATTTTTTTCAGGGGAATGGATGTTAGGTGTATTTCTCATCTGTGACAAATGCATTTCCATGAACACGAAACAAGATACTTAAAACCTGTTTTGGATTTCTGTGCAGTGGTTTGCTTTATGGTTAACGTGACATTTAAACAGCCACAACTTGTCAGTTGAATGTTTGGTGGGGATGGTGGACACTATTATGAGACATATCCCTACCCTTTTGTGACACTGACAAACCCTCAAATTATACTGACCCTCATTTTGGTTTCAATTCAGTTTTAATTTGCCAGAAAGACTCACTACCTTGATCTCTTCTAATTCATAATTCATGTCTGTCATAACGCATTTAGAATACAAGAACAAGTTAACTGGACAAATCAAAATTCTCTTATAAATAATGTAATGAAAGGGTGTATAACATTTAAAAATATTTTAGAGGGTCTTCCAAACAAAGAGGAAGGCATCTATATTCAGTAATGAGAAAATATTAACCAATGCCAACTATAGTTTTTTAATAAGTGTTTCATGAAAAGTTAAGTGTTGAAAAGTTTCAAGGTTTTTGAGAAGTTTTGTAATATTTTATATCGAATACGTCCGGTGAAACTGATAATTTCAACTGTTAATTTAACTGGGAGTGTTAAGGGAATGTACATGGGCAAGCAAAACTACAAACAAAACTACAGTCATTCACGTAGTACCTCATTGAAATGTTGTAAATTTACATTCAAAATTTGATCCTGTAAAATAATAGCACCAGAAAAGTATAGTATTTTTTGTCAGTTTCCAACACTGGTCGGCCGACTTTTGTTTGAAAAACCTGATTGTTTCAACTTTAACCTCTCAGTCACCCAATTTATTCAGTCAAATTTGCTTGTGTTTTAACCCATTTGTGACCGAATGCAATCCAGCTAAGTGCGTTTACCTACAGCCTTACATTTGATTCATGTCTTCTGGGATTGAAACACTACAGGAAAATAATCCATTATCTTGGATTCTTCAGGCATTTTGGAGCATTTTGTGCCAAGTTTGTTTTTTTAAGTCTGTAATTGAGATACAAAGTGGTAGTTATATCAATCAATCATGTTCTGTACCATTTCAAATACCACATTTTATCCATATCTTTTATAGCTACTACATGCATAAATAAGAAATAAATCATGTGATTGAATGTATATTAGAAATGTTCCTAACACTGCTTTTAATATACTCACATTCTATGCTTGCAACTGCCATCCAGTGATAATAATCATGTCAATGCATAAAATGTATAATCTTTATGTGAATGGAAGCCAACTAAGATTTACTTTATGTGGTCCGTGCGCATCGCATACATGTCAAACATTGCGGTGTTAGGCGTTAGTCTGCTGGTGCCTAAACTTTTCCTAAGAATGTCACCTCTGTCACTTGTTTCGTTGCTTGATGTACATGAAGTAATGGAAATACCGTGTCATCTCAGGTGCATGTATGTGAATGCATCAATGCTTGAAATACAGGAGGTAATGGACGTGCCTCAGGTAAATGCTGTGCTGCAAGTAGCGCGTTAACTAGCACCTGAGGCACAAAGTGTCTCAGGTGCAATTGGTGCTAGTAAGTGCTATTTGAGAAACTGGCACCTGAAGTGCAATGGTACCTCAGGTGTTCATGATTCTGGGACAAATACGTGCTAGTCGTTATGTGCTAGGAAAATAGCACCTGAAGTGCAATGGTGCCTCAGGTGTTCATGATTCTGGGACAAATACGTGCTAGTCGTTATGTGCTAGGAAAATAGCACCTGAAGTGCAATAGTGCCTCAGGTGTTCATGATTCTGGGACAAATACGTGCTAGTCAGTATGTGCTAGTAAACGTGCACTAGTTGGCCGTCTAACACCTAAGGTGCATAAAACTAAGTGCATGAGGTGTTCATGATTCTGGGACAAATAGCCGCTAGTCTACAAGTGCATCATGTGCAGCGCATTTTTACAGTGTAGGATTTGCAATATCTCCAGAACGCAACTGTCGAATTACCTTGAAATTTCTTAATGTAAAGTAAGTACATAACAGTGTCAGACAATCTATAAATCTTACCGCCTGGAATACTGTCATTTTCAAAAAAGAGATATTTTATGGTCATTTAAATGCCATAACTCTTAATAACGGGTGCAACGAAAATGTATGTGAAGCATTGAACTATTGGAAGAGTCTATCTGAAGGGTAATATACAAACTACCAATACGCCTTCGGTAAGCCTAAACTCATTATTAGGTAAATAAACATAGCCCTAAATAACCATAACTAACAGTCTGAACGAGACTTTAGACTGGTTGGAAATTGAAGTTTCTTTACGAAATTTTGGAAGTTAACCTCACGTGAATATATCATCTCGCTATCACCCCTTAAGCTGACGGGAATGGTCGAATAGCCGTTCTGTCGAAGCTCCTTACCGAAGCCTGGTTTTCTCGCACAAAATCTCCAATTTGAGACATTTAGCTTTCTGTTTTCCCACCAACAGTAACTCTCTTCTCTCGATTTTTCTAAAAAGCAGTGATCTCAAAAAACGGAACACAAGGTAAAACACAAACCCCCAAATCGGCCAGTTTTGACAAATTGCAGTAAATGCAAATCCTATACACTACCTTTAACGATTCTGTACATGCACAATACATCTAAACGCCCTTACTGCAAAATAGTCCTCATCTATGACACGGATACTTTCTTCTTGTTTAAATACAGATATATTTTTGAGCTGTTGATTTTTACTTTTTGATCTCTTAGAACTGCAAGAAATCTAATTTACTTCTACAAAACACAAAATACAGAGAAAGTCCTCTGATTGAGTCAACAGGATAGCACACAATGTGGACCGTCTTTAGATTCACTTTAAATTCATATGTAGAAGGCGAAAATGTCATTAAAAACATAAACTAATTTTGTCTCTATCACGTTTCACACGTTATGCAGTTTTATTTATTCACACTGCTGTCTTGCTAATTTGCAATTTTGAAAACTCCACTGACAATCTACAATCCACCGTATCAAAAAAAGCCATCAACATATCTTCGTATCGCACTTTCAATGTATCATATTTTTTTGAATGCATTTAATCTTGATTATACGAAATGGTGGTGCGAAATATATGGGATGGAAATTAAGTGCTTTGAAAAAGTTTTAGTAGTAATTGCCAATTCCATTCCAGCGAAGGGGCATTGAATTTTTAATTTTTGTTACAAATCGCCGAACCAGATAGCTGTAACTGTCCTCCACGTGTGACAGCTTGAAACACGGCGTGAACACTGTATTAGTTGAACAACAAGTGCCTGTATAATTTATGCATATGGTTTTACATTAAGAAAAATACATGTAGGGATGCCGCGAGCATAGTCTCAGTCGTAAACTCCTCCACTTTTCAATTTGTCCTTGATAAATTAAACAAGGGAAGATGCCACGCCCACAATTGCTGGCACGAATTCCAGCTACAGTCGTCGTCGCTTGTGTTACAGTCCTAGCTGACAGACGTTACGGAGGGGGTCTGTCACGGCGGTCCGCCTACCTTCCCCCTTGTCATCAGTAAAGTCCCCGTCTCCTAACCCCGGATGGTGGTTCGGAAAGAATGGGTTAACTTAATAAAAGTGTACTCAACCAGATGCTTCGCAGGCGAACATGTGCATGCCAGCGTTTATGTTTCTGGTGTCGTGCCGGTTCACTTTCCTCCTTGACAGAACGAGGCAGGGTACGATACCAAGAAGAGCGATAACAAACCCACCAGCCGCTGCTGGTACCGCAATGACTAAAATGCTGCGAGGTGGTGGAACGGGTTCGGTCAACAATAAGCAAGGGGAGGAAATCTTAACTGACACACTCTCGATTCTTCCTTCGTGCGGAGATGTGTTCGGAGAGGCCCGAGTGACTACAGCGACCGATGAAAAGGATGTGGCTCGATCAGACTGACGGGGACTGCTGGGATTGATCAGAGAAACGGATTCCGTGTGTGCGTCAGGTGGGTCCTGACGGGACATCGGTTGGGATCTGACGCATACGCAAATGTGGTTCTTGGAGCGTGGGTTCCTTCCATCTCTTCGGCCGTTGGATTTCCAGGGGCGAAGATTGGTCTCAAAGAGCACTTTCTGTCGACAGGAGGATAGGCTGGACTTCGTAGGCGACAGGTAAAGATTGAGTTGTGATACGAACTCTCCAGTGTGTTGAGATGCAGAGTGTTCTCAACTTGATCCCCGAAGACGACTGTGGCGTTGGAGAGTGACACCCTGGTTGAACTGACCATTGCTGTCCACTCCAGAGAGACTACTGGCTGACCTTTTGTCCGAGATGCACGTCAATGCAGAGTGTTGCCTTATAGCTTCGGAAAGCTTTGCGTTACACGTTGGGTTGGTTTTATCAGGGAGATAGTTGACTGTCACGGATACGGTCGCAGTACGGTGATAGTCCTTGCCACTCACACTTACCAACACTGTACAAGTGAAATCGGTGCTGTCCACCAACGCGCTTTCATTAATTATCAGAGTCATTGCCGAATGGGTACGGGTACGTCTTTCAAATCTTACGGTTCCACGGTTGTCCATGGTATTCACTATTTTTCTTGTCTATATCCCACCACAAAACGAGTCTCAATCAAACACTCGATAATTTAAAGCAACCTGCCAGGAACGTCAGTGCATTATGCATCTGATTTTGTGTCCGCAAAACTATGAATATTTATCTTGTTTATACAAATCCCTTATTCGGTCCACGAAAAAAATTCTTTTACTCCTGGTTTCACAAATAATTTACACTTTCATTTTACACATTAAACAATTCCTGCAAAACATGCTTGGAGCGTGTGGTAACGAGTGAACGTTACACTTTGTAAATATATGCCATTCCAAAACTGTGTTTTTAAACCAGGAAGAAGCATTTTCCATTCAACATCCTTGACGACTGAGGACACGGGACAGAGGGTTACTTTAGCAAACAGTAACCCCAAAGAGTCTGGTGTAAGGGTCGTGGTTACTTTCATCAGCAAAATTAAAGGGATATATTACAAAAATGTTCCAGTCCAAACGATCGGAGCAAAGAAAGAAGCAACAGCTTATTGAAGTCAGAGGTAGACTTCGTATTCGTTGCGTTGAATAAAATATAAGAATTTATAGGTAGGAAATTTTGTGGTTGCCCGAATGTTAAAACAACACAAACTCTGAGCTTAGGGGATAGACAACGGTTGGGGCACAAGCCTTGAGTGTTAGGTGTTTTGGTTCACTACTGCCATCCCATAATAGTTAAATTTAATCTGGAACAGCACTTGTCCTTTTGAACATCCGCTTATCGTCCCTTTGTACCACAATAAACACCTCTTAAAGTCATCTGCGTGCCATGCACATTGCAAAAACAAAAGTGCACTTCGCAGTAATTTAACCCAGTGGATATGATTTTGTTATGTTAGTATTTCTGACCTGTTGTCAAAGATGTCTTTTTGGTAAATGTTTCATTTCTTTTAATAACACAGCTCTTTTCACGGCAAAGCTGTGAAACTAAAGACTCTGCGGTCCAAGCCGAATCATTTGTAATTATCCTGATCGTGTTGTGTGGATATACAGTGCTTTATCAAAACGTAAAAGATCCACTGAGATGAAATTTCAGTCATTTGTGTTTAAAACCACATCTTGGTTAGATTATCAAAGCTGCTTTTTTTCGAGGAAGCCGGTTAAAATGTTGGTATCGTAGCAAAATTCATTTCGAATGAACCAGATTTCTAATGCATATTTAAAGGAAATGCACTTGACTTGGTAGCTGCTTATGTCTTTTTCTGATAATTAATCAACACCAATAGACATAACATCTCCAATTCCTATATACAATACTAAAAAAAGTTGAGGACCACTTTTTATTTTGTGTATACCTTTTTATGTGAAATATCTTACTGCTGAAAATACGCCAATACAACTGTCCTGATTTTTTGTATTTGTTATTCCAATGAAAAACCATCTAGACAAACTAAAAAACGAAAGAACTTGACCCCGCTCGTTGTTTTGAAAAAAATTTACAAGTTCGGAAGTGGTCCTTAATCATTTTTGAGTAGTACATTAAATACTGGGCTCATTACTCTGAAGATGCTTGTTAATGTAATTGGTTCTGAACTTCACAATGTCCAATAATGAAGAGGCCATTAGAATGGGTCAAGTCTCGGTTTGCCTTTGACTTTTTTCTTGAAGATGACATCCCCGCTGCCAATTTTTTGCTCGTTGATGATTGCATCGTTTGAGGACGCCACGTACAGGATGTTGTCGACGAACTTCGTGTCCCAGTCCTCGTCGTTGTCGCTGTCCCTGTCGCTATGTTTGGCCACTCCAAACGGACCGGCCCCACTGCTCGAGTCAACATCTTTGTAATACTGGTTTGTTTTTCCATGCCCCTGAGAAGTAAATGCTTTTTGACCTGTGGATCAGGGAATATGATAGTAAAATATTTGTCAAAAGTTTTAATGGCAGAACTGACCAGGCAACTTCACTGTTCAATATCTGTTTCTCTTTTGTTGACTTTGGTTACCGGTGGGGGGGCTGCTATGGTGTCACTAAGAAAGTGGAAAACCATAGCCTTCATTCGAGCCCTTTGAACCAATGTCACGGCCACTCGGTGCTGTTAAGGCTGCTTGTACGTGTTTGAACCACAATGTGCGGAATCAGCCTATATCAGGCTCGCAGCGTTGCTGGGGGGCGGGGGGTTGAGGGGCGTCACCCGGCGTGCAGCTCCACCCATCGGCAAAATTTAGATGCATTAAAAGTTATCTATTGTTATTGAGATGTGTCCCCTAACTGGTACTTTTGACCTCAATGCCTGTAGCTGGCGGCTGGGCTATGCAAACCTACTTTCTTCTCGTCCGTGAAGCCTTCTTCCTTGGTTCCCCCTTAGGACTCTAACCGAAATAAACCACAAATTACAACGGATTTTATTGACTCACCTTGCTCGACATTCTGACGGATGTTCCCTTCATCACGGAATACATCCTCACCGTGGTTAAGCCTTGCCATTCTCGGCACAGCTGCGTATGCATACGCATAATCATTACTCGCAGCTGAGTGTGTTGGGGTGATGTCTGGATCTAGTACAGCGTACTCCGGTGGTGGCTGCTCCGCGTGAACCACTGAAAAATCGGCGTCATCGTACAAGGACGATTCCAGTGGAGCTGACGGGCCGGTCGGTCTGATGTGCCCCACGGATGTGCCATCGCCGCTCGCTCCTGGATTAGCGAATCGGTCGTTGCGATCGTGTTCCTCATGCGCGTTGACTGCTTGATCTCTAATCTCTGAACTTGTTGAGTTGTACCTTTCCACGCGCCTCTTAATTTTTTTCTTCGAGACAAGGCAAACTATGACTACAAGGAGAATGATGATGATGGCACCGCTGGTAACCGTCATCACTACAATGAAAGTAGTTCCCATTGGGAAGGGAGTGGATTTGGGTACCAGCACGGTAGGGTCAGTCTCTTCTGATGGACTGGGGCTGCTTGAAGTAGTAAGCACAGACGTGACTTCAGTGGTAAGCACAGACATGACTTCAGTGGTTATAACAACAAGTTCTCGACTTTGAGTGGTAGGACTGCCTGTAGTAATAGTCTTTAGGTCAGACAGTCTGATGGAGCAGCTTCTTTTAATGCCAGGATAGGCATCACTAGACATGAAACAAGTGAATGTCATATTATGGTAAGACGTCTCCACTGTGTCGAGGTTCAGGATGCTTTCAACTTCATCCCCAGCAACGACTGTGGCATTAGAAATGGAAATCACTGATGAATTAAGGAGTATGGTCCATTCAAGCAAAACTACTGGTCTAGCCTTGTCAGACGAGCAAATCAGCAAAGGTAGTGCACTCTGGGGATTATTTAACGACGCATTACAAAATGGATACCTTTCATTGGGGAAGTAGTTGACGGTCACACTAATTGTTGTGGAAAGAGGATAGCCGTTCTTCCTGACAAATGAACATTCAAAGCGCGTGTTGTCATCTAATGTGCTATTCTGGATGGTTAATGTCAATGTTGAATCGTTTCTTTCACCCTTCGCATACTGGACTGAACCACGATTGTCACTGGTGAGATTAACAGGACATTCAAACTCGGGCTTACCACACCCGTTTGAAACATTTATTGCACCGTACGGATCTGCTTGTAGTCCTCGAATCCATCGAACTGCATAGAATTCATCACCAGCTTCCAATGTGATACCACATGCTAAGTGCAACTCTTTACCTCTTTGTACCGTGATCTTTGGTGTTGTTATGACCGTCGACGATGATACCATTTTCACAAGCGTGATGATTTGCACGAAAACAAACAGTGGGCTGCTCATCTTTACAGTATTTGCTGAATTCTGGGTATATCAGATAACCGATCTGGAGAGACGAACCTTTTTCAAGTCACACTGTACTCACCAAATGACGAACTTCAGCTCATATAATCGTACACTTCAATTTATCAAGGTTTTCAACCTTATCGACAAACAGAACAGAAACGCTCTTTGAAGATCCAACGTTCGGTTGCGAACACAACCGACCGATACGAGCATTGAATTGAAACCAATTTACAGACTTAAACATGTCAATGTGCACTAAGCATCACAACACGACTTCCGGGTGCTGTAATCACTTTGTAATTCCTCTACCACGAAGAGGTATTTTATTATGCAAATTAATGTCATAGCTAACCAACGCTGGACAAATGATGAAATTCATCTCACAGCTCTCAAAGCACCAGTAAAGCCTTTTTTGTTCATTTGTATAAAATGGACGATAATAGTAGGGAGGGACGTCGTTTGAGTTAACAGAGCATAAGCTACTTTCTCCACCATTGGTCAATCAATCTATATTAACTTTTTTTATCACTGTCAAACCCCATGTATTAGTGTCCACAATTGTGTGAATTTCTCTACCTTAATAATATTGGGGCAGTCCTAATTTTCTCAACTTGGTTTCAAATAAAAATAAATCAGTTCTAATATACAGTGAGAATAATAATCAATTGTGCTAATTTTTGACTTATATTTGGAGTACCTTGGTCCCCAGGAGATCAATCCCTAACTCAAAAATTAGGCGTGCCCCACCACCGTAGGGTATCACCACCCCACGTATGAACGTGACATTTGTACAACTGCAGACAATTTTTCGAATGGTTAAAAGAACCAAAAGTTGAAATAAGGCTCCCTCTTAAGGATAAACTCATTGCTGCTTATCTTCCTCACAAGAAAACCTCAGCCAAATCCGATAGTTTTATAACTACTGCCGCCGCTGTTATAAAATGGATTAATTCTTTAGTAAATGCAAATCCCAACCCGGTTGATTCGCCTATAGTTCAGCAGATTATTATTAGGATTAAACGTCAACTTTATAAACCCCCGTGCGAAAAGGACCCTTTTCTTTTGAGACCGTCAAAAGAGCTGTTTATGTGGATAAATTTGGCAGTCCAGAAAATAACTTGTTTGATCTCAGAAAAGCTTGATACGTGGCATTAAAGTTTTCCTTGCTTTTTTAGACACAAGGAAATGGTACAACTTTTTTGTCATCGATGTAGCCCTATGTCAGTTTATTAATATATTTATTGCATCTTTGAGGGTTGTAACGTAATTGGCTTGCATTTTATACTATGTTCATGCATCACTAATTTACACAGCATAATACTACATTTGTTACACAGAATCATATAGAATCACACTTATCTGTTTGTAACCTCTGATCAGCAGTTTATTTTATGTAAGTTGAAAGAGATTCTGGATGAAACCCGAAGGGCTTTTTACAGCCACAATTCAAATGAATCAGTGAGGAGACAATAAAGGTTTCGATTGATACGCGATTTAACCCCTTCTTTGTATAAATTTGTTTTCGCCAATTAATGTAATATGAGAAGGATTCCGGGTGAAACCCGAAGGGTATTTTACAGCCAAGATTCAGATAAATCATTGAGGATGGTATGGAAAATTATTAATTGATACTAACTTTTAATAATATACACCTGTAACATGTGTATTATGCCAATATACAATTGTACATGCACTCAGCAGTTCTGCAACGACTCACTCCGATGCTATAATAAATTCAGAAATATAATTCTGGTCTTCAAATACGTCCTTGTTATGTCTTCCAATATAGATTGAGACTGTTCTTCATGCGGATGAGCGCAGCAAAGGAGCATGAAAAGATTTATACACGCAGATGTACATTGCTGGCCAACCCAAGGACAATGGAACGAATTCATCTCGCGGTTCAAAGCATTAGTAAAACCTTTTGTACAAAGAGTCGAGGGTACGGTTTAAGTCTTCGCGTCCTCGCCAATTCGAATCACAGAATCTCCACTGTTTCGTCTGAGTATATTCCTGTCACTACCACTGTGTACAATATCATTAGCCAAAGATGGCCCTAAAAGTATGCAAGCAGTAATTTATAGTATTTCTGGCATATCTGTAATTTATATTTAATTTGCTTGGGTAGAGTTATACTCATGAATATTCTGGAAATTCATAATTCCCATGGCCATTTATGATTACTCATCGACAATTAAGCAACAGTCAGCACCGAGTGCACACTGTTATGCATGATGTTGGAGCAGAAAACACTAGTGCCAAAAAGAATGTTGAAATTTGGGGGAAGACGCAGATTAGTGAAAATTCTGCTTATGGACTAGTAACAAGCCATCACTGCTGGTCCGGCTGGCAAGTGAGAAAAACGTTACGGGCAAACCCTGTCCATGCACGATGTCATATGTACACTGCGCTTGCTGGATTGGACAATGATGTAGGCCTACACGCCGTTGCTATCCTCGCTCGCTCTGATGCTACATTGTCGGCTTTGTTATTCCACCACTTTGTATACAGTTTCAAAGTCTTTTGGCAATTCCATAATTCGGTGTGGTAGCTTCACCACTCCGTGTGCCTTTTACCCACAAAAGTTGGAAATATTCATATGTCTTCTGGTATGTGGTCAAGGGGGGGGGTTGTGATATCTAACACCAAGTTTCGTGGAATTTTATGAATCGTGTCACATTTTAGGGCTGAAAAAAACATGTGTCCTTCCTAAGCAAAATGTGCTTATCAACTTGTCAGCTACATCCAGCAAATTTGAGCCATCGTACGTGTATCCATCTCTTCTCACAGCTCAAAAAAGGAAAAAATCAATCCTGTCTTTCCTAGGAAAGACAGGATCCTGTCTTAACAAAACAGCTGCTTTACATTCACAACATGTGGAAAGAAAGTTTTGTGGTTTTCACAAGTTCCCTTCGCATTTCGCTATCACGGTTTCGAAAACACGCACGCAATATTGCTTCATGCAAGGTTTCCGCTGGTTCCCGCTGCGCCGTGCTACTGCCAAAAAGGTGTGATGGCAACGAGGCAACCGGTCGATGTATTAAAATTTGCCGGATGTAGCTGAAAAGTTGATAAGCACAATTTGGTTATGTAGAACCATGGAGGAAGGACACTTTTTTTTTCAGCCCTAAAATGTGACAAGATTCATAAAATTCCACGAAACTTGGTGTTAGATATCACAACCCCCCCCCTTGACCACATACCAGAAGACATATGAATATTTCCAACTTTTGTGGGTAAAAGGCACACGGAGTGGTGAAGCTACCACACCGAATTATGGAATTGCCAAAAGACTTTGAAACTGTACACAAAGTGGTGGAATAACAAAGCCGACAATGTAGCATCAGAGCGAGCGAGGATAGCAACGGCGTGTAGGCCTACATCATTGTCCAATCCAGCAAGCGCAGTGTACATATGACATCGTGCATGGACAGGGTTTGCCCGTAACGTTTTTCTCACTTGCCAGCCGGACCAGCAGTGATGGCTTGTTACTAGTCCATAAGCAGAATTTTCACTAATCCGCGTCTTCCCCCAAATTTCAACACTCTTTTTGGCACTAGTGTTTTCTGCTCCAACATCATGCATAACAGTGTGCACTCGGTGCTGACTGTTGTTTAATTGTCGATGAGTAATCATAAATGGCCATGGGAATTATGAATTTCCAGAATATTCATGAGTATAACTCTACCCAAGCAAATTAAATATAAATTACAGATATGCCAGAAATACTATAAATTACTGCTTGCATACTTTTAGGGCCATCTTTGGCTAATGATATTGTACACAGTGGTAGTGACAGGAATATACTCAGACGAAACAGTGGAGATTCTGTGATTCGAATTGGCGAGGACGCGAAGACTTAAACCGTACCCTCGACTCTTTGTACAAAAGGTTTTACTAATGCTTTGAACCGCGAGATGAATTCGTTCCATTGTCCTTGGGTTGGCCAGCAATGTACATCTGCGTGTATAAATCTTTTCATGCTCCTTTGCTGCGCTCATCCGCATGAAAAACAGTCTCAATCTATATTGGAAGACATAACAAGGACGTATTTGAAGACCAGAATTTTATTTCTGAATTTATTATAGCATTGGAGTGAGTCGTTGCAGAACCGCTGAGTGCATGTACAATGGTATATTGGCATAATACAGATGTTATAAGTATATATTATTAAAAGTTAGTATCAATTAATAATTTTCCATACCATCCTCAATGATTCATCTGAATCTTGGCTGTAAAAAGCCCTTCGGTTTTCATCCAGAATCTCTCTCAACTTACATAAAATAAACTGCTGATCAGAGGTTACAAACAGATAAGTGTGATTCTATATGATTCTGTATAAACAAATGTAATATTAAGCTGTGTAAATTAGTGATGCATGAACATAGTGTAAAATGCAAGCCAATTACGTTACAACCATCAAAGATGCAATAAATATATTAATAAACTGACATAGGCCTACATCGATGACAACAGGAGTCTAGTCAATAATTATTCCAATTAACTGATCTCTTTTCTTTTAAGCTACTTGGATTTCTGTATGGCATAGAATATCTCTACTTGTACACATATAAATAAAATCATCTTTAACCGTTGTCTAATTTTTCAAATTCCCAATTGTGTATCGATGGTTAACTCTTCCGTTGTAGCTGAAAATACAATATTTAATACAAGCAAGCAACATGTGGAAGAATAATTCTTTAGTCATTTAATTCAGAAGAGACTGCTAATCTTCTTTCGAAATCTCTTTAAACATATCTGTTTTGGCTGTGGTAGTTTTCCATCTCCCATGCTGCTTAATTAATTCCTCTGAAACCCCTTTATTAGCTAAATGCGATGCTCCACCAGACCTTAAACAGTGCATGCCATAATTCTTGGGATCGGACACCACAATCTGTTTCAGTGCATCAGGAAATAGCTCTCTGCCTTGTGTAACTTACTTAGTGGCTTATTCTTCAGAGGTACGCGCGTTTTCTGTTTGGAGTGGTAGGAGAGTGGTGTGAAGACGGATACATCATCTCCTATTTTAGTATCACATTTTACAAGTACAACCTTAAAATGGAAACCGGAGAGTATCATTGTTGGTGTGAGCGATTTAGCGCAGTTGAGCCTTTGCCAAAAATGTCAGTTTTAGATCTTAAAACTAACAACCCATTTCCTTCCAGCAATTGAGAAATGTGACTAGCTTTTAGTTGTACCATTTCCTTGTGTCGGAAAAGCAAGGGAAACTTTAATGCCACGTAACAAGCTTTTCTGAGGTCAAACAAGTCATTTTCTGGACTGCCAAATTTATCCACATAAACAGCTCTTTTGACGGTCTCAAGAGAAATGGGTCCTTTTCGCACGGGGGTTTGTGAAGTTGACGTTTAATTTAATTCTAATAATAATCTGCTGAACCATAGGCGAATCAACCGGGTTGGGATTTGCATTTAGTAAAGAATTAATCCATTTTATAACAGCGGCGGCAGTAGTTATAAAACTATCGGATTTGGCTGAGGTTTTCTTGTGAAGAAGGTAAGCAGCAATGAGTTTATCCTTAATAGGGAGCCTTATTTCAACTTTTGGTTCTTTTAACCATTCGAAAAATTGTCTACAGTTGTACAAATGTCACGTTCATACGTGGGGTGGTGATACCCTACGGTGGTGGGGTACGCCTAATTTTTGAGTTAGGGATTGATCTCTCCGGTGACCAAGGCACTCCAAATAAAAATAAAAAATTGGCACAATTGATTAGTATTCTCACCGTATGTTAGAACTGATTTATTTTTATTTGAAACCAAGTTGAGAAATTTGGGACTGCCCCAATATTATTAAGGTAGAGAAAATTCACACAATTGTGGACACTGATACATGGGGTTTGACAGTGATAAAATAGTTAATGTGGATTGATTGACCAATGGTGGAGAAAAAAGCTTCTGCTCTGTTAACTCAAACGACGTCCCTCCCCACCATTATCGTTCATTTTGTACAAAAAACAAAAAGGCTTTACTGGTGCTTTGAGAGCTGTGAGATGAATTCCATCATTTGTCCAGCGTTGGTTAGCTATGTACATTTGCATGTACTTAAAAGCTTCATTCCTGTCCCAAGCCGATGAGGAACTCCTCGGCTGGGTGCACAACTATTTTTCATTCACAAGCACAGTACAGGCTTTACACGTTACATGCAGACATGCAGTCGACACCATCAGTGTATCGCACGGCACACACACTGTCTTACGGTCCAACTGGATTTATATCTATGTGTTAGTTGCGGAATATGCTGAAACATTTAAGTTAGTAAAGGCTATCGAAAGCTGGGGGCCCTTCACACCACCAATGAGCAAGTTTCTCGAGTGACTGATTTGAGAACTACAGTTCACTGTCTCTTCAAATGAAGATTACGTTTGCAACCTTGGAAGTACACGCTTACTCTTTGAAATCCCTCAGTCACCAAAGGAAATTCTTTCGTTTGGAATATACATGCATTTGGAATATCATCTCTTTCGTCTGGGAAGTATCATGAGGTAAGTTTCTAAACAATTAATCTGTTTTGCAAAATTGTACATGAATTGTGATTGTTGAAGTTGTTTTTGAAAATTGTTTAATAACATAGAAAGAGTTAAAACCGGGGTTCAACCAAAAGCAAAATGGCTAAATGTGAATTTTAAAATAATTAAACAAAGAAAAAATGATAAAAGTGATACAAATCGTTAGAATATAAATCTAAATAAATTTTTTAAAAAATGAAGTAAAACTAAAATGGCAGGGATATGTAAAATGAACTAAAATGGAAGTTGTATGTAAAAATGAAGGAGACACGTTAAAAAATCGTATAGTGCAACGCAAGGAGCGGATCATTTTAATTGAAAATCTCAAATCTCAACAGAAAATGTTTAACTGTACATTCTTAACAATACTGGACACTTTCCTGAATAGGGTGATGTCACAAGAGTGATTTAATGTGCATGACGTTTGAATAATCTGATGTTTGACCACCGATTTCTGTGTCTATGAAATCCAGTTGGATCGTCAGTTTGTTTCGTCAAGAGTGTTCTACTTTCATAAATAGTTCATTGAAACACTTTACCAAAAATAAGAACATTCAGTTTACTTTGGCTCTCAAAGGGTATGAAATTCGTGGGGTAAAATGCTCGTAATGGCCGTTTGCTTTTCTCATGCATGACCGTGTATGTATTACTCAGAGGTTGTTATTTAACATCTTTCCTTCAGATGATTGTTATTCCACATCTGTTGCAAATAAACGGTCGACTGGATGCAATCAATATAGTACAGTACCAGGAAGCTGAGTGATGGTAATTGCTGCACAATGCACATTTGTGAAATTGAAAGATTTTTTTCCTGTGTCGTATCATTATGAGGCTGATTTTTGTACGAAACTACTTCATGAATATTTCATTTCAACCTTCAACCCTACCTTTTGGACTGTAAACAATCAGACTGTTTGGGATTTAATTTCAATCAATCACTAAAAGAAAATGTATTAACGTGTATAGTGTGAAATGTGCGCACTGGCTGATGGGACATCGCCGCTGAATCCCACTTTTTCCTCGCTCATTGTTCTGTGTTATTTCACTATTGCTATCTACAGCTGTCTGAGTGAATCAGTGCAACTGCTCTTCGTGGTAGAGGAATCACAAAGTATTACAGCACCCGGAAGTCGTGTTGTGATGCTTAGTGCACATTGACATGTTAAAGTCTGTACATTGGTTTCAATTCAATGCTCGTATCGGTCGGTTGGGTTCGCAACCGAACGTTGAATCTTCAAAGAGCGTTTCTGTTCTGTTTGTCGATAAGGTTGAAAACCTTGATAAATTGAAGTGTACGATTATATGAGCTGAAGTTCGTCATTTGGTGAGTACAGTGTGACTTGAAAAAGGTTCGTCTCTCCAGATCGGTTATCTGATATACCCAGAATTCAGCAAATACTGTAAAGATGAGCAGCCCACTGTTTGTTTTCGTGCAAATCATCACGCTTGTGAAAATGGTATCATCGTCAACGGTCATGACAACACCAAAGATCACAGTACAAAGAGGTAAAGAGTTGCACTTAGCATGTGGTATCACATTGGAAGCTGCTGATGAATTCAATGCAGTTCGATGGATTCGAGGACTACAAGCAGATCCGTACGGTGCAATATATGTTTCAAACGGGTGTGGTAAGCGCGAGTTTGAATGTCCTGTTAATCTCACCAGTGACAATCGTGGTTCAGTCCAGTATGCGAAGGGTGAAAGAAACGATTCAACATTGACATTAACCATCCAGAATAGCACATTAGATGACAACACGCGCTTTGAATGTTCATTTGTCAGGAAGAACGGCTATCCTCTTTCCACAACAATTAGTGTGACCGTCAACTACTTCCCCAATGAAA